>NC_023172.2:12090850-12410501 GCF_000231095.2 Oryza brachyantha
ACTCTCTTAATCTCAGCTTTACATACGGGGAAATGATAACACGTGTTCAGTAACTATGGCGTCAAAAACAAACGCTATCAAAAAAACTGCCCTGTAACCACTTACATTCAATTTCGGCATGACAGCTAGCTTAAAAGTTTAATTATTTACACCACCGAGTTTAGCATAAGCTACAAGATCTGTGAAAAATATTCCCAATAGCGTATAATTCTAATTCATCTCAAAGTTGTTAATTTACAAACAACTTTCACCCGCATCTTGTAAAAAGACTCTCAGTAGAGTATAATTCTAACCCATCAACAAGGTTGACCAAACAACTTTCACCCGCATCTTGTAAATACCACAGCTCTCGTCCTCATTAGAGCCTCTAGTGAATGGGGTGAACTTCAAACTGCGACTGACGACATGATTCTGATGAATATTATGGGCATGGATATTCAATATCAACATCTCTTTTCTGGACACTGCTACGACACGTCGCAGCAGCTGCACGACTCTGTCATCACCAACTGCGTTTGCAGAACCGACATCACTGTCATACAGTACAATATCATTCGGAACATCTGTTGTGCAAGCCGTAATTTTCCCATGAAAAACTTCAGAATCTGACAGAATCTTGATCTCAACAGTGCCCTCCAGTGCTTCCTTAACACAAGCAGTTACAAGTTCCACCTCACTGAGCCTACTCTCCAAGGTTTCAGTCACAATCTTAAACCGACGAGTGTAGACTTTCATTTCAAGCAATCCTTTACTAAATTCCTTGTCATTGCACTCTTCATTCTCCTTAATCTTCAAATTTATCTCAAAAAATATTTCACCATAAAAAACAATTCCTCTAGTTGGTCCTGTGAGAATTATATCTTCATTCTACAAGAAAAATTACACAAGACGTTAGCCATATGTCACACTAATGATATATAAAATAAATGATAATTATCCATAGAATATAATAGTATTGTTATTATTTATTAACCACCTTAAACCTGCACGCAGATTCATATTAAATTGATTTGCTAGCAACCTAGGCAAGAATTTGGACTGAGCTCATCAAAATTCACACAATCATTTAATTGCAATAATTATATATGATGACATGATCAATCAAATTAAAATATAATAACATGACTAATATTTGAATACAAAAAAAAAGTAGGTATTTGTGTTTGTTTGAAACTAGTCCAAGTCATGCATATAGACAACTCAAATGTAGCTAGGTTTAGTATGCTCTTTAACTGTACATAACTGTAAAGAAATTAGTTCGATGTATTATGTGAAATAGGAGAGATTAATAGTGTGAAGAGATACTCTTTAAAATACCTCTGATGGATAACTTGGCAATTGTTCCTATTGCGCCGGAAGATGGTGATGCAGTTAAAATCTAATCCATCTCTGACTATCACAGTCCCATATAGATTGATAGGGTAGCCAACATCTGATGATTTTACTTTCAGAGATATTACATTTAACGAGCTAGTCAAAATGTGATCCTCTGGGATAATTGCGTCTGTAAAACGCATTGGACCATATTGCGCTGACAAAATTGAAAATGGAGTAGTTTGCAACAGGGAAGAATAGTGTGTTAACAAAAGTATACGTTTGATAATGTCTCTAGAGACAAAAGTTTTCATAAGGTAAACAGGGTTGTCCCTATCTTTTGAGCTGTTACGGAAATACAATTATGAAAATTATTTTAGTTGTTTCAGAAACAAAATTATTGCAGTTGAGAAAGTATCTGGCTACTTTTTAATCTTATATATACTCAGAAAATCCAACCATACACCTGTCCATTTGCTAAATAAGATCTATGAGGTCAGAGAGAGTATCTGTTCATTAGCATACTGCATGGGATATTTTACAACTAGGGAGAAACTGAACTAAATCCATCGCAATATCTGCTCATCTTAGCAAAACCTAAACAGTATGAGCTGTCTAATTCTTCATATAACAGCTTACCTGTGTTTGGCTTGGACCCTGCCCGAAATGAGAAAAATTGATCATTTGCATCTCATCCACAGGAGGCAAACTACAATTTATCTGCTTGGTACCCCCCCCCCCCCCCCAATGGCCCCATCATCCCTGACATCGCATGATCTCCCTCCTCATCCACCACCCTGGCTCAAGGACACTAACATTTCAGGCCCCCACACCTAAATGTCACTCACCGTCGGTGTCTAGCCCGTCCAGTGCAAGGTCTCCAATGAGATATAATTTACTGCCAATTTGCATTTTGCAATCACTGGAAAAACAAGACCCTAGCTGCTGGTGGTACTAGCACTGACTATCTATGCCAAAAGTGACAAACAGTCCTTTTGGGCAGTGTGGCAAGTTATCAATTGCAAGATAAGGAGTGGCGAATGATCAAGAGCCACTGTGAAGAGTGGCACATGATCAAATTTCTCCAGTCAGTGAGGATCCCATCTAGTGAATTTTAAGGTAGTTTGCTCCACTAAAAACATCTCCCAAATAGATACATGATAAGATATGAATCGGATATCTTTGATAGAAGGTGAGCAAATCATTTTTTCTGTGCTTATTGCATTGTTTCCTGTTCATGTGCCTGAAACTATTGGCCTGCCTTCACTCCACGTGTTTGATTGGATTATCAAATCATGTGCATAGTGGGTGTGCGTTGATTTATGGAATATTGCTAGAGATGAGCGTAATCTTGCAGTGTGCTAGAAAAAAAATTGCATTGTATTGATAACAACAATATGATAGACTGGAGTAATAGATTGTTGATGTGGCCATGACACATACTCTCCTTGTCAAGGTCGAAGATGGTGAGGTTTCGGAAGCAGGCGCACGTGGTAGTAGCTGATCCCTGTCTTGGGGTCATGCTCCCAATACTGGGAAGCCAGAGCACTACTCCTCGCCCACCTCTCCTTCATCTCCGGCGTGTCCCGATAACTCGTCGGCCTCGGCCACCGGGGCTTCAAGCTCTGCTCCCGTCGCTTCTGTTTCGCTGCTTCCGCCGCCGCCTCCTCGTCGTCCTCCTCCACAAACAATGGCAAATCGAAGACATCCTCCACGGTGGTTCTTCAAAACCTAATCCATATGTATATATATTAATAAAATTCATATGTATTTATACTAATAAAATTGAAACATATCGGAAAGTCGACGGATGGGAACGAAAAGGCTGGAGAAAGGAATTATTTATATCAAAATAGTAGCAATAGTCTCCCACCTCTTCCTCCTACACCGCCGCCACCGAGCTTGTGGTTGGGGTTAGGGAGCTCGTGGTTGGGGTTAGGGACTTAGGGCCTGTTTGGGGGAGCTGGAAATTCTGAGAAGCTAGCCGGAGATTCTGGAAAGTTGAGATTCTAAAAAGTTGAGAGGGCTCTGTTTGGGGGAGCTTCTGAGAATTTGTTGGCTAGTGTCCTGAGAGGCTGAATTGTCTGAAATACCCTGAAGTAGATGGGGATTCTGCTTATTTCTACATTGGTTGGTTTAACTACATCAATGTACATAAATGTTTTTATACAATTTTTAAAAAATGTAAATTGTCATAAAGGTAGTCAAGAAAATTATAATTTCCTTTTTGAAGGCAATAAGAAAGTTAAATTACTTATGTAATAGGTTCCGTGAATATTACTTTGCCACCGCGATGTGTTCATAAATAAAGCACATACAAAATATTGCACTTTGTTGTGTTCATCAAGCACATAGCAAAATACTACTTCGCCAATACCATATGTACACCAAGCACATAACAAAGAACAACCTAAACCACTTTCATATTTCTATATATTGCGTCCTCTGTCCGCCATCAAAGCATTTGCAATAAAATCTCGAAAGACGCACATATCACCATCATTGGATGTGGTGCTAACATAATTGTCTTCTTCTTCAGGTGTATTGATAGGTGGCATATACTCTTCATCATTGTCACATCTCTCAAAAAGAACATCAGCCAAAGCACTATCACGGATGAAATTACGAAGGGCTATGCAAGCAATTATAATCAACTTTTGCTTCTCCACAGGGTAGCTAGGCATGTGCAACAGAATTCGCTATTTCATCTTCAACACTCCAAATGCACGTTCAATCACATTACGAGGAGAGGAGTGAGCATGATTGAATACCAAACTATTGGAATGTATATGTACAATAGGTGTATTGTTTGTGCTAGGTGAACATGGATTTTCAGCATAACTAGCATAAAAAGAACCCTATACCTGAACAAGTTCCATTTGAATCATCAAAATAACTAGCAGCAATTTGAGTAACCAAACCAGTTCACCACACATAAAAAATTTCAGATCCGAGCTAAGTGCAAAATAACACTAAAATAGATAAAAGGGGAAGAAGGAAAAAGGAACTCACCCTGTCCAGGTGTAGCACCGGAGGTGGAGGGGGCGAGGAGAGGGAGTCACTGAACTCCGGCGAGGGGGACAGGCCCTAACAGCCGGCTAGAGGAGGAGGCCGCTCGTCGAAACTGAAGGAGGACGCCGCGCTCCGACAGAGGAAGGCTCGCCGCGCCCGCGGATCCTGCGCTGGAGAGGTGGCGTCCCGAACTGGGGAAAGAGGAGGCTGCCTGCCCCCGGCAACAGGAGAAGGCCGCCCGTCGCTAGTGGAAGAGACGCCGAGCTCCCTACTCCGGCGAGAGGGCGTGGGGAGGAGCAGGACGCCGTCGTCCAGATCCACGGACGAGAGGCCCTTAGGGCTAGGGTTACTCCGGACTTATAAAAGAGAGAGAGAGACGGATGAGGTTGGGGTTCGTAAGTTGAAACCATAACGATATCTGGGCTCGCTAAGGCCCACGGGATTGGAGAAAATAGAAAGAAAAAAAAAGGTAGGGAAATATTTGGGATTCGGAATATATATAAGAGAAACAAAATAAGGAAGGAAAATAGGAAAAAATGCGAATAGGTGTTTTTTATACTAGAACTCACCAAATCACCTATTGGGAAATGGAACTTGTAGTCTCCCGAGGGCACTCTTTCGATCTCGAACAAACATTAGGTTAGGACCATCAAGCTGTAAGTGCCTTATTGTATTCGTTAATCGTGATTCAGGTGAGGTGTAAAGACGTTTCATCATATTCGTTTTTTATCGCATCGTTTCATGCAGGGTTTCACTTATCGCGGAGGCCCCCCAAACCGCTCATGCGCAAAATAAGACAATAGATTTTAGCTATATAGTAGTTAATTTCATTATTTATAATATTAAATAGCTATTAAAAATAAGACAATATTTTATCTTTTATCATTTATCAGCAAAAGAAAACAATTGTGGTAATTATAGATAAAACCTTTTATATCTATGTTATTAGTGATTCAAATATTAATACTACAAAATAGACTAGGATGAAAGACCATGCATGATAAGAGTTAAAATTCAATTATGGTTGTTGTTGTAAGTTACTCCGTCTGTCCCTAAATGTTTGACGCCATTGACTTTTTTATACACGTTTGGTCAATCATCTTATTCAATTTTTTTAAATATGTAAGCTATAAATAAAATGATATAAAAATATTTAATAATTTTGAATTTTTAAATAAGACGAATGGTTATAAAAATATCAACGGCGTCAAGTATTTAGGAACGGAGGCATAACAAGCAGACGTGGAAAGTTAATTAGCCAAAAAAAAAAGACTTGTGGGTTACATGACACGCGGACACAGTGGAGTAAACGGGAGAGCAATATTTCTTCCAACCTTAAGAAGCTGATTAGACGAGTTTCAAATAAAAAAGGAACTGATTAGACAAGCGGCCAACACACTAGTATGATAATTCAAAAATAAATACATAAATGCAATTAAAATTATGACTAAGCTGCCTCAGATCGCAGCTCAGCTTCGTAGGCGATGAAATGGTGTCCCAATGGAGGTGTCCTATAATGTAACCACGTCGAGATGACATGCTCAGTTGCATATCCAGTTGAACGTGAATTTCAATAAACATATGTACAGAAATGAGACACTTTTAACGTAAAATGAATGAAACGCGGTCATTGACTCGTGGGCTCATAGATAATGGGATCTAATTATCGACGAACGCGTCAACGGTTAAGCCAGAAAATCTTAATCCAATAAAATGGAGGTGCATGTCAAGTAGGCAGGATTCTCAATTTTTTTTTTACAGGGCAGGATTCTCAAGTTGTGTTTAGATTCCAAGTCAGATGTTTGATCAGATGTCAGAAGGGGTTTTTAGACACAAATAAAACAACAAATTACAGATTCCGCCAAGAAACTGCGTGACGAATTTTTTGAGACTAATTAATTTATTATGAGCACATGTTGGTCACTGTAGCACTTATGGCTAATCATGGTCTAATTAGACTCAAAAGATTCGTCTCACAATTTCTGTCATAACTGTGCAATTAGTTTTTTTACATCTATGTTTAATGCTTTATTTATGTGTCCAAAGATTAGATGTGATGTTTTTAGGAAAAGATTTTAGGAACTGAACAGGGCTGGACGCAAACAAAGCAACATCACGCATTGGTGTTTCAGATAGCACCTAGGACGCGAGACAGAAGGGATAGATGCAACCGTATACTATTGTTCGACCGTACAAAGTACCCCAACGATGTACTGCTTATTAACTAATTTTGGAGAATCATGTGGACTCTTGCTTTAATTAATCAGCAGGTAATCAATAAACAAGGCAGCCACTTGCATATATAGAGTGAGAAATTTCACTGAAATTATGAGATTGGTTATGGCCATGTCGGTCTATGATTAAGTGTGTGCTTAACATGAGAGCTGATTTTAAATTTTAGAATTTGGTTTTGGATTAACTTTAGAGTTTGTTTTTGTCAGTTTGGTTGTCCAGCTCTGTTTTTATAGTTGCTAAATAAAAGTACAAACAAAAAGATCTATGGCTGCTTTAGTCTCGTTTTCTTGTCACCAGGAGGAATAGAGGAATTAGAGAACTGATTGGCGCAGAGCCATAAATTGTCACGTTAAAATTTAGGTATGCCACAATTGTTTAGGTAGTTCTTTGGATGGTTGCTACAACTATGACAAGTCATACTTCATTAACTAATTGGTCAATGCAGCCTACACTTTAGTTTTACTTTAAATCATGAGACTACTCAAGTCTCAAACGTGGAATATTGGAGTAGGTTGTAGTTTTGTCATCCAGGATTTGAACTCAAGACCTTTGTCTTTGATACTATGTTAAGTTGCATGCATCGATCAATATAAAAGCATAAAAATATGGGCAGTTCACTTTATACACTCCAACGTATCCTAGTTAAGATGTGATTAATTGTCACGTAGTTGGTTATAAAAAACAGTGTACATACTAGTGCCGCACAAGATTTTCAAGATTTTTAATATAAAAACTTTTATACCAAATATACCGTTTAGAAACTCAAAAAACGTACATCTATAATCGATAAACGACATTTAGAAAATATCGTTGCTACTACACAACATGCTCATTCGGACGATCGAGCAGCTAGCTATGGTCCAAGTTTGTGGGCTGATATCATATTGCAATTGATAATAGACACAAACGGATGGGATGTTATTGATGTTAAATTGGGAGTTCATTGCCTGGGAATCTGTAACAGTGCCAATGCCTTCTTTGAGCAAGTTCAATAGTATAGCAAATTACTAGCTCTAATTTATCTATAGTCAATCTAATTGTCAACTAATACAATAGTTACCTAGAAAACATCAATACATGGTCCCACATATCATACACATATTTTGTCTTGGAGTCCACGTACAGCTAGCTATAAATTACTAGCTCACATCTCTTCTCTCTCTACTCTTATCTCTTTAAATTATGCTTATAGTATGCTATTGTACCTGCTCTTAATCGTACTCCATTATTCTGGACATGACAGTGTTACATACAATTAAGCATGTGCCGGCACAGCATGATATTGCCGCCATTTGTCAACCGATCATGTGGAAAAACATGCAGGCATTGGTCGTGAAAAACCAGCGAATAGCCATCGACATTTTGAAATGCACGAATTTTGGGCCAATAGGGATCAATATGGACCTTTGCAATAAACCTCGTGTGTTAAATCTGTAGCCCTATATTAAGTGAATCTAGACGCACACACTGACCATATACACCAATCAGTTGATGAATCTAGATAAAATCATAAATTCTTAAAATATGGAATGGAGTAAGTACTATTTTAAATCTACGATGTTGTCAGCGTTTTGTCAAATTTTTTGCATTTCTATGAATTTAATCCTCAACACACCTGCTTTCTAGTATTAATCAAGTAAAAGTTTGTACGTCAGTTTGACAGTTGCTATGCTATATATGCTTTTGAGGTCCTGTTATTTATTAGGTCAGTAACCGGCACGAAAAACATAGCAGTAAATTAATATATCATTAATTAATTATTAGATATAAAAAATCAAAATTGATTTTAAAGAATTTTTATAAAAATTTTTAGTAAAAAAAATATACTTATTTTGTGTGCACGAAAAACAAGAGAATTTAGGTTACGAACGGCATGAATAGCCTTTAATATTAATATATAAAAAATACATATGCTACTCTAGAAATGTGTGGTATGCTCGAACACAGGAACACCTATCAAATTAGCCTTTAAAAAACTACAGGTAATCTCCTATCAGATCTCCCAAAAGAGAGAAAGGTCATGGCACTCTAATGAATAATGCCCACGTTCTTCACCTAAAAGTTGCACCATGATTAATGATTATTAGTAGATCAGTGCTCATGGTTATTCCTTCATGTCCATCATATATCGTTGTGGCTCATCAAGGTGGATTAATCAACAAATTAACACCCATGCCTAATTGTCTAGGGCAATATGGGGTGTCTCACATGGATATATCTGGCACTATCTGCACTGCCACTTTACACTCCAGCTGATGACAGGGTTAGTACATGTTCAGCTGCAGTCGCTGTTTCGTTGCAAAGTTTACACTCCAATATCGTAGTGGTGGGGCCTCTCTCGTTAGCCGCCTCTTCACGCAGCGCGGATCATCGTTATTCGCCATTGAAAATTTATCGGTTCTCTTATTTGTCTCCCATGCATTGTCTAATACTACTTTCATATTTTTTATATGATACCATTAAAGTTTGGTCTATATTTGACCACTTAACTAAATAAACCAAATTTTAACACAAAACTAGTTCACCCGCGGTACCATCAGCGCCTATCTGTAGCCTCCGGTCTTTAATAGATAACGATAGCGATGACCATTTTTCACATGTAGACAATTACATTATTATTTATTTTCTTGTTTATGAACAAATGTACTTTAAGTATAAATTATTATATGTTTGCATTAAATTTTAAATAAGGTAAACGATCAAGCATATACTTAAAATTTAGTTAATGGTGCCATCTATTAGAATTGAAGGGGTATCTTTCACTAGGTTTTTAACTCTAGCCACAATTTTCCGTATAAATGTTCTAATGTTATGTGTTTTGTCTAAAACAATGATTATTGTAGTAAAATGTGTAGTACTAAACTTCTCTAGAATCTTAGTCCTCGTTTTTGACGCTTATAAGCCAAAATTTAAATTTTATAACTTAAATTTTGATTTAACTTTTGGGGAGTTTTCACCGTAATTTCTCTTTTAAGTCGTTACCTGAAAAGGTTTACCTAAAATCATTTTTAGTCATTACTAAATTGCTTTACTTATGTTTAATTTCAGCAAAAAGCAATGAAGCTGTCACAAGAAATTCAACTGGACTCTTCGGAGGCCCGGTGAAAAAGATATTTTTCACGTCAATCTTCATCAGTAACGATCGGGCCGGCGCGTGGCCTGCAGGCTAGAATTGGGCTGCATTTCAGACTTTCCTTCTACAAGGGGAGCTAGCTTGGGCTGCTTTGTTTTGACTGTCTAAAACATAAATCCCAACTCGATTGATCTATCCATACAAAAGTCCAGAATCCACACCAGGATGTCAGCACCCTGTTCATCCCAAAACAGAAGCATCCTGCTCGCAGCAGGATGAAAATGATCGGAAATGGTACAGCGTTTTTTATGTTTATAAATTTAAATGTTTGTTTTCGCTGAAATTAAGTATACAATTATGGGTACAACTCTTTATACATGATCTTATTGAGTATTTTGTTATGATTTGATTTATTACTATAGGAACTTTAAGCAAAATATTTCAAGAAACTCCGGATTTATGTCAAATAGTCATTCTCACATTGCATGATGATAAAAAAAACATAGCTATTAATGATAGATTGACCATTTATATATATGTGTGTAAACTTTCTATGCAGAAACTGTATATAGGTTACGTGTAATGAAGGTCCAATGAAATCAGATTGATCTATGTAATGTAAGCATGCACATGCACGTGCAAGAGAAAAACACAGTCGGTTTTGTGGATTTTGCGCGTGTAGTGCAGGGCCACTGTGGCTTGGTGCTACAATGGCCGTGCACTCCAATCAACTTTTGCTATCGAATTCAAATCAGCTAGTTGTGGCGGAGTTCATCGGGAATAGCCAAAATAGAACCAGGGTTGAGAAAATTTTGAATAACAGATGAAACAGTAGTATTTTGAGATGGAGGGTGGTACCGTGGTAGTATATAGCACCATCAAGAATTCAAGATGACTTACGCTTAGGGGAAAACCATATCTTCAGTTTCAAAGGACGAGGGCCAAAATGCCAAAAAGAAGGGTGAAATCACAATTGTATTCCAAAGCAGGGTTAAGAACACAATTATCCCTATCATAGAGAGTAGTTAAGGAGAGATATCAGATTTTCCAAGCACATTTAAGTTTAACAATCCAGAAAAACACAATAATGTAAATGTCCAGTAAATGTTCTTAATTTCTACATATAAATGCATGGTTTTCGTTAATTAATTGTACTATGTATCAACATGCATGCATGCATCAACATGCACGGACACTTATGTTCAGTTATATACCTACCTTTTCTCAACAAACAAGATAGTTCTTCATACCTACGTATATAGCTAGAGAGCGTATGCAAAGCAACGACGTAATAGTTGGCTTATCTTGCAGAATGCACAAACAGCACCAACATAATATGTATTATGTATGCATGTACGTCGCAAATGGCAATACTAGCCTGCAACAAGATCTTTGGTGCGTACTGAAATGGATAATCTCTAGGAGTATTTTGTCTCAAAAAAGAGGTAGCGATAGACGTGTCAATATGTACAGTTTCCTTCGAGTAAAAGACAACAGGTATATCAAATGGGCAAAACAACACCAATCGCAGCAAGCAACTCGTCGAACGTGTGTATGTCTAGATTAGGCATCACCTCGAAAGCTTGTCTTCCTTCTCTAAGAGCCTTGCAGCAACTACTCCACCGCTGAACGAGAACTGTGTGCTCCTTCCTGACTTTACTCTTATCATTCACTGACCTACCTATCAGGTATACAGCCTACTTCTTCATAAGAGGGAACCTGAGCACCTCTGAAAATACAGCGCAGGACATAAATAGCATCTTCTGTAGGTCGGGTATTTTGACTCTTCCAACTTGCTGAACAGAATCATATAGGCTCAATGTCTTGTATATGCGGATTGGAGTTTCTTTGCTAATTTTCAGTTCAGATATATCGGCTGACATACCTCTAACACCATAGTTGGACTCAAAGGGAATGTTCTTCACCTTGTAATACTTCTTTCGCTCATTGCTTGCATAGTCTGGAACAATCTTAGGATCGAGGTCCGGGAATTTGTGCCACATCCCGTGTGACTTAAAAGCAACCAGATACAGATTGTGGTAATCAAAAAGGATGCGGACACGGCCATTAGCATGATTCAAGGCTAAATCACTTCCAGTTTTAGGAAATAGCACGATCTCATAATAGCCTTGCATGCACACAGGCTTTCCCTCAATGGTTTCCATTGCTCTAGTTGTGATTCGAGAGATGATGCTGTTAATCAGAGAGGAATAGGTGTTTTCTATACTAGAACTCACCAAATCACCTATTGGGAAATGGAACTTGTCCGTCACCATCCACTCCTCTCTTGATATATAATCCAGTTTCTGCTATGGCCCCCAATAGCATATCCTCTCAATCGATCGATCTTCAATTAGCCTGCATCATCACCACATCAATATAATGAATAGACGGATCATATCAAATATCACCATCATCATCGACTAAACTGTACTGCATCACTGTCATGCATGCATGGCACATCTAGAATATATATTAAATTATAATGGTATATTTACAAATAGATGAACTGTAATGGTATATTTCAAAACCTTAAAAATTGTAATGACATGGATCCAATTAACCCTAAATTGTAATGGCATATCTATAAATATATGAATTGTAATGGCATATTTTAAAACCGTAAAAAATATAATAGCATGGACTATCCAATTAACCATATTGAAGGGTTAATTGGGTCAGGTCATCGTCATCAGACGACGACAAGGAGATCAGTATATCAAAATGTATGTACGATGATCAATCAAATGATAAACATTACAATGAAGCATGCATATGGATTATTACTTAGGTGTTAACCCCCCTACCCAGCGACCAGCGAGCTTGGCACGGCGCGGCCATGCCACACCTCGAAGCACACATCCTCGACGGCGCGAAGATGCGGTCGGCGCCGGCGCACGCCGCGTCGTTGCTGCCGTCGACGTCTGGTCACTGGAGGCATAGGTCGCAGGCGTGACGATAGCCCATGGTGCGAGCAGCAAGGGGCTAGCGCGTGGTCGGCACGGACGCACGGACACGCGGAGGCGGTGCGGCCGCTCAGGGGAAGGCCGTCCGCCGCCGGCAGCTGCGCACCAAAGTCTCAGGCGGCATGCCACACCTCGAAGCACGCATCCTCGACGGCGCGAAGATGCGGTCGGATCCGGCACACGCCGCGTCGTTGCTGCCGTCGACGCCCGGTCACTGGAGGCGTAGGTCGCAGCCGTGACGGTAGGCCATGGCGCGAGCAGCAAGGGGCTAGGGCGTGGTCCGCGCGGACGCACGGACACGCGGAGGCGTTGCGGCCGCGCAGGGGAAGGCCGTCCGCGCCGGCAACAGCGCACCAAAGTCTCAGGCGGATGCCACACCTCATGCACGCTTCCTCGACTGCACGAAGATGTGGTCGGCGACGGCGCACGCCGTGTATGCATGCACGATGCTGCCGGCTGTGGATCTGGCCGGACGAACGGGAAGATCGAATAGCTAGCAGGTAAGTAACCCTAGCGAGCGGTACGGTGTGGAGAGCACCGTGAAGGTAAGCTAGGGCTCTGGCCTACCTGGATCTAATTAAGCTGCGGAACAAACCTCGATCGATTTCGCGAAATGGAAGCAACCAGCCAGGACAAGAGGAAAAAAATGGTGCGAAAAAATGAAGAGAGAGAGAGAAGTACCGGAGAGGAAGTACCGGAGGCGGAGGAGGAGAGGCGGAGACGGCGGCGTGCCATGGCCATGCCGCACGCACGCACTGCGAGTGTTTGTTTAATTGTTTATGTGCTCTACCCCTACCCAAGCAACGAATAGCAGTAGGCTGTCCGTGAGCGTGCTTGCTCAGTTAGTTGGACCGGGCCTTCCCAGAACAACCTTCCTTTGGTTTCGGCCCATTTCGGGTTAACACTTTATTATTTATATTTATAAAGTATTTACTTACTTCCTCAGAACTGTAATCTACGCACTCGCTAACTGCTGCTCCCTCCGTTTCATAATATTAGATGTTTGACTTTTTGCTTCCCATGTTTGATCATTTGTCTCATTCAAAAAAATTATGAAATATTATTTATTTTGCTTGTGACTTACTTTATTATCAAAATAAATTTAAGCACGATTTGTTATTTTTTTATATTTGTACTAAATTTTTAAATAAGACGAATGGTCAAACGTTGCAACTAAAAAAATCAAACATCTTACATTATGAAACGGAGGTAGTAATGTTTAGGTCTGGTATTGTTCTTTCTAAAAAAATTATGTTTAACTTAAAATACATTTAAAAAATAAGTTCAATATTAAATATGCTTTTGAGTAACTTAACCATCAACATAAATGAAAATTCATTTTCATGAAATTACAAGTACTGCATTGTGGAAGAGTAAAAATAAGTAACTATGTGAATAAAAATTCACAAGTAAACACAGCACTTTTTTTTTCTAATACAAGTAAATTCACATCATACAGTTACTAACTAGTTTTCATGTTATTACAAGCAGCTACAGTACTAGAGTACCTCTAAAAAATTGATAGAAATTCTAGTAATTTTTCATAATAACTACGTCCCTAGAGAAGTAAAGAACAAGAATAAATCTAAATAATTTGATGGACATAGTAAATCCAAAGTCAAACATATACTAAAAAAGTTAATAATGTCATTTATTAAATACGAAGGGAGTACTTCTCGACGAGCTCATCTTTTGGTTTTGCTTATACTTATAAGCTAAAATTTAAATATTTAATCTTAAATTTAGAGTTGATTTTAGAGTTTTTTTATTTTAGTTTATTTTTCAGTCTTTGCTTTTAGGTCATAAGAACACATGTCTATAAAAGTTTTAATCATAAATCAATTATCATCTCTAAATACGTCATGTTGTTTTTGCCACAAAAGGCAAAAAGATGAGCAAATCATAAACATAGCCCTACTAGGGAAAGATGAGCTCCCAAATATATATAACTAATACACAGATTTATGAAGTGCTTATTGCACGAAAAAAAACTTTTACAATAGTTTCCTATATATGAATGGTAGATATGAATGGTAGGTGACTAAATAAAATTGATGTTCCGTTTAATTTCCTAGAGTGATTTGGGTCATTTAGTTATTACACTAATTTTAAATTTATACATTTTACATTGGCGTAGAAAAGAATTTCATTTGTTTTTATATTAGTAAAGATAGTTTTGTCAAAGTACTTGTTTGTTTCATGATATTTACTCTCTTAATCTCAGCTTTACATACGGGGAAATGATAACATGTGTTCAGTAACTATGGCGTCAAAAACAAACGCTATCAAAAAAACTGCCCTGTAACCACTTACATTCAATTTCGGCATGACAGCTAGCTTAAAAGTTTAATTATTTACACCACCGAGTTTAGCATAAGCTACCAGATCTGTGAAAAATATTCCCAATAGCGTATAATTCTAATTCATCTCAAAGTTGTTAATTTACAAACAACTTTCACCCGCATCTTGTAAAAAGACTCTCAGTAGAGTATAATTCTAACCCATCAACAAGGTTGACCAAACAACTTTCACCCGCATCTTGTAAATACCACAGCTAATCTCGTCCTCATTAGAGCCTCTAGTGAATGGGGTGAACTTCAAACTGCGACTGACGACATGATTCTGATGAATATTATGGGCATGAATATTCAATATCAACATCTCTTTTCTGGACACTGCTACGACACGTCGCAGCAGCTGCACGACTCTGTCATCACCAACTGCGTTTGGAGAACCGACATCACTGTCATACAGTACAATATCATTCGGAACATCTGTTGTGCAAGCCGTAATTTTCCCATGAAAAACTTCAGAATCTGACAGAATCTTGATCTCAACAGTGCCCTCCAGTGCTTCCTTAACACAAGCAGTTACAAGTTCCACCTCACTGAGCCTACTCTCCAAGGTTTCAGTCACAATCTTAAACCGACGAGTGTAGACTTTCATTTCAAGCAATCCTTTACTAAATTCCTTGTCATTGCACTCTTCATTCTCCTTAATCTTCAAATTTATCTCAAAAAATATTTCACCATAAAAAACAATTCCTCTAGTTGGTCCTGTGAGAATTATATCTTCATTCTACAAGAAAAATTACACAAGACGTTAGCCATATGTCACACTAATGATATATATAAAATAAATGATAATTATCCATAGAATATAATAGTATTGTTATTATTTATTAACCACCTTAAACTTGTACGCAGATTCATATTAAATTGATTTGCTAGCAACCTAGGCAAGAATTTGGACTGAGCTCATCAAAATTCACACAATCATTTAATTGCAATAATTATATATGATGACATGATCAATCAAATTAAAATATAATGACATGACTTAATATTTGAATACATAAAAAAAAGTAGGTATTTGTGTTTTGTATGAAACTAGTCCAAGTCATGCATATAGACAACTCAAATGTAGCTAGGTTTAGTATGCCTTTAACTGTACATAACTGTAAAGAAATTAGTTCGATGTATTATGTGAAATAGGAGAGATTAATAGTGTGAAGAGATACTCTTTAAAATACCTCTGACTGGATAACTTGGCAATTGTTCCTATTGCGCCGGAAGATGGTGATGCAGTTAAAATCTAATCCATCTCTGACTATCACAGTCCCATATAGATTGATAGGGTAGCCAACATCTGATGATTTTACTTTCAGAGATATTACATTTAACGAGCTAGTCAAAATGTGATCCTCTGGGATAATTGCGTCTGTAAAATGCATTGGACCATATTGCGCTGACAAAATTGAAAATGGAGTTAGTTTGCAACAGGGAAGAATAGTGTGTTAACAAAAGTATACGTTTGATAATGTCTCTAGAGGACAAAAGTTTTCATAAGGTAAACAGGGTTGTCCCTATCTTTTGAGTTGTTACGGAAATACAATAATGAAAATTATTTTAGTTGTTTCAGAAACAAAATTATTGCAGTTGAGAAAGTATCTAGCTACTTTTTAATCTTATATATACTTCAGAAAATCCAACCATACACCTGTCCATTTGCTAAATAAGATCTATGAGGTCAGAGAGAGTATATGTTCAATAGCATACTGCATGGGATATTTTACAACTAGGGAGAAACTGAACTAAATCCATCGCAATATCTGCTCATCTTAGCAAAACCTAAACAGTATGAGCTGTCTAATTCTTCATATAACAGCTTACCTGTGTTTGGCTTGGACCTGCCCGAAATGAGAAAATTGATCATTTGCATCTCATCCACAGGAGGCAAACTACAATTTATCTGCTTGGTACCCCCCCCCCCAATGGCCCCATCATCCCTGACATCACATGATCTCCCTCCTCATCCACCACCCTGGCTCAAGGACACTAACATTTCAGGCCCCCACACCTAAATGTCACTCACCGTCGGTGTCTAGCCCGTCCAGTGCAAGGTCTCCAATGAGATATAATTTACTGCCAATTTGCATTTTGCAATCACTGGAAAAACAAGACCCTAGCTGCTGGTGGTACTAGCACTGACTATCTATGCCAAAAGTGACAAACAGTCCTTTTGGGCAGTGTGGCAAGTTATCAATTGCAAGATAAGGAGTGGCGAATGATCAAGAGCCACTGTGAAGAGTGGCACATGATCAAATTTCTCCAGTCAGTGAGGATCCCATCTAGTGAATTTTAAGGTAGTTTGCTCCACTAAAAACATCTCCCAAATAGATACATGATAAGATATGAATCGGATATCTTTGTCTAATCTTTGATAGAAGGTGAGCAAATCATTTTTTCTGTGCTTATTGCATTGTTTCCTGTTCATGTGCCTGAAACTATTGGCCTGCCTTCACTCCACGTGTTTGATTGGATTATCAAAATCATGTGCATAGTGGGTGTGCGTTGATTTATGGAATATTGCTAGAGATGAGCGTAATCTTGCAGTGTGCTAGAAAAAAAATTGCAGTGTATTGATAACAACAATATGATAGACTGGAGTAATAATTAGATTGTTGATGTGGCCATGACACATACTCTCCTTGTCAAGGTCGAAGATGGTGAGGTTTAGGAAGCAGGCGCGCGTGTAGTAGCTGATCCCTGTCTTGGGGTCATGCTCCCAATACTGGGAAGCCAGAGCACTACTCCTCGCCCACCTCTCCTTCACCTCCGGCGTGTCCCGATAACTCGTCGGCCTCAGCCGCCGGGGCTTCAAGCTCTGCTCCCGTCGCTTCTGTTTCGCTGCTTCCGCCGCCGCCTCCTCGTCGTCCTCCTCCACAAACAATGGCAAATCGAAGAGATCCTCCATGGTGGTTCTTCAAAACCTAATCCATATGTATATATATTAATAAAATTCATATGTATTTATACTAATAAAATTGAAACATATCGGAAAGTCGACGGATGGGAACGAAAAGGCTGGAGAAAGGAATTAATTATATCAAAATAGTAGCAATAGTCTCCCACCTCTTCCTCCTACACCGCCGCCACCGAGCTTGTGGTTGGGGTTAGGGAGCTCGTGGTTGGGGTTAGGGACTTAGAGCCTGTTTGGGGGAGCTGGAAATTCTGAGAAGCTAGCTGGAGATTCTGGAAACTTGAGATTCTAAAAAGTTGAGAGGGCTCTGTTTGGGGGAGCTTCTGAGAATTTGCTGGCTAGTGTCCTGAGAGGCTGAATTGTCTGAAATACCCTGAAGTAGATGGGGATTCTGCTTATTTCTACATTGGTTGGTTTAACTACATCAATGTACATAATTGTTTTTATACAATTTTTAAAAAATTGTAAATTGTCATAAAGGTAGTCAAGAAAATTATAATTTC
Organism: Oryza brachyantha; assembly: GCF_000231095.2. NCBI lineage: Eukaryota > Viridiplantae > Streptophyta > Magnoliopsida > Poales > Poaceae > Oryza > Oryza brachyantha. The sequence continues at coordinate 12,109,216 of NC_023172.2, forward strand.
CTTTTTGAAGGCAATAAGAAAGTTAAATTACTTATGTAATAGGTTCCGTGCATATTACTACTTTGCCACCGCGATGTGTTCATAAATAAAGCACATACAAAATATTGCACTTTGTTGTGTTCATCAAGCACATAGCAAAATACTACTTCGCCAATACCATATGTACACCAAGCACATAACAAAGAACAACCTAAACCACTTTCATATTTCTATATATTGCGTCCTCTGTCCGCCATCAAAGCATTTGCAATAAAATCTCGAAAGACGCACATATCACCATCATTGGATGTGGCTAACATAATTGTCTTCTTCTTCAGGTGTATTGATAGGTGGCATATACTCTTCATCATTGTCACATCTCTCAAAAAGAACATCAGCCAAAGCACTATCACGGATGAAATTACGAAGGGCTATGCAAGCAATTATAATCAACTTTTGCTTCTCCACAGGCTAGCTAGGCATGTGCAACAGAATTCGCTATTTCATCTTCAACACTCCAAATGCACGTTCAATCACATTACGAGGAGAGGAGTGAGCATGATTGAATACCAAACTATTGGAATGTATATGTACAATAGGTGTATTGTTTGTGCTAGGTGAACATGGATTTTCAGCATAACTAGCATAAAAAGAACCCTATACCTGAACAAGTTCCATTTGAATCATCAAAATAACTAGCAGCAATTTGAGTAACCAAACCAGTTCACCACACATAAAAAATTTCAGATCCGAGCTAAGTGCAAAATAACACTAAAATAGATAAAAGGGGAAGAAGGAAAATGGAACTCACCCTGTCCAGGTGTAGCACCGGAGGTGGAGGGGGCGAGAGAGGGAGTCACTGAACTCCGGCGAGGGGGACAGGCCCTAACAGCCGGCTAGAGGAGGAGGCCGCTCGTCGAAACTGAAGGAGGACGCCGCGCTCCGACAGAGGAAGGCTCGCCGCGCCCGCGGATCCTGCGCTGGAGAGGTGGCGTCCCGAACTGGGGAAAGAGGAGGCTGCCTGCCCCCGGCAACAGGAGAAGGCCGCCCGTCGCTAGTGGAAGAGACGCCGAGCTCCCTACTCCGGCGAGAGGGCGTGGGGAGGAGCAGGACGCCGTCGTCCAGATCCACGGACGAGAGGCCCTTAGGGCTAGGGTTACTCCGGACTTATAAAAGAGAGAGAGAGACGGATGAGGTTGGGGTTCGTAAGTTGAAACCATAACGATATCTGGGCTCGCTAAGGCCCACGGGATTGGAGAAAATAGAAAGAAAAAAAAAGGTAGGGAAATATTTGGGATTCGGAATATATATAAGAGAAACAAAATAAGGAAGGAAAATAGGAAAAAATGCGAATAGGTGTTTTTTATACTAGAACTCACCAAATCACCTATTGGGAAATGGAACTTGTAGTCTCCCGAGGGCACTCTTTTGATCTCGAACAAACATTAGGTTAGGACCATCAAGCTGTAAGTGCCTTATTGTATTCGTTAATCGTGATTCAGGTGAGGTGTAAAGACGTTTCATCATATTCGTTTTTTATCGCATCGTTTCATGCAGGGTTTCACTTATCGCGGAGGCCCCCCAAACCGCTCATGCGCAAAATAAGACAATAGATTTTAGCTATATAGTAGTTAATTTCATTATTTATAATATTAAATAGCTATTAAAAATAAGACAATATTTTATCTTTTATCATTTATCAGCAAAAGAAAACAATTGTGGTAATTATAGATAAAACCTTTTATATCTATGTTATTAGTGATTCAAATATTAATACTACAAAATAGACTAGGATGAAAGACCATGCATGATAAGAGTTAAAATTCAATTATGGTTGTTGTTGTAAGTTACTCCGTCTGTCCCTAAATGTTTGACGCCATTGACTTTTTTATACACGTTTGGTCAATCATCTTATTCAATTTTTTTAAATATGTAAGCTATAAATAAAATGATATAAAAATATTTAATAATTTTGAATTTTTAAATAAGACGAATGGTTATAAAAATATCAACGGCGTCAAGTATTTAGGAACGGAGGCATAACAAGCAGACGTGGAAAGTTAATTAGCCAAAAAAAAAAGACTTGTGGGTTACATGACACGCGGACACAGTGGAGTAAACGGGAGAGCAATATTTCTTCCAACCTTAAGAAGCTGATAAGACGAGTTTCAAATAAAAAAGGAACTGATTAGACAAGCGGCCAACACACTAGTATGATAATTCAAAAATAAATACATAAATGCAATTAAAATTATGACTAAGCTGCCTCAGATCGCAGCTCAGCTTCATAGGCGATGAAATGGTGTCCCAATGGAGGTGTCCTATAATGTAACCACGTCGAGATGACATGCTCAGTTGCATATCCAGTTGAACGTGAATTTCAATAAACATATGTACAGAAATGAGACACTTTTAACGTAAAATGAATGAAACGCGGTCATTGACTCGTGGGCTCATAGATAATGGGATCTAATTATCGACGAACGCGTCAACGGTTAAGCCAGAAAATCTTAATCCAATAAAATGGAGGTGCATGTCAAGTAGGCAGGATTCTCAATTTTTTTTTTACAGGGCAGGATTCTCAAGTTGTGTTTAGATTCCAAGTCAGATGTTTGATCAGATGTCAGAAGGGGTTTTTAGACACAAATAAAACAACAAATTACAGATTCCGCCAAGAAACTGCGTGACGAATTTTTTGAGACTAATTAATTTATTATGAGCACATGTTGGTCACTGTAGCACTTATGGCTAATCATGGTCTAATTAGACTCAAAAGATTCGTCTCACAATTTCTGTCATAACTGTGCAATTAGTTTTTTTACATCTATGTTTAATGCTTTATTTATGTGTCCAAAGATTAGATGTGATGTCTTTAGGAAAAGATTTTAGGAACTGAACAGGGCTGGACGCAAACAAAGCAACATCACGCATTGGTGTTTCAGATAGCACCTAGGACGCGAGACAGAAGGGATAGATGCAACCGTATACTATTGTTCGACCGTACAAAGTACCCCAACGATGTACTGCTTATTAACTAATTTTGGAGAATCATGTGGACTCTTGCTTTAATTAATCAGCAGGTAATCAATAAACAAGGCAGCCACTTGCATATATAGAGTGAGAAATTTCACTGAAATTATGAGATTGGTTATGGCCATGTCGGTCTATGATTAAGTGTGTGCTTAACATGAGAGCTGATTTTAAATTTTAGAATTTGGTTTTGGATTAACTTTAGAGTTTGTTTTTGTCAGTTTGGTTGTCCAGCTCTGTTTTTATAGTTGCTAAATAAAAGTACAAACAAAAAGATCTATGGCTGCTTTAGTCTCGTTTTCTTGTCACCAGGAGGAATAGAGGAATTAGAGAACTGATTGGCGCAGAGCCATAAATTGTCACGTTAAAATTTAGGTATGCCACAATTGTTTAGGTAGTTCTTTGGATGGTTGCTACAACTATGACAAGTCATACTTCATTAACTAATTGGTCAATGCAGCCTACACTTTAGTTTTACTTTAAATCATGAGACTACTCAAGTCTCAAACGTGGAATATTGGAGTAGGTTGTAGTTTTGTCATCCAGGATTTGAACTCAAGACCTTTGTCTTTGATACTATGTTAAGTTGCATGCATCGATCAATATAAAAGCATAAAAATATGGGCAGTTCACTTTATACACTCCAACGTATCCTAGTTAAGATGTGATTAATTGTCACGTAGTTGGTTATAAAAAACAGTGTACATACTAGTGCCGCACAAGATTTTCAAGATTTTTAATATAAAAACTTTTATACCAAATATACCGTTTAGAAACTCAAAAAACGTACATCTATAATCGATAAACGACAATTAGAAAATATCGTTGCTACTACACAACATGCTCATTCGGACGATCGAGCAGCTAGCTATGGTCCAAGTTTGTGGGCTGATATCATATTGCAATTGATAATAGACACAAACGGATGGGATGTTATTGATGTTAAATTGGGAGTTCATTGCCTGGGAATCTGTAACAGTGCCAATGCCTTCTTTGAGCAAGTTCAATAGTATAGCAAATTACTAGCTCTAATTTATCTATAGTCAATCTAATTGTCAACTAATACAATAGTTACCTAGAAAACATCAATACATGGTCCCACATATCATACACATATTTTGTCTTGGAGTCCACGTACAGCTAGCTATAAATTACTAGCTCACATCTCTTCTCTCTCTACTCTTATCTCTTTAAATTATGCTTATAGTATGCTATTGTACCTGCTCTTAATCGTACTCCATTATTCTGGACATGACAGTGTTACATACAATTAAGCATGTGCCGGCACAGCATGATATTGCCGCCATTTGTCAACCGATCATGTGGAAAAACATGCAGGCATTGGTCGTGAAAAACCAGCGAATAGCCATCGACATTTTGAAATGCACGAATTTTGGGCCAATAGGGATCAATATGGACCTTTGCAATAAACCTCGTGTGTTAAATCTGTAGCCCTATATTAAGTGAATCTAGACGCACACACTGACCATATACACCAATCAGTTGATGAATCTAGATAAAATCATAAATTCTTAAAATATGGAATGGAGTAAGTACTATTTTAAATCTACGATGTTGTCAGCGTTTTGTCAAATTTTTTGCATTTCTATGAATTTAATCCTCAACACACCTGCTTTCTAGTATTAATCAAGTAAAAGTTTGTACGTCAGTTTGACAGTTGCTATGCTATATATGCTTTTGAGGTCCTGTTATTTATTAGGTCAGTAACCGGCACGAAAAACATAGCAGTAAATTAATATATCATTAATTAATTATTAGATATAAAAAATCAAAATTGATTTTAAAGAATTTTTATAAAAATTTTTAGTAAAAAAAATATACTTATTTTGTGTGCACGAAAAACAAGAGAATTTAGGTTACGAACGGCATGAATAGCCTTTAATATTAATATATAAAAAATACATATGCTACTCTAGAAATGTGTGGTATGCTCGAACACAGGAACACCTATCAAATTAGCCTTTAAAAAACTACAGGTAATCTCCTATCAGATCTCCCAAAAGAGAGAAAGGTCATGGCACTCTAATGAATAATGCCCACGTTCTTCACCTAAAAGTTGCACCATGATTAATGATTATTAGTAGATCAGTGCTCATGGTTATTCCTTCATGTCCATCATATATCGTTGTGGCTCATCAAGGTGGATTAATCAACAAATTAACACCCATGCCTAATTGTCTAGGGCAATATGGGGTGTCTCACATGGATATATCTGGCACTATCTGCACTGCCACTTTACACTCCAGCTGATGACAGGGTTAGTACATGTTCAGCTGCAGTCGCTGTTTCGTTGCAAAGTTTACACTCCAATATCGTAGTGGTGGGGCCTCTCTCGTTAGCCGCCTCTTCACGCAGCGCGGATCATCGTTATTCGCCATTGAAAATTTATCGGTTCTCTTATTTGTCTCCCATGCATTGTCTAATACTACTTTCATATTTTTTATATGATACCATTAAAGTTTGGTCTATATTTGACCACTTAACTAAATAAACCAAATTTTAACACAAAACTAGTTCACCCGCGGTACCATCAGCGCCTATCTGTAGCCTCCGGTCTTTAATAGATAACGATAGCGATGACCATTTTTCACATGTAGACAATTACATTATTATTTATTTTCTTGTTTATGAACAAATGTACTTTAAGTATAAATTATTATATGTTTGCATTAAATTTTAAATAAGGTAAACGATCAAGCATATACTTAAAATTTAGTTAATGGTGCCATCTATTAGAATTGAAGGGGTATCTTTCACTAGGTTTTTAACTCTAGCCACAATTTTCCGTATAAATGTTCTAATGTTATGTGTTTTGTCTAAAACAATGATTATTGTAGTAAAATGTGTAGTACTAAACTTCTCTAGAATCTTAGTCCTCGTTTTTGACGCTTATAAGCCAAAATTTAAATTTTATAACTTAAATTTTGATTTAACTTTTGGGGAGTTTTCACCGTAATTTCTCTTTTAAGTCGTTACCTGAAAAGGTTTACCTAAAATCATTTTTAGTCATTACTAAATGGCTTTACTTATGTTTAATTTCAGCAAAAAGCAATGAAGCTGTCACAAGAAATTCAACTGGACTCTTCGGAGGCCCGGTGAAAAAGATATTTTTCACGTCAATCTTCATCAGTAACGATCGGGCCGGCGCGTGGCCTGCAGGCTAGAATTGGGCTGCATTTCAGACTTTCCTTCTACAAGGGGAGCTAGCTTGGGCTGCTTTGTTTTGACTGTCTAAAACATAAATCCCAACTCGATTGATCTATCCATACAAAAGTCCAGAATCCACACCAGGATGTCAGCACCCTGTTCATCCCAAAACAGAAGCATCCTGCTCGCAGCAGGATGAAAATGATCGGAAATGGTACAGCGTTTTTTATGTTTATAAATTTAAATGTTTGTTTTCGCTGAAATTAAGTATACAATTATGGGTACAACTCTTTATACATGATCTTATTGAGTATTTTGTTATGATTTGATTTATTACTATAGGAACTTTAAGCAAAATATTTCAAGAAACTCCGGATTTATGTCAAATAGTCATTCTCACATTGCATGATGATAAAAAAAACATAGCTATTAATGATAGATTGACCATTTATATATATGTGTGTAAACTTTCTATGCAGAAACTGTATATAGGTTACGTGTAATGAAGGTCCAATGAAATCAGATTGATCTATGTAATGTAAGCATGCACATGCACGTGCAAGAGAAAAACACAGTCGGTTTTGTGGATTTTGCGCGTGTAGTGCAGGGCCACTGTGGCTTGGTGCTACAATGGCCGTGCACTCCAATCAACTTTTGCTATCGAATTCAAATCAGCTAGTTGTGGCGGAGTTCATCGGGAATAGCCAAAATAGAACCAGGGTTGAGAAAATTTTGAATAACAGATGAAACAGTAGTATTTTGAGATGGAGGGTGGTACCGTGGTAGTATATAGCACCATCAAGAATTCAAGATGACTTACGCTTAGGGGAAAACCATATCTTCAGTTTCAAAGGACGAGGGCCAAAATGCCAAAAAGAAGGGTGAAATCACAATTGTATTCCAAAGCAGGGTTAAGAACACAATTATCCCTATCATAGAGAGTAGTTAAGGAGAGATATCAGATTTTCCAAGCACATTTAAGTTTAACAATCCAGAAAAACACAATAATGTAAATGTCCAGTAAATGTTCTTAATTTCTACATATAAATGCATGGTTTTCGTTAATTAATTGTACTATGTATCAACATGCATGCATGCATGCATCAACATGCACGGACACTTATGTTCAGTTATATACCTACCTTTTCTCAACAAACAAGATAGTTCTTCATACCTACGTATATAGCTAGAGAGCGTATGCAAAGCAACGACGTAATAGTTGGCTTATCTTGCAGAATGCACAAACAGCACCAACATAATATGTATTATGTATGCATGTACGTCGCAAATGGCAATACTAGCCTGCAACAAGATCTTTGGTGCGTACTGAAATGGATAATCTCTAGGAGTATTTTGTCTCAAAAAAGAGGTAGCGATAGACGTGTCAATATGTACAGTTTCCTTCGAGTAAAAGACAACAGGTATATCAAATGGGCAAAACAACACCAATCGCAGCAAGCAACTCGTCGAACGTGTGTATGTCTAGATTAGGCATCACCTCGAAAGCTTGTCTTCCTTCTCTAAGAGCCTTGCAGCAACTACTCCACCGCTGAACGAGAACTGTGTGCTCCTTCCTGACTTTACTCTTATCATTCACTGACCTACCTATCAGGTATACAGCCTACTTCTTCATAAGAGGGAACCTGAGCACCTCTGAAAATACAGCGCAGGACATAAATATCATCTTCTGTAGGTCGGGTATTTTGACTCTTCCAACTTGCTGAACAGAATCATATAGGCTCAATGTCTTGTATATGCGGATTGGAGTTTCTTTGCTAATTTTCAGTTCAGATATATCGGCTGACATACCTCTAACACCATAGTTGGACTCAAAGGGAATGTTCTTCACCTTGTAATACTTCTTTCGCTCATTGCTTGCATAGTCTGGAACAATCTTAGGATCGAGGTCTGGGAATTTGTGCCACATCCCGTGTGACTTAAAAGCAACCAGATACAGATTGTGGTAATCAAAAAGGATGCGGACACGGCCATTAGCATGATTCAAGGCTAAATCACTTCCAGTTTTAGGAAATAGCACGATCTCATAATAGCCTTGCATGCACACAGGCTTTCCCTCAACGGTTTCCATTGCTCTAGTTGTGATTCGAGAGATGATGCTGTTAATCAGAGAGGAATAGGTGTTTTTTATACTAGAACTCACCAAATCACCTATTGGGAAATGGAACTTGTCCGTCGCCATCCACTCCTCTCTTGATATATAATCCAGTTTCTGCTATGGCCCCCAATAGCATATCCTCTCAATCGATCGATCTTCAATTAGCCTGCATCATCACCACATCAATATAATGAATAGACGGATCATATCAAATATCACCATCATCATCGACTAAACTGTACTGCATCACTGTCATGCATGCATGGCACATCTAGAATATATATTAAATTATAATGGTATATTTACAAATAGATGAACTGTAATGGTATATTTCAAAACCTTAAAAATTGTAATGACATGGATCCAATTAACCCTAAATTGTAATGGCATATCTATAAATATATGAATTGTAATGGCATATTTTAAAACCGTAAAAAATATAATAGCATGGACTATCCAATTAACCATATTGAAGGGTTAATTGGGTCAGGTCATTGTCATCAGACGACGACAAGGAGATCAGTATATCAAAATGTATGTACGATGATCAATCAAATGATAAACATTACAATGAAGCATGCATATGGATTATTACTTAGGTGTTAACCCCCCTACCCAGCGACCAGCGAGCTTGGCACGGCGCGGCCATGCCACACCTCGAAGCACACATCCTCGACGGCGCGAAGATGCGGTCGGCGCCGGCGCACGCCGCGTCGTTGCTGCCGTCGACGTCTGGTCACTGGAGGCGTAGGTCGCAGGCGTGACGATAGCCCATGGTGCGAGCAGCAAGGTGCTAGCGCGTGGTCGGCGCGGACGCACGGACACGCGGAGGCGGTGCGGCCGCTCAGGGGAAGGCCGTCCGCCGCCGGCAGCTGCGCACCAAAGTCTCAGGCGGCATGCCACACCTCGAAGCACGCATCCTCGACGGCGCGAAGATGCGGTCGGATCCGGCGCACGCCGCGTCGTTGCTGCCGTCGACGCTCGGTCACTGGAGGCGTAGGTCGCAGCCGTGACGGTAGGCCATGGCGCGAGCAGCAAGGGGCTAGGGCGTGGTCCGCGCGGACGCACGGACACGCGGAGGCGTTGCGGCCGCGCAGGGGAAGGCCGTCCGCGCCGGCAACAGCGCACCAAACTCTCAGGCGGATGCCACACCTCATGCACGCTTCCTCGACTGCGCGAAGATGTGGTCGGCGACGGCGCACGCCGTGTATGCATGCACGATGCTGCCGGCTGTGGATCTGGCCGGACGAACGGGAAGATCGAATAGCTAGCAGGTAAGTAACCCTAGCGAGCGGTACGGTGTGGAGAGCACCGTGAAGGTAAGCTAGGGCTCTGGCCTACCTGGATCTAATTAAGCTGCGGAACAAACCTCGATCGATTTCGCGAAATGGAAGCAACCAGCCAGGACAAGAGGAAAAAAATAGTGCGAAAAAATGAAGAGAGAGAGAGAAGTACCGGAGAGGAAGTACCGGAGGCGGAGGAGGAGAGGCGGAGACGGCGGCGTGCCATGGCCATGCCGCACGCACGCACTGCGAGTGTTTGTTTAATTGTTTATGTGCTCTACCCCTACCCAAGCAACGAATAGCAGTAGGCTGTCCGTGAGCGTGCTTGCTCAGTTAGTTGGACCGGGCCTTCCCAGAACAACCTTCCTTTTGTTTCGGCCCATTTCGGGTTAACACTTTATTATTTATATTTATAAAGTATTTACTTACTTCCTCAGAACTGTAATCTACGCACTCGCTAACTGCTGCTCCCTCCGTTTCATAATATTAGATGTTTGACTTTTTGCTTCCCATGTTTGATCATTTGTCTCATTCAAAAAAATTATGAAATATTATTTATTTTGCTTGTGACTTACTTTATTATCAAAATAAATTTAAGCACGATTTGTTATTTTTTTATATTTGTACTAAATTTTTAAATAAGACGAATGGTCAAACGTTGCAACTAAAAAAATCAAACATCTTATATTATGAAACGGAGGTAGTAATGTTTAGGTCTGGTATTGTTCTTTCTAAAAAAATTATGTTTAACTTAAAATACATTTAAAAAATAAGTTCAATATTAAATATGCTTTTGAGTAACTTAACCATCAACATAAATGAAAATTCATTTTCATGAAATTACAAGTACTGCATTGTGGAAGAGTAAAAATAAGTAACTATGTGAATAAAAATTCACAAGTAAACACAGCACTTTTTTTTTCTAATACAAGTAAATTCACATCATACAGTTACTAACTAGTTTTCATGTTATTACAAGCAGCTACAGTACTAGAGTACCTCTAAAAAGTTGATAGAAATTCTAGTAATTTTTCATAATAACTACGTCCCTAGAGAAGTAAAGAACAAGAATAAATCTAAATAATTTGATGGACATAGTAAATCCAAAGTCAAACATATACTAAAAAAGTTAATAATGTCATTTATTAAATACGAAGGGAGTACTTCTCGACGAGCTCATCTTTTGGTTTTGCTTATACTTATAAGCTAAAATTTAAATATTTAATCTTAAATTTAGAGTTGATTTTAGAGTTTTTTTATTTTTGTTTATTTTTCAGTCTTTGCTTTTAGGTCATAAGAACACATGTCTATAAAAGTTTTAATCATAAATCAATTATCATCTCTAAATACGTCATGTTGTTTTTGCCACAAAAGGCAAAAAGATGAGCAAATCATAAACATAGCCCTACTAGGGAAAGATGAGCTCCCAAATATATATAACTAATACACAGATTTATGAAGTGCTTATTGCACGAAAAAAAACTTTTACAATAGTTTCCTATATATGAATGGTAGATATGAATGGTAGGTGACTAAATAAAATTGATGTTCCGTTTAATTTCCTAGAGTGATTTGCGTCATTTAGTTATTACACTAATTTTAAATTTATACATTTTACATTGGCGTAGAAAAGAATTTCATTTGTTTTTATATTAGTATAGATAGTTTTGTCAAAGTACTTGTTTGTTTCATGATATTTACTCTCTTAATCTCAGCTTTACATACGGGGAAATGATAACACGTGTTCAGTAACTATGGCGTCAAAAACAAACGCTATCAAAAAAACTGCCCTGTAACCACTTACATTCAATTTCGGCATGACAGCTAGCTTAAAAGTTTAATTATTTACACCACCGAGTTTAGCATAAGCTACAAGATCTGTGAAAAATATTCCCAATAGCGTATAATTCTAATTCATCTCAAAGTTGTTAATTTACAAACAACTTTCACCCGCATCTTGTAAAAAGACTCTCAGTAGAGTATAATTCTAACCCATCAACAAGGTTGACCAAACAACTTTCACCCGCATCTTGTAAATACCACAGCTAATCTCGTCCTCATTAGAGCCTCTAGTGAATGGGGTGAACTTCAAACTGCGACTGACGACATGATTCTGATGAATATTATGGGCATGGATATTCAATATCAACATCTCTTTTCTGGACACTGCTACGACACGTCGCAGCAGCTGCACGACTCTGTCATCACCAACTGCGTTTGGAGAACCGACATCACTGTCATACAGTACAATATCATTCGGAACATCTGTTGTGCAAGACGTAATTTTCCCATGAAAAACTTCAGAATCTGACAGGATCTTGATCTCAACAGTGCCCTCCAGTGCTTCCTTAACACAAGCAGTTACAAGTTCCACCTCACTGAGCCTACTCTCCAAGGTTTCAGTCACAATCTTAAACCGACGAGTGTAGACTTTCATTTCAAGCAATCCTTTACTAAATTCCTTGTCATTGCACTCTTCATTCTCCTTAATCTTCAAATTTATCTCAAAAAATATTTCACCATAAAAAACAATTCCTCTAGTTGGTCCTGTGAGAATTATATCTTCATTCTACAAGAAAAATTACACAAGACGTTAGCCATATGTCACACTAATGATATATATAAAATAAATGATAATTATCCATAGAATATAATAGTATTGTTATTATTTATTAACCACCTTAAACCTATACGCAGATTCATATTAAATTGATTTGCTAGCAACCTAGGCAAGAATTTGGACTGAGCTCATCAAAATTCACACAATCATTTAATTGCAATAATTATATATGATGACATGATCAATCAAATTAAAATATAATGACATGACTTAATATTTGAATACATAAAAAAAAGTAGGTATTTGTGTTTTGTATGAAACTAGTCCAAGTCATGCATATAGACAACTCAAATGTAGCTAGGTTTAGTATGCCTTTAACTGTACATAACTGTAAAGAAATTAGTTCGATGTATTATGTGAAATAGGAGAGATTAATAGTGTGAAGAGATACTCTTTAAAATACCTCTGACTGGATAACTTGGCAATTGTTCCTATTGCGCCGGAAGATGGTGATGCAGTTAAAATCTAATCCATCTCTGACTATCACAGTCCCATATAGATTGATAGGGTAGCCAACATCTGATGATTTTACTTTCAGAGATATTACATTTAACGAGCTAGTCAAAATGTGATCCTCTGGGATAATTGCGTCTGTAAAACGCATTGGACCATATTGCGCTGACAAAATTGAAAATGGAGTTAGTTTGCAACAGGGAAGAATAGTGTGTTCACAAAAGTATACGTTTGATAATGTCTCTAGAGGACAAAAGTTTTCATAAGGTAAACAGGGTTGTCCCTATCTTTTGAGCTGTTACGGAAATACAATTATGAAAATTATTTTAGTTGTTTCAGAAACAAAATTATTGCAGTTGAGAAAGTATCTGGCTACTTTTTAATCTTATATATACTTCAGAAAATCCAACCATACACCTGTCCATTTGCTAAATAAGATCTATGAGGTCAGAGAGAGTATATGTTCAATAGCATACTGCATGGGATATTTTACAACTAGGGAGAAACTGAACTAAATCCATCGCAATATCTGCTCATCTTAGCAAAACCTAAACAGTATGAGCTGTCTAATTCTTCATATAACAGCTTACCTGTGTTTGGCTTGGACCTGCCCGAAATGAGAAAATTGATCATTTGCATCTCATCCACAGGAGGCAAACTACAATTTATCTGCTTGGTACCCCCCCAATGGCCCCATCATCCCTGACATCGCATGATCTCCCTCCTCATCCACCACCCTGGCTCAAGGACACTAACATTTCAGGCCCCCACACCTAAATGTCACTCACCGTCGGTGTCTAGCCCGTCCAGTGCAAGGTCTCCAATGAGATATAATTTACTGCCAATTTGCATTTTGCAATCACTGGAAAAACAAGACCCTAGCTGCTGGTGGTACTAGCACTGACTATCTATGCCAAAAGTGACAAACAGTCCTTTTGGGCAGTGTGGCAAGTTATCAATTGCAAGATAAGGAGTGGCGAATGATCAAGAGCCACTGTGAAGAGTGGCACATGATCAAATTTCTCCAGTCAGTGAGGATCCCATCTAGTGAATTTTAAGGTAGTTTGCTCCACTAAAAACATCTCCCAAATAGATACATGATAAGATATGAATCGGATATCTTTGTCTAATCTTTGATAGAAGGTGAGCAAATCATTTTTTCTGTGCTTATTGCATTGTTTCCTGTTCATGTGCCTGAAACTATTGGCCTGCCTTCACTCCACGTGTTTGATTGGATTATCAAAATCATGTGCATAGTGGGTGTGCGTTGATTTATGGAATATTGCTAGAGATGAGCGTAATCTTGCAGTGTGCTAGAAAAAAAATTGCAGTGTATTGATAACAACAATATGATAGACTGGAGTAATAATTAGATTGTTGATGTGGCCATGACACATACTCTCCTTGTCAAGGTCGAAGATGGTGAGGTTTAGGAAGCAGGCGCGCGTGTAGTAGCTGATCCCTGTCTTGGGGTCATGCTCCCAATACTGGGAAGCCAGAGCACTACTCCTCGCCCACCTCTCCTTCACCTCCGGCGTGTCCCGATAACTCGTCGGCCTCGGCCACCGGGGCTTCAAGCTCTGCTCCCGTCGCTTCTGTTTCGCTGCTTCCGCCGCCGCCTCCTCGTCGTCCTCCTCCACAAACAATGGCAAATCGAAGAGATCCTCCATGGTGGTTCTTCAAAACCTAATCCATATGTATATATATTAATAAAATTCATATGTATTTATACTAATAAAATTGAAACATATCGGAAAGACGACGGATGGGAACGAAAAGGCTGGAGAAAGGAATTATTTATATCAAAATAGTAGCAATAGTCTCCCACCTCTTCCTCCTACACCGCCGCCACCGAGCTTGTGGTTGGGGTTAGGGAGCTTGTGGTTGGGGTTAGGGACTTAGGGCCTGTTTGGGGGAGCTGGAAATTCTGAGAAGCTAGCTGGAGATTCTGGAAACTTGAGATTCTAAAAAGTTGAGAGGGCTCTGTTTGGGGGAGCTTCTGAGAATTTGCTGGCTAGTGTCCTGAGAGGCTGAATTGTCTGAAATACCCTGAAGTAGATGGGGATTCTGCTTATTTCTACATTGGTTGGTTTAACTACATCAATGTACATAATTGTTTTTATACAATTTTTAAAAAATTGTAAATTGTCATAAAGGTAGTCAAGAAAATTATAATTTCCTTTTTGAAGGCAATAAGAAAGTTAAATTACTTATGTAATAGGTTCCGTGCATATTACTTTGCCACCGCGATGTGTTCATAAATAAAGCACATACAAAATATTGCACTTTGTTGTGTTCATCAAGCACATAGCAAAATACTACTTCGCCAATACCATATGTACACCAAGCACATAACAAAGAACAACCTAAACCACTTTCATATTTCTATATATTGCGTCCTCTGTCCGCCATCAAAGCATTTGCAATAAAATCTCGAAAGACGCACATATCACCATCATTGGATGTGGCTAACATAATTGTCTTCTTCTTCAGGTGTATTGATAGGTGGCATATACTCTTCATCATTGTCACATCTCTCAAAAAGAACATCAGCCAAAGCACTATCACGGATGAAATTACGAAGGGCTATGCAAGCAATTATAATCAACTTTTGCTTCTCCACAGGCTAGCTAGGCATGTGCAACAGAATTCGCTATTTCATCTTCAACACTCCAAATGCACGTTCAATCACATTACGAGGAGAGGAGTGAGCATGATTGAATACCAAACTATTGGAATGTATATGTACAATAGGTGTATTGTTTGTGCTAGGTGAACATGGATTTTCAGCATAACTAGCATAAAAAGAACCCTATACCTGAACAAGTTCCATTTGAATCATCAAAATAACTAGCAGCAATTTGAGTAACCAAACCAGTTCACCACACATAAAAAATTTCAGATCCGAGCTAAGTGCAAAATAACACTAAAATAGATAAAAGGGGAAGAAGGAAAAAGGAACTCACCCTGTCCAGGTGTAGCACCGGAGGTGGAGGGGGCGAGAGAGGGAGTCACTGAACTCCGGCGAGGGGGACAGGCCCTAACAGCCGGCTAGAGGAGGAGGCCGCTCGTCGAAACTGAAGGAGGACGCCGCGCTCCGACAGAGGAAGGCTCGCCGCGCCCGCGGATCCTGCGCTGGAGAGGTGGCGTCCCGAACTGGGGAAAGAGGAGGCTGCCTGCCCCCGGCAACAGGAGAAGGCCGCCCGTCGCTAGTGGAAGAGACGCCGAGCTCCCTACTCCGGCGAGAGGGCGTGGGGAGGAGCAGGACGCCGTCGTCCAGATCCACGGACGAGAGGCCCTTAGGGCTAGGGTTACTCCGGACTTATAAAAGAGAGAGAGACGGATGAGGTTGGGGTTCGTAAGTTGAAACCATAACGATATCTGGGCACGCTAAGGCCCACGGGATTGGAGAAAATAGAAAGAAAAAAAAAAGGTAGGGAAATATTTGGGATTCGGAATATATATAAGAGAAACAAAATAAGGACAATAGGAAAAAATGCGACTAATCTATTGCTCGAACCTTTTCTTGACCTTTTAAATAAAGGAGAAAAAGAGCAGCGTGAAGGGAAATATTGGAGGGAAAAAGGGCAACGATCTTTTATTGAAATTTATATTACTCTGGTTAAAAACTTTGCCATGTTAACATTCGTAACTGAGAAAAGGAAAAACAGTTCACCCCACAAGCAACTTAAAAATTAAAAGTGACTAATCTAGTGTATTCATGTCCTGGTCTAAATAAAGATATGTTGTACCAGGGTTCATGGCCGTCTCTACCCCATGGGCGACGGCCTAGGGCCCACATCAGAAGGGGGCCCGATACCCCATCTCCTGAAAAACATTAGGTTAGGACCATCAAGCTGTAAGTGTCTTATTGTATTCGTTAATCGTGATTCAGGTGAGATGTAAAGACGTTCCATCATATTCGTTTTGTATCGCATCGTTTCATGCAGGGTTTCACTTATCGCGGAGGCCCTCCAAACCGCTCATGCGCAAAGCCACGATAACCAACGATTATCACGATAATCGCTCAAAAATCGCATGAATTTAAATTTAAAAATTCAAACAAAATTGTGACGGTTTTGACCACCATATCGTGCGGTAACTCGCGATTATCGTGCGGTTTGGTACGATTATGGCGACGACTTGCAGATTACGGTTTGGGATGATAATCGCGTGGTTTCAAACAATTATCGCGACAATATGACGATCGTGGTTTGAAGCGATAATCGCGCGGTTTCAGCTAAAAACCGTGGTGATATAAGCGATAAGCGCGCGGTTTTAGCTAAAATATAGAGGCTGTTAGGCATCGAAATTAAAGGGGAAAATTAGGGAAAAAGATGGCGAGACTTATAGTAAAAAAGAAAGTATACTTGAGCGGTCGTAGAGTAGACATGAAAAAAATTGGCATGACCTTTGCTAATAGTTCAACAAATTAGCAACTAAGAACACATATAATAATCACAAATTCGCAATTTATGGTATGAAATGAGCATGCATATTATAAGAAAGCCGACAACCATAATATATTAATGTTCACAATAATAATCTAATAAAGTCCACAATGATCATAGGCTCAGGTCTACAACCATAACATAAAAAGTTTGTCATACAAACATAGTCAAGTACACTGGTTATGCAAACAAATGGTGAAATGAAAAGAGATTTTGGACTATTTTACCGGTCGTGTTATTCTCCTTAGTGGACCAAGTTGGGCCGGATGCGTTGTGCAAAAAAAACATATTTTTCTCCAATTAACTCAAGTCAAGTCGTCTTTTCTCAAATATATGAACGATACATTGAGTTTTTTTTGAAAATTTTCTTCACATCTAAGCTCAATAAATACAATCTATCACTTTGTTTTTTTCTTATTTTTTCATCAAAATATTTCAATTTTTTGAATTCGGGCGGTTTTTCTCGGAGGAAACCGCCCAAAACCATTATCGGTTCTCGACGGAGCCCTCGACTATCATGATAATCGCCGCGATTATTACGATAAGTGAAACCCTGGTTTCATGTGCCATACAGCCATCAGCGCAAGTCCGTAACGGTCGCTCGGTGTGCCGCAACATAAATTCAAGTGCGATCGTGAGAGTGAGTCTACGACTGTGCAAGTACCCCACAGTGACGGACGATGATGATGAGTTGTCGCGCTTTGTCGGATAACTGGCACATGAATTTTTTTCCTTGATGACTATTTTAGATGTTCAATTATTGATTTACTTCGTAATTAATATTTATTGGGTACTTATATAACTATATATATTATAAGTAAATAAATAGTCTTAAGTGCCTATAATATCGAGTTCTCGTAGGGTCCTTGAAACATAGAGCCGGCACTGCCAGGGTTCTCTATAGTGTATTGTGCATTTTTTTTTAGCAAGCTCTTAGTCTTGGACGTGAAATTTTTTTATTTTTTAAACCTTTTTAAGAAATAATTTTATTACTAAACCTCCGAACAAAATTTTTTCAAAACTAAACTGTTTGGCCACGCTAGTGATAATGATGTGGCAAGACAACACTGCCACATAGCCTAATCCACGTGTCAGTCTTGTCGCGCCATTGTCAGTGGCGTGGCAAGACAATGCTACCACGCCACCGACAATGACATGGCAAGTCTTTTGGCGTGGCCAAAATGTTGGCGGCGTGGCCAAAAGATTCATACGGTGAAAATATTTTTCCCGGAGGTTTAGTAATAAAATTATTTCTTAAAAAGGTTTAAAAAATAAACAAATTTCCTTGGACGGCAAGTAACATCTCTAGCACCCCCGTTTGTTTTTATATCATCAATACAAGCAACGTCAACACACAGAAAGTCAATTCAAATGATATCGTAAATACAAGCAACGTCAACACATCTCGTGCTAGTTTTAGGCGTACGAGATATATCATCTAGTGATCACTCTGTCGGTCGAGTATGTTGAAATCCTGTGTTTCGTCATCGTGTTTGATTGGTCGCTATCAAAGTAGGAGGATAATTTTTCAGTGCTCTAAGAAGCAACAGCAGTACTTGAGGCAGATGAACCCCCACCGCTCGATTGTTTGAAGAGGAACCATCCAAAATTCAGCTCTGCTGTAATTTCTTCTCACTTTCTGTACGTGTGGGTGTGGGTCTTTGAAAGCGAAATCCCTGAAACTTAATTTTGATACTTTCAAAATACCTCATATAAAAAATCAAAAAATAGTTGGAATAATCTAAATCCATTACATATCTAAAAAGTAACAACAAAATAAGGAATCCCCGTAATTTGCCACTAGGGTCAAGAATAAATGCAGAAGTATATAACATGGGGTTTCCTTTTAATATTTAAGATATTTCTGTTTCATATGAAACATGGGTACTCCTCAAAGAGGGTCGCTTTTATATTGTTGCAATAAAGTAGCCATGTCTAGAACTTTATGCAAAATTAAATTAGCTATTGGGTAATAAATTTCTGCCAAAGTAACAGTACATAATGAAATATTTCAAGAAATATGTTGTACTTCTAAACGGCATATCAAGCATGCTCCGTCCATATCGGACTGCCATCAGGGTTTACAGGGATTAGGATCAACTGCAGTTGCAGCCATGACTGCAACTTAAATAGTCTTGATAGATCCGTCATTCAATGTAACACCAATGGCCAGATCTAAGGAACTATCTCTTCTTTCCTTTTTTTTAATCATGGATAGAAATAATTCACTTAGATGGAATTAGGAATATAACTAGGTAAATTAGTTGTGCTCATTGTTCTACCCAATAAAAAAAATGAAACTCTCATCTTAAGCAAAGTACTTCATTTTTTATTCAACATTATTGACTTTTATATCTATGTTTAATCATTTGTCTTATTCAAAAAATTTGTATAAATATAAAAAAGGTAATTGATGTTTAAATTATCTTCAGTGGTAAAATAAATTGCAGCAAAACAATGAAAATTGTGTAATTTTTTAAATAAGACAAACAATAGATTGAAAAGTCAATCATATCAAATAAAAAAATGTAGGTAGTAATAAATTATATGGCTAGATTATTTTTTTCGCACTTGCTCACATCAAACTAAATTTAGACCTCCTAGATACAAATTAATTAATTCATGGAGTTCATAATATAATTGACTTAGATTTACAAAATAATCTGATTGGATTGCCCTTAGGCACTACTTTGCCCAATTTTGGAAGTTGGGTGTAAAATGTCCGGTTTCATAGTTAGAGGGTTAACTCTAATCATAGCTGAGGGGGCAAAATAGAATTTACCCTGTTCTATTAAACTGATGCAAAAATGCAATTGTGAAGAATATTTTAGTTATATGATAAATCAAATTGAGCTTAGTCCAAGCTCGTTCCAACTGTTATTTCGTCTCAAATGTGCCAAATTCTGATAATCCAGTTTGCCAGTTAGATTAAAAAGGGCTAGCTAAACAGCAAAATTTCATGGTTTTTTCGCTATATCCTTTTGAAATCCAAATGCGCAGTCTCATCGCCAGTTTAAATGGGCACCAAGCTAATTATTTCGGCATCTGGTAAGAACGCGGAAGAGAAACAGGTATAATCTACTGACTGTGTTTGTCGAGGAACCATAAGCGAGTGTAAAGCTTATATTTAAAAGTCAAAATTTTCAAGCTTAAAATTATTGTTGATTTTAGGGTTTTTTTCATTATAGTTTATTTTCAGCTTTAGATCACCAAAAACAAATAAATAAAAGTCTTATTTATAAATTATTTTTTATTTGCCAATATGCCCTCGTATTTTTCACGAATAAGCCAAGTGAGAGAGCACTTACAAAAACAATACGGTCATGCTCGTACAGCATGGGGGCCACTAGTGCACTGCTCCTCGCCCACCTGGCCAACTCTCCGCTTCCAAGCCTCTGCTCCCGCCACTTGCTTCTTCTGCTTCGCAGCTGCCACCTCCTCGGCTCCTCCTCCTCATAGGCAGATAGATAATCGCATTAGATAAACAAAACCAACGTTCCATAGATAAAAAGACCAGCTCTTGATACATGTACAGCACAGGCCCAGCCTTCAGATAAGTGCAGAAAGTAATACAAGATATGCAGTGAAATAGCTAGAGAACCGTATCTTCCCATGAGCCGTCAGCAAATATATTGTCGATATACTAGACACGAGTATATCCCAACACAATCTTTTCACATAAGCACCAGGACTGTATGACTCCACAGTTCCCACAGTATGCAATGTATATAGACCTTTCTGTCTTTCCATGAAACTTAAGTGAAATCATATGAAACATGAACCGTAGAAACTGAGGAACTCATCAACTCACCAAGAAGAATCATATCAGTGCATGGCAACATATGAACAGCAGCATCTGGTCATACATACTGGCAAACTTTAATAAACTACAAACAACGATGCCATTGTAGCAAATTATAACTTCCTTTACAAACAATACAATACTGCTGTGCTCCTGGTTCATGAGAAAAAACAACACAAGCTTCAGAGATGGCACCAATTTATCTACTTTCTACTAGACTCGTTCCGTAAGATTAATGTTCTAAGTTGCACCTTTCAAGTCCTAAATCCTAAGTGCACAATCGAAACCAAGATACATAAGCTACACAAGAGTATGATGATCTAGTCTTTCTTGTTTATTAACAGGGGTCAGGAAAAACCTGGAATAAATGGTTATTGCATCAAAAGATAATCACAAAAGAAATAGATTAACATCTTTATGCAGTTAGCACATTCTCACTTGTCAGAAAGAACAATTATAGTAAGCTGAAGTCAATATATGCAGTGAATGCTAGTGAAAGATATATACTCTCAAAGCACAATATGTTACCAAGTTGCTGAAACCACAGATGTGTCTCTTATATCTTAACCAGTTTAGAACTCACATCAAATAAAAGTAAAACTGAACTTCTTTACCATTTACAAAAGCCTAACATTAGCAGCAACTGATCCTTTCATCTAATAGCAAGTTTTGGCTTCTGAAGACTTCAATTAAGTATAGTCAACTAGTCAAAGAACTGAAATGATACTAGGCAGCCTATCCTTACTAATGCATACAAGTGAATATACTAATGGAATACATAAATTGAGGTAGAGTACAATGCATTGCTACATAAATTCAGTTTTTATGTTCTGAACATGGATTAAATAAGGGTTGCAGTCATGATACAAACTGGTCAAAGAACTGAAATGATACAAGGCAGTCTATTATAGTAAGGCCAAACTTTGTGCTTACGCTTTTACTTCATTTGGTTCACTATTGGATCAATATTGAACGAACAGAAGCAGCTCAATATTTCCAGTATCCCATACAACACAGGCTTTAAACTTTTCAATGGAATATGGACTGAACAAAGAGGTGAAAAAGATGGCATGCAAGGAAACATGAACCACAGGTCATATCTATAAATAATAAAAATCATTATGGAATGAATTATGACAAACATTAGTCCAGAAAGGGTATTCCAATAAATATAAGCTCACATGCTAAGCTGCTTATGGAGATGCACCAGATGTCAGGACAGACTTCCAGATCACGAGTGATAAATCTGTCATATCAATTGAAGAGAAAAATAATTGCACTCCAATAGAACCAGTAACTAAAAAAGAATTGGGCCATTAAAAAAAACTCAACAATGAACCAGTAACTTCGTCAAAGAGAAAGGTAAAGGGTTATTGAGATGAAGTTATAGACAAAGTTGCTCGCACAACAAAAGAAGAAGAAGAAGAACAAAGGTTATCCACATAGTGCCTACAGCGTGTGAGCTTGAAGCACCAACAGTTTCCATATCGAAAATCACTCAAGAGAACTCTCTAGTACACCACAGGACTGTATAAATCTTGCTATCATCATCTTGGATCTACATCATCTATCACAAGGCATCTCATCTCCCGTGGAAAAAGGAACCAGACAAGCCTTCGTGTGTGCCAAATGGTGCGACTATACATGGATACCCCCATAGGGCAAAAACTATACATACAAGCATTGCCAAGTTCTCTCTCCCTTATCCAAATCAGAAATCATAGCGCAATTTGGAAAATCAAGAAAACTACGAAAATTGTGACTGCCAAGACCAGCAATGCGCCATGAATGAGCATCATGAGGCATGAATTATACCTCTTCTCACTGACAAACTAATGCTCAAACTGTCAATTGTTATTGCCTGAATCCATCGAGAGCAGCTGCTACATCTTCCAATCCAAAATGACGGCCCCCCAACCGAACCTCCTTACATCTTGCTGAAAAGTAGAACATCAGCCAGACCACCATGAAGTACACCTCTGCAATGGAGTGAAGAAATCCGCCAAGAATCTTCCCACCAAATGCCACCATGGCAACCCGTCCCATGCTGCCACACACTACTGTTTCCCAGCACTTGATCAATGTGGCATCTGTTGCCATCAGTGAAATGAGGTAGCACCCTTCCTTGACAGTATTGCGACCAGGCGGGCGTGGATCACGGTCCATAACAACCACCCATGGCACCACGGTGAAAAGCACTGAGACAATCGCATCAAGAAGAGCCCACGCAATGAAGAACCCATCAAGCTCTGGTCCTGCAACGGCTGCAGCAAGCCATGGGTTGACAGATGCTGAAAAGGGCATGAGCTTGGCGACGACAAAGAGCCTGAACAGCTGCGCTTGGTCATGCACCTCGGAGAAGAACCAGAGGCAGAGCATCTGCACGATCGCGTCGCGTGTCGCCCACCGCAGGAATGCAAACCCGGTGAGCCGCTTCGCCCCCAAAGCAATACCAGAGAAGTGGAACCACCGTCGCTGCTGCCCCTGCAAGTGCCGCCCGGCAACAGACGCGAACACCGTGCCCAGAGCTGCCGAGTGCACGGCGATGTAACCGAGGATCGCGAGCACGTGCACGGACGAGAGCATCGCGAGGAGGTTGATGATGGCCGCGGCATCGCGCCTGGTCAGGTCGAGCAGCCGGAGCTCGCCGCCGCGGGGCGAGGCGGACTTCGGCGGCGAGGTCTCGTTATGGACGGCGAAGAAGAAGGGGGACGCGGTGGAAGGAAGGCGGCGGGGGAGCGATTGCAACAAGGCGTAGGGTTTGGGGGAGGATGAGGAGGAGGGAGTGAAGAGGAACTCGTAGGAGGAGGCGTTGCGGCGGCGGGAGGGGGCTGTGGAGGCGGGATCGAGGGTACCTACGAGGAAGTCGTCGTCGGAGAGGGAGGGCGATGAGGAGGAGGTGAACGGGGAGCGGCGGCGGGGGAGGTGGTGCGGGGGAGGGTGCGGCGGGGAGGGCGGGGCGGGCGGGGAGAGGCGGGAGAGGAGGGAGCGGAGGGCCGGGTCCTGGTCGGCGAACGACGCGAGGCGGAGCGTGCCGGAGACGAGCGCGAGGCGGAAGAGGACGAGGAGGAGCGCCGCGACGAGGAGCGGCGGGAGGGAGCGCGGGCGGAGGAAGTGCGCCGCCGCCCGCCGCAGGATCTGCCCGCCCGTCCGCAGCTCCAGGCTCGGGGGAGGCGCCGGCGGCGGCGGCGCGGGGTCGGCGGCGGCGGGCGGCATGGCGGCGGCGGGTTCGCGGATCGGCGCGGCGGTGGCGAGCGAGCGAATGGGGAATCGGGGGAGGGAGAAGGCGCCGGAGGTTGGTTGACGCGCGGGTGACGAAGGAGACCGCGGAGATGGGCTTGGGCCTGTACTGGGCCTGATCCTGGGCCTTGCGTGTGGAATGGGCTTGATCTTACCTGAAGGACTTTATTTGAAATTTGTAAATTTTGAGCTCGGGCTTTAGGGATGCTTGAGGTTATATTCAGTTTGGAGGAATTTTATGGTAATTTTAGAGGAATTGAAATGTGTCTAGTTAAAATCGTCATTCCAAAGAAGCCCTAAACTGGTGGATATTTCTAGGATGTTTAGTTTGATATCGTATGTGTGATGAAATTCCAGCAAAAACGGTCCACTTGAATTTGTAATTGAACACAGCTAGTGAAGCGGATAGGAGTTTTTTTTTTTTGAACCTTTTCTTTTAAAAAAAATTTTAAAATTGAACCACTCAAATTCCTTTTTTTTCAGGCAGATACCGGACAGGAAACTCAACGGTTGATCGAAAGGCAGAAGACAGCTGTAGCATGTAACAACAGGGTGGTCGAGACAATTCAGACAGGATGAAGAACACAGACTGATTAGCAGATTCAGATTTCAGACTAACATATGGTGAATTTAAACACCGTGCTGAGCATTCATACATGCCAAATACTTGTACCATCCATGCATATATAAGAGTACTGTCACTTCAGAACATAACATTGCTCTCCAGTTATACATAGATAGATAAATATATGTAGCATGGCATACTCTCTCGTTTTCTCAACACCCATTCCTTAGGTCATATGATTCCTACCCTAATACCGTAAGAACATAGATCAGCAAAGTTCTTAGGTGATGCTATTGCTACCATAATATTATCATAGATAAGTAATTAAACATGGCAGGTGGTCTTGCCAGCAGGATGCAAGGGCATCGTTTCTTCCTCAGACCATAATATGACTCTCACTTGATGACCCGATGATGGTGATGTCTGCCTTCACAATGCAGCTTGATCCAACAAGATCCTTGAATTTGTTGAGCCCGATGAAGTTGGACCATCCCCAGCCATTGTTGTCAGCGAAGACAAAGCGAGCTGCGATTTAAGCTAACTTAAGAATGATCGGCAAAAAAAGAACAAGCAACCACTGCAAAGTCATTGATTCCACAGGAAATGAAAAATGCCATGGAGAGCTCTGAACCTGAAAGTTTGTAGAGTGGCACATGTTCTTGGTTCAGGATGGACAGTGTTAGTTCAATCATCATTCCAGACTCGGGGGATAGCTCGTCTGACGATTGAGGGTGTAGGAACATGGAAAGGGAATTAGTGCTGTACTCGTCACCACGCGGATACATTCTGATGAACCTGGCACCAAAAGAATTCAAGTTATGATTTGCAGAGCATACACATGCCAGGGGAAAATATCATATGGCTATAGGCTCATTGGAAGGTAATGTTGTTGATAGAAATGTCAAGTGACTGATAAATAGGATTGGACTATCAGGAATATGATACGTCGTTTATGTTAAATGGACTAGACTATACTGTTCCATAACTGAAAAGATACTACCGTTGGAATTCTTCAGGTCTATTTCTTACAGATAAACTCCTAGATAATTTAACTGGAATATGAAAAATATTAGAGGCCGCCTATGCAGTTGGTCTTATTTTTTGAAAGAAGTACTACCTTTTCTTACTTAATCCACTAATGATGTCAACTTCCATGAACAACTCAATGTTTTTGGTCAACATGAAATCAGTAATCTAACTTGTGATAATAGACAGTTGCACATCGAAAGGACCAGTAACATATACATATCACTAATTCACTATTATATGAATCCATAAAACCAGTACAGATCCATACCATTTACATCCACCAATTTCAAATGGTGAAGGGACTGATAGCTTCAAATCCAACTCAAGGAAGTTGTTCATGGTCCAGGTGTAGTCCCCTTTAGTAAACCCCTTCTTCTGGAGGAAGAGGTTCTGAACAGAGACAAACTTCTTTGGAACTTCAACAACCTTCCTGTAACTCCTGTTAGGAGAAGGACACACATCCACTTGTAATATCTCCACACCAAGGACACAAGTATCATCAAGCAGATACTCAGATGATTTCAGTAGTTCTTCATGGGAAATCAGGCATATATTCCCAGAGTGTGTGTTCTTGACATCGAAGCTGTAGCTGGCTGCTCATGGATAAAACGAGATTCAATTAGACAAATGTGAACTTTTAAGTTGCCAATAGTTCTACTATCATAGCCTGTCGTCAACACAGTTTAATTTTTAATAAAGAAAAGGTAACCATGTATGTATGCATTACCAAAACTGCAAATACAGAAAACATGCATATTTACTCTGCATTTATTTTATAAAGCCAAAGTTGGTAACATAAGATAGCACAAAATGAACTAAATAGTGTAAAGCAATTTGATCATATACATTTACATATTGAATTGCAGTGGGGGAATTTAGAGAAGATGTTTAATGCAGCTCCAAATTTTCAGGCAATTACCTTTGAACACGAGAAAGTTTCCTTTTGAATAGTTGTACAGTGACAAAACAAACACTACATTCATGGTGTAACCAGCTTGGAAGCCTGTTCGGCTAAGCGCCAGATTAAGAGCAACATAGGGAGTTTCATCAGCAACGGTTTTATGCATTGGCCTCACTTCCAAGAACCTGTATGATGAGAAACGATCAGGAGAATAACAACTCAGATTAGAAATGAGGGATGAAGTAGGAACAAATCCTAATTTCTTTATTCATCTATCAGCTTGGAAGTTCCTTTCTACAGAGGGCTGAGACTAGTTACACTAAAACATGGTTCATTTTGTGCTAGGGACAGATAGGCTAGTCCACGATTCTAACTATTTATAGCAGCTATTTTATCCTCTGAACAGATCAAATGAATTGCTGAATGATGCCTGGCGTATGCCTAGCCGCATGCATGTCTAAATCCAATGCATATTACTGGTATAGTGTTCTTCACAAATATAATACATACCACTTGTATCCAGAGCAACGAAAAGTAGCAGAGCAAGCAACTAAAGATCCCCTCTGAAGTAGAGCTGAGAAGCCATAAATCTTCCATAAGAACACTGGATCATGGATCTTTACCGGCAGTGCAGGAGCTGAAATTTGGGCTACATGTCAAGGGTATTAACTCAAATTACATAAGGGAGAAAAGAAGGCGAATTACTGCCAACTTAAGGAAGAAAATCTGCTGTTGTGTGCATGGTACATGCTTGTTCAGTCCACATAAAAGAGCATATCTAATCATGTGAGAAGCATATCTAATCAAGTAATCATATGAGAACAGTCCTCAGAATATATTCTTTTTTAACGTGAGAAGATAGAGGGAACTCAACATAGTTAAGCATTATTTTCAGTGAAGAGTGAAGTTAAATTTACCATAGTAAGATAGTAGTACAAAACTATAGGCATAATACAATAGAAAAATCACATGTAATTAGTCCATGCCAACATATTGTCAACCCACATTACACATAGAAAGAGCCAGTAGTAGCTTAGGAAAACTAGTAGCTCAAAGTCCAAAAGTCATATCTATCTGATCAACGAGATCGGACAGAGGTAACTAGCTGTTTCTGTCCACCATATCCAAAATTCAATCTCAACCAAATATTTCATGAACTAAAAATAAATGTTTCCTGACATTTTGTTTATAATCACAAATCTGAAACAGAAATAGATTGACACTAATGATGAGCCGTGTCCTAGACTCCTAGCACAATATTTTTAGTACTAGCAAGCGAAAGGGGCTCAAAAGGGAGGGATCCTTTACGAGCGCCAGTAATACAGGAGTTGCCCATAGCTTTTCACCACTTCTTCTCGGGAACACCCTGCAAACGAAATCAATCGTCATGCTATAAGCCAATGATGCAGAGTCAGGAACTTGATTAACTTGAAGAATATTGCACATTAAAAACCAAAGAAAGAAAGAAATATACTTGTAACATGAGAATCCTCAACAGAAGTGCAAGATCTTGAGCAACTAATTACCATGAAATACAATACTACACAAACGCAAACGATGTGAGATCAAGAGGTAAAAACTCAACCGCGCTCAACTAGACGGATCAAAAGGCAGGTCCTTTGTTCTTGAACAGTCAGATCAAAGAACCATACGTAGGATCGAACAAGATCAAACAAACCTACCAGAGGGGGTGAATGGTAGGGAAAAACAAAACCCAAAAATCTTTCGCGGAATAAAGGATTACCTCTGTCGAAGAAATTGACGAAGACTTGCTACCTTAATCACGTCGCTCCTGTGTCGCTGCTACCTTGATCGTGCCGCTCATGTGCCGTCGAGCAGATCATCGAATCGCACCACTCCTATGACGTCGATCGGATCGTCAGAATCCAAAAAATCACCAGTAGATGAAAGTCGAAAACGTAGATTGAATGATCTTGACTTTATTGCATCAACTGGTATTTACAAAGTGCACCAACAGCACTCCTATCAAAATCGTCGATCTAGAATCAACAACTAAGTCTCACAAAAGCACACCGGGGGCATACCCCTCGATCTCTATTTATATCGAAAAGTCTATCACCAAATAGGAGTAGGACTCCTTATACTAATATGGCTCATCTCTTAGTTTTCCTAATTAAATCCAACATGCCAAAATCAGGCGTGCTACAGTAGTCCGACTGCTACAGTACCCGCCGCGCTACAGTAATCCGGGTCCGCTACAGTAATCCGATCCGGTTGCTACAGTTCCGCGCGCTACAGTAACGACGCTGCTACAGTGTCCGAACCTATAGCAAATTCCTTTTCTTTTCTCATCCAGTTTTGATCCGATTTACTTCCCGATTTTTTCGGCGCTTACACATACAACATGTGAAGCCCGTTACGATTCCATCCCACACGGTGTTGCTCCACCGTGTGCCAACTCGTATTCAATATCGTCACCTGGCATCCTCGATCGTCCGGACCTCAGCTCCTCCCTGAGCCTAGTCACGATCCCACCGCCATTGACCGATATTGACTAAAGTCACCTGCACAACTAGAGACAAACCAACCGTTTCCGAGCACAGATATCGCAACCTGACTCACATTAGTTACACACACTCGCACCAACACCTTAATTGTTTCCAAACCAAATTCAATTTATAAACCAAATGGCAAGCCAATTGTTCATCAGAAAATATTAATCATGCTTATGATCTTACAATCTCCCCCTTGATGAACACATTGGCAAACACTTCAAAATTTGTTTTGTTGTTTTTGTGTAGAAACTCCAAAAAGCATGCAATGCAAAAATCTCTCACTTTTGAAAAGAAAGAAAATCCTTTGAGTATGACAATTATGCACAAATTTTTTTTTGTTACCTTGTTCTCCCCCTTTTGACAATGAATTCATCAATGAAGGTTTTTTATTTTCATTTTTTCTCGGAGAGCTTTGCAATATACCAATAGTAACTCAAGAACTTGTATTGCAATAACAAGGTAGAAAAAGTGACTAGCTAACTAACAAGCATGCACTAAAGTAAAACCATGAACTTGAGATATGGCAATTAAGATCAAGTCAACATTAAGAATTCATGATTTCAAAGAGTTATAATGCAACATCGGTACAAGCACATAGATTGAAAAATAAATACTGTACATATATACCCATTGTATTTATCACTCTTTCTCAAATTAGCTCTAGCACAAAATTACCAAGAGAATTTTTAACCTTTTTACTTGAGCCTTTTTGCTCAATTTTATTTTCTCTCAATTATTCCGGGTACGTCCTTGTCGTCAAGACTGTCCAAGGATTCGGCACCCATTATTTTTGCTCACATCGAATACGTCCTTGTCGTCAAGACTGTCCAAGGATTCGGTATTCATTTTTTTCTCTCATAGATTTTTTTATTCTCTTGAGCAATTTAAAAAGCTATTGAGGAATAACAAATCAATAAAGCATATATATAAGCATTTAAAAACAACCCATATGCTCGCATCAATATTGCATATTTACTTAATTCAAGTATAGAATTTAAGTGTCATGCATCATCTCCCTTAAAAGCAATATCAAAAGCTCATGTATAAACCAAAAATGCAGACAAGCTAGATTACTAATCATATTCTCTAACAAGTATTGCAAGCAAGTACTACAATATACTAAAGGCACGAAACAAAGCTCTTCCTTTGTTTTTCTTTTTCTTAAAACACACCATGCATTAATTAAAACATGTATGCAAAATCAAAAGAGGAAAATGCAACACGGAGCCAAAAACTCCCCCTTAATTGATGCCAAAAGGATGAATAACTCCCAATTCTCCCCGAAGAAAAGCAAATCGAGAAGAATCCAAAGGTTTCGTGAAAATATCAGCCAATTGCAATGTAGTATCAACAAATTTTAATTCCACATCTCCTTTTTCAACATGATCCCTCAAAAAGTGAAAACGAATATCAATGTGCTTAGTGCGTGAGTGTTGAACAGGATTCTTAGCAATATTAATAGCACTTGTATTATCACAAAAGAGAGGAACTTTCTCAAAAGTAAGACCATAATCTCTCAAGGTTGAGATAAGCCACAAAATTTGGGAGCAACAACTAGCAGCAGCAACATATTCAGATTCAGCAGTTGATTGAGCAACATTAGATTGTTTTCGAGAAGACCATGCAATCAATGAAGTACCAAGAAAATGACATGTACCACTGGTACTCTTCCTATCAATTCTACAGCCTCCAAAATCCGCATCCGAATAACCACTCAAGCATATAGAAGATGAAGTAGAATACCAAATTCCAAATTCAAGAGTGTGTTGTAAGTACCTCATGATGCGTTTAACCGCTTGGTGATGTGAAGCTCTCGGAGAAGCTTGAAATCGAGCGCACAAACACACAGCAAATTGTATATCCGGTCTTGAAGCAGTGAGATAAAGCAATGATCCTATCATACTCCTGTATTCCTTTTGATTAACCGCTTCACCATCTTCATCAGGATCCAACACAGTAGCAGATCCTATAGGTGTAGTCATCGGCTTGCAATTGTCCATCTTGAAACGTCGTAAAAGATCCTTGGTGTATTTTGTTTGATGCACAAACGTACCTTGAGGTGTTTGTTTAATTTGCAATCCCAAAAAATAAGTCAACTCGCCCATCATACTCATTTCAAATTCCCTATGCATCGTTTCAGCAAACTCCACAACCAAAGGGTGAGATGAACAACCAAAGATGATATCATCCACATAAATCTGAACGAACAGTTGATCATCACCATGCTTAAGAACAAAGAGAGTTTTATCAATTTTTCCCATTATAAAACCTTTAGCAAGTAAAAAGTTTTTAAGCCTATCATACCATGCTCTAGGTGCTTGTTTCAAGCCATACAAGGCTTTAGACAAACGAAAAACATGGTTGGGAAAATCAGGATTTTCAAAACCAGGTGGTTGTTTCACATAAACTTTGTCCTGTATATAGCCATTTAGAAAAGCACTTTTAACATCCATTTGAAATAATTTAAAACCTTTTGAAGCAGCAAAAGCCAACAAAAGTCTAATTGCTTCAATTCTAGCAACAGAAGCAAAAGTTTCATCATAATCCAACCCTTCCATTTGAGTAAAACCCTGAGCCACAAGTCAGCCTTGTTTCTAACAATTAAACCATCCTGATTTTGTTTATTTTTGAAAACCCATTTAGTTCCAATAATATTATGACCAACAGGAGGTTCAACTAAGTACCAAACTTTATTTCTTTCAAAATTCTCAAGTTCTTCATGCATGGCATTAATCCACGATTCATCAGTTAAGGCATGAGTAACATCTTTGGGCTCAAAATTAGCAACAAAAGCAGAGTTCACATGAAAATCACGAGTGATTACCTTCGACCTTGTAGTACGTTCATCCAAGTTACCTATTATTTGTTCCGGAGGATGTCGTCGTTGAATATGAAGTGGAGCAGTGGCTTCAGATGAATTTTCATGTTCTGTACCCTGTTCTAACGAACTAGAGGTTTCTGGAGGTCCACCACCATCCGCACCTGAAGCACATGTGGAAGATCCTCCGGGCCTGTTTGACCGCTCTTCTGCTTGCGGTCTGACTGACATTGTGCCACCGGTCTGACCAGCTGACAATTCGTCGTCGTCCTCGTCATCACTTTCCTCCACAAATATATCCTCCCCCTGAACCTGTGATATTGTACCTGAAATTTCGGGTCTAGTACCTGGACTAGCCTCATCAAAAGTGACTTCACAAGTCTCAACAATTTTGTTAGTTTCTAAAAAAGTACACGGTAACCTCGAGAATGGGCAGCATATCCTAACATAAGTCCATCACGAGAGCGTGATTCAAATTTATCTAAAAACCCAAACTTTAACACAAAGCACTTACACCCAAAAACACGTAAATGAGAAATCTTAGGTGTATGTCCAAAACGAAGCTCATAAGAAGTCTTTCTAAGTTTTGATCTCAAGAAAACACGATTGGAAATATAGCATGCAGTATTAACCGCTTCAGCCCAAAAATTCCTAGGTGTACTGTACTCATCAAGCATAGTCCTAGCCATCTCAACCAAAGAACGATTTTTTCTTTCAACCACACCATTTTGTTGAGGAACCCGGGGAGACGAAAATTGATGTTCAAGACCTTTTTCATTGCAAAACCTCTCAAAAGAAGCGTTTTTAAACTCTCCACCATTATCGCTTCGGATGGTTCTTAAAGATCCAGGAAGTTGAATGGCCAACCGAAGATACAAACTTTTAAAGTGTTCAAAAGCCTCATCTTTGGTAACCATAAAGAAAACCCAAGAATAACGAGAGAAATCGTCAACTATAACCAACACATACCACTTTCCTCCAACAGATTGCACTCTAGCCGGACCGACAGTGTCCATGTGTAAGAGCTGTCCTGGTGCATCCGTCATCACAGAAAATGTAGGAGTATGCGAGCATACAACCATTTTAGCATGACGACATGGCGAGCAAACCAAATCAACATCTTTTTTAAGTTTAGGCAAACCACGAATAAGATCTGAACCACTAATCCTAGTTAGATGATCAAAGCCAATATGTCCAAGTCTGCGATGCTAGAACATCACATCTTTAGAAAACTTTGCAACAAGACATATAACTTCAGAAGAAATACTACTTTCAAAATCAGCTTTAAAAACTCTTCCATATCGAGAAATATTAAGCACAACATCTCCAGAAAAATCAAAAATTTTACTTCCACTTTTCTTAAACAGAACATCAAAATTCTCATCCACAATTTAAGAAACGGAGAGCAAATTGTACTTTAGATTTTCAACCAAAGCGACATCATTCAATGTAAATTTGTCACTTACCTTGACAGATCCAGTTGCAGTGATCGTACTAGTAGAAACATCACCGAAGATGATTGAATCCTTCCTTGATGCCCTCATGAGAGAGGAGAACTAACTTTTATCACCGGTCATATGTCGCGAACAACCGGAGTCCACAATCCACACGTTCTCCTTCCTCGCCAAAAATGCCTATGCATAAGCAGATGCCGAAGTCTCAGTACTGGGGTTAGATAATAAACATTTAGGAATCCAGTACTGAGACACACGACCAGATCTAACAGGAACATAACCAGTAGAAAATTCAATATGTTTCCTTTTAGAAAAATGCTCCCAAGGCTGGTTTAACTGCTTAGGAACCTGCGGTCTGACCAAAGCTTTACCACCGTTCTGACGGGGGTTATAACACCAGTTTGACCGCTGGTACTGCTGCAGTCTAACCGCCTGTCTCGAGGTAAAAGCCAATTTTTGCCATCTTTGTTTTGCAAAAGCAATTTTCCGTTCCTTTTTCTGCTTTCTAGCAAGTCTAAAACAGAAACCAACAATATGGCCATCTTTGCCACAAAAGGAACATGTATACTTATCACGATGAGTTGAAGCACAAGTTGATATAGCAGGTTTAGCATTAACAACCGATGTAGTACTAAAGATAGGTTTGGCATTTACAACAGATTTAGTGTTAAAAGCAGGTTTAGCATTCACAACATGTTTAGCACTCACAACTTTTGATGAAGAAGCACTCAAGGAAGACATGATGCCAGCAGATTTAAATACAGTGGTCTTAGGTTCAGGTTCAATCAAAATTTCACCATTCTGAACAATACTTAAAACAGTAGGAGGATGTCTAGAAAAGTGAACATGAGGATCAAAACCTAAACCACGATTGTGTGTGCTAACTTTAGATTGATCAAGAATCATGTTGAGGTTCCTTTTTCCATCAGAAAATCTTTGCAAAGAACTTTTTAAATAAGAAACCTCTTGAGTTAAACTAGCACAATTTTTGCAAGAAATCACTTCATCTCTTTTAACAACTTCCTCCATTTGTTTAACACACTCCAAAGCATGTTTAAGTTTCATCTCATTAGCAGGACATGTCAAGCAAGGTTTAGCACTAGATTGCTTGATTCTTTTAGAGCTAATCAAGTTAAACATAGAACTAGCAAACACAGCAACTCGACATTTGTTTAAAGCTCTCTTAGCCAAGAACAATTCATCAACCAATCTAGTATTCATTGTAAAGCTAAGAGCAAGACAGGATTCAAGTTTTCTAGATTTCTTGGTTACAGCATCAAGTTTTTTGCAATTATTCTGATTAACTTCTCTTACAGTATTCACTTCAGCAAATAAAACATCACACGATTTGCATTCATCATCATTAGAAGCAAGAGATTTTAATTTACTATTTTCAATATTAAGAGAATCAATAGTAACTTCTTGTTGACTAATTTTTTTCTCAAATTTAGAAATCTTGTAACCAAGTCTAGCAATCACTTCTTGAAAATATTCAACACTAGAAGGACCAGTTACCTCGTTGTCATCGTCAGAATCTTCAAAACTTTTAGCCATGAGACAAACACCAGCAATGTTCATACTCTTGTCTTCTTCTTCATCATCTTCAAACTCAACGTCACTGTTTTCTTGAACAGCTGCAAAAGCTTCATCCAACGCCTTTTGATAATACTTCTTCATCTTCATATTCTTGATTTGTTTCTTATTCTGCTTGGCATCTTTAGATGCATCTTGAGGTTTAGCTTCTTCCTGTTTACCTCTTCCAAGCTTGGGGCACTGAGAACGGATGTGATTCGGTTGACCACATCCAAAGCATCGAATTGGTCCTCCTCTTCTCCTGATCCTGATATTACTCACAGCTCGAGAAATTCTGTTAGCGGCCAAAACCAAGTCCTCCTCACTGATCTCTTCCAGTTGATCATCGGACAAGGCGGTAAAAGCAGCAAAGGCTGCCAAAGAAATAGACTCAGAAGAAGATCCAGATGAGGATATTAAAGCAGTAGATTTCAAATCAGTCCTTTTTGAAAGAATATTCATCTCATATGTTTTCAATTTAGTATAAAGAATATCCAAAGTTAAAGCATTCATATCAACAGACTCTTGAATTGAAGTAACTTTAACATCCCAAACTTTCATATCAAGGCCATTCATAAAGTGACGAGCAATCTCAGATTGAGAATAGTTAACATCATAAGAAGCATCAACAGATCTAAGATCACTCAAGATTTTATTGAAACGAGCCAAATAGTCATCCAAGGATTCTCCAAGTTTCATCTCAAATTTTATGTACTCCTTTTTGAAAACATCCTTTCGCAACTCTTTGATATTTGAAGTTCCAGTATGAAAATCATTTAAAGCTTTCCAAATCTTATTAGCAGTTGCAAGATGTGAAACACGATCAAAATCGGAGCGAGAAATCCCATTCAGAATAATATTGCGCGCTTTGCAATTATTTTCAAATTCTAATTTTAGAGCCGGAGTATCAATGCGTTCAGGAATCTCATAAGGTTGATTAACTTTAAGCCAAATATCATAACCCTGAGATGTAATATAAGATTCCATCTTTTTCTTCCAATAGTCAAAATCAGATCCATTAAATATGTGAGGTTTGTTTGAAAACTTTTCAGCCATGGCAAACAAATCTAAAGATTGGTGAAGATCAAATAGAAAACGAGGCTCTGATACCACTTGTAGGATCGAACAAGATCAAACAAACCTACCAGAGGGGGGGTGAATGGTAGGGAAAAACAAAACCCAAAAATCTTTCGCGGAATAAAGGATTACCTCTGTCGAAGAAATTGACGAAGACTTGCTACCTTAATCACGTCGCTCCTGTGTCGCTGCTACCTTGATCGTGCCGCTCATGTGCCGTCGAGCAGATCATCGAATCGCGCCACTCCTATGACGTCGATCGGATCGTCAGAATCCAAAAAATCACCAGTAGATGAAAGTCGAAAACGTAGATTGAATGATCTTGACTTTATTGCATCAACTGGTATTTACAAAGTGCACCAACAGCACTCCTATCAAAATCGTCGATCTAGAATCAACAACTAAGTCTCACAAAAGCACACCGGGGGCATACCCCTCGATCTCTATTTATATCGAAAAGTCTATCACCAAATAGGAGTAGGACTCCTTATACTAATATGGCTCATCTCTTAGTTTTCCTAATTAAATCCAACATGCCAAAATCAGGCGTGCTACAGTAGTCCGACTGCTACAGTACCCGCCGCGCTACGGTAATCCGGGTCCGCTACAGTAATCCGATCCGGTTGCTACAGTTCCGCGCGCTACAGTAACGACGCTGCTACAGTGTCCGAACCTGTAGCAAATTCCTTTTCTTTTCTCATCCAGTTTTGATCCGATTTACTTCCCGATTTTTTCGGCGCTTACACATACAACATGTGAAGCCCGTTACGATTCCATCCCACACGGTGTTGCTCCACCATGTGCCAACTCGTATTCAATATCGTCACCTGGCATCCTCGATCGTCCGGACCTCAGCTCCTCCCTGAGCCTAGTCACGATCCCACCGCCATTGACCGATATTGACTTCAAGTCACCTGCACAACTAGAGACAAACCAACCGTTTCCGAGCACAGATATCGCAACCTGACTCATATTAGTTACACACACTCGCACCAACACCTTAATTGTTTCCAAACCAAATTCAATTTATAAACCAAATGGCAAGCCAATTGTTCATCAGAAAATATTAATCATGCTTATGATCTTACACCACACAATACTCTCGAACGTCAATAAAGCTTACAACTTCCATTGTACCCACCACAACCAAACCACGGGCCAAGAACTTGCCAATAATCCAGAGCTAAGAACTTGAAGAATCTCGTACAATGAAAAAGCAGAGACAAGAGCCAGATAACACAAGAATACTCTGAGCGGTGCAAAACCGCAAATCTTTCACCAAACCAAGTAACAAGTACAAGACATCCTCATGAAAAAGAAGACAAACATCAAGAGGTAAAAGCCCATAAAAATATCAAGATTAAAAAGAAAACTCTCATCGAGAGAGCCAAGAAATTTTTTATCGGAGGACACCAAAGAAAAATCCCATCGAGAAGAGAACCAAGAACTTGCACAACGAAACGAAACCCCCGCAGGCCATCAAAGAACCTCCGCAAGACGATAGAAATTAATGCCCTCCTCTCCTCTCTCCGCCGTTTGTTCATGCGCTCTCACCATCCACAAGCACCCACACTAGTCTATCCATCCATCCATCCATCAAAAGGCACCACGAGATTTTCCTCACGGATCGGATCGGAGAGAAACGAAGGGAGAAAATGCGCATACCTCGCCGTCGCAGCGCCTTCCTCGCAGACGTCGGAGGCTTGGAGAAGAAGCTCCGAGCCCCAAGGGGTGGGGGTTTTATGGAGAGGCGCAGGGGCAGAGCAGGTGATCGAAGGTGAAGACGAAGCACTCGAGCCGATGTGTGTGTGTTCAGTGAGGACGAAAGTAAAGCAGGGGTAGAAACGTAATTTCAGTCCGTGATCGTACTTGCTGGACAGGTGTCCGATTGCCGTCGGGGGAGAAGGTGAAAAGGAAGCTGTGTTGACTGTTTGCCGGGCCCATATGTCAGTACTCAGAGAGTCACAAGAGTCCTCCAGTACAGTAGTAACTCCGTTGATACGGTTTTTCTAAATTAATATAATTTATATATGTGTCTAGATTTATTAGCATTTCTATTAATCTAGTCGCTAGAAAATCTTACATCGTGAAACAAAATGAGTAGCTCAGTAGCCGTCTCACTTGTATAGCTGCAGTAGTAGGTGTAGTATTTTTTCAAGTGAAAAAGCCAACTATTGATCCACTGAAAAACTGAACGGATATTCACAGTTACTACGTTTTGTAAGTGGTATTACAAACTTTAAAAATAGATTAATATATTATTTTAAAATAAAAGCTAGATATAATATTTTTTAAAAATACATTGTTTAACAATTTGGAAAGCATACTCACGGAAAACAATAGAGATTTTCTCCCTAACCTTTCCTCCCGAAATTTTCATTTTCAAACAAAACATGCGGTACAATGATAGAATTTTGCGACCAAATAACTCTAATTAATTCTAAAATTAAACTATAAGATTAAAAAAATTCCTCCTCGTAATTTATCGATGTGGTTTTCTTAATTCCCTAACAACGGACGAGTATTCTGCTAGTCTTGCTTAATAAAAAAAAACTTTGACTTTAATCCAAAATAAGATCAACCGCGTCAGATATCTGTGACGGTAAGCAATGTATTTCACGGGTCTAGGCCGCTCTTCAGAAATGGCGTTGCTTCGCATGCATGTTCAGACATTGAGACAAAAAAATCAGTAATCTTCAGGTATTAACCCAGTAATGGAAATGCTTCTGGTGCAGACGAACACACGAAATTTCGGAGCAATTCCAGGCTAAAATTTCACATAGAATCAGCACATTTATAGGCAGCACAGGTGAACAAGTAGTGCCTTTTCTGGTTTCGTTGTAAGCTCTTTATGTGAGTGATCCTTTGATTCCTTTGTCGTCTATGTGTGATTTGGCTTCTCTTCCTCTCATCACTGAGTTCAGTCATTGATAGTAAAGATCAATCTGCTAAAGATCGTCGTCGATCGTTGTCGGACAGGAAGGAAATAACACTTGTGCTAGTTAAGCTTCACTTACTTTAGGGCCTGTTTGTTTCCACTTAGGATTATTATAAGCTAGCTTATTAGGAATAATCTAAAACAAACAGATGGATTATTATGATAACTTATTATAATCTATAAGCTAGATTACTGTAATCTGATAAACACCTCTATAGGTGCTTTTTTAGATTATTGGATGGCTAAAGACCCACTACCCATTAATATTTTGAAGTAATTACCCACCTTACCACTGCTTACCCCTAACTCATCTGTCACTCCGTCACCCCTCGCCCCCTCGGCTCCCCACTCATCTCAGAAATCTCCCCTCCCCACGATATCGAGTCCAGTCGACGGCGGCATCGGTACCGGCGGAAAGTGGCGGCAGCAGACTGGACCAGCAACAAGGTTTGCAGGTGACGCCCTCACGACGGCAGCGTCGATCCATCGTCAACATGCGGTGCTGCGTCGTTTTCGGTACGGAGAAATACTCTGCAAAACCGATCTGATAAGTCGATCCATCGGCAACAGTGCAACCTTGATTAATTATCGATGTCATTTAGTGAATCAAGGTAAATACAATTATGCTCGTTAGCGCTAGTTAGCTGTGTGCTTGAAGAAGGATGGCAAACAACCAGATAGGGTATTGGTTAGTTGGCATTGATTTTGTTTTATGTGATGGCCTGATTGACCATCATATTTGTATCTACTTAATGTTGATTCTAATTGTCATATGTAGTACCTCTGATTGATTTTGTATTTTATTCTTGCACTGGTGGTTTTAGCGTTCTGTGTATTGATTTGTTTGCTCAGGAAAACCTTGTGCTGGTATTGTTAGTTAGTATATATACTGGTAGCTCACCATATTTAACATTAACTTTCTTTGTTGTATGCAGTAATGCAGATTGATTGAGACAGTAAGGATCTGGTGGAGATGGAGCACTCAGATGCAGAGGATACCCTTTCCAGAGCCCTGCGGTACCGTGAAGAATTGATAAGAAACCGATCCCAATTCGATGGATCTTTGGGACAGGGTGCCAACGAAGATAGCAGACATGGTCTTAATGGCTCGCCCATCCTCCATGGTGCCGGCGGCCTTGACGGCTCGTCGATACTCCATCACACCGGACACTATGGCGTCAATGCGTTTCAGGCGGTAACAGATGTCTCCCCCCCGCGCAGGGCCGTGGACGGCATGGCAGGCATGGTATTAACATTGCTACTAGTCCACACAAGAAGTGTAAGAACCCCATGGTTAAGGTGATGAAGGGTATTCAGTCCACCTTAGATACCAACTGCACTATTGCCAACAAGGTGATGCAAGGTGAATTTAGGTACAATTCCATTAAGGAAGCGCTCAACATTTCATGGCTACACAATTATTTGTGAAAGCTGAACACCGTGACATGTTCAAGACTTTTACCACTAAGGAGGGAAGGTTTAGTTGGTTGAAGAGGTGGTGCATAAAGGAAGGCTTGGATTAGAAGACTACTAATTATTTATATTCATGAATTTATTATCTCTATTTTACTTTGTCAGACCATTTGCATTAGAA
Organism: Oryza brachyantha; assembly: GCF_000231095.2. NCBI lineage: Eukaryota > Viridiplantae > Streptophyta > Magnoliopsida > Poales > Poaceae > Oryza > Oryza brachyantha. The sequence continues at coordinate 12,149,822 of NC_023172.2, forward strand.
AGACTACTACTACTATTTATTATTTTGTACTTGAACTGATGCATTGGCCATGTACTACGGCACTTTAATTTCAATTGTGTGAACTTATGGATCTCTTACTACTATATTCATCTACATGATCTTTCCCTGAATATTTGCGTGATATCATTTGTTGTACTGCTTGTAGATGAGCATGTATGGAAGTGATGATGAGGATGAGGATGAAACTGTTGTTGTTGCTAGGGGACAACTAAATATGGTGAGAAAAATTGGACCTGTGTTGACAGCATTTGGAATGTTCTATGCTGAAACTTATCTAAACAAGTCAAAGTACAGATAAGCTAATTTAGCAGGTCATACTTGGGTTATGAGAAATCTTAATATTCCCCAAGATTGTTATGACATGTTTAGGATGAGTAGGCCACTGTTTGAGAGGTTACATAATTTGTTGGTCTCATCTTATGGGCTGAAGTCAAGTTGTAAGATGGATTCAGTTGAAGTCTTAGGAATGTTTCTATGGACTATTGGAGCTCCACAATCATTTGTCCAAGTTAAAAACCAATTTGAGAGGTCAAAAGAGACAATCAGTAGAAAATTTAAGGAAGTATTGCAGAGTGTTTACCTCCTCTCAAAAGATCTTGTGAAACCTAGAGATCCAAACTTCACAACGATCCACCCAAGACTACTTGGTGATCGGTTTGAGCCTCATTTCAACACTTGCATAGGTGCAATAGATGGAACACACATACCAGTTGTCGTGCCTGCATCAAAGATGGTTCAACATGTGGGTAGGAATAAATATCCCACTCAAAATGTGTTGGCTATTTGTGACTTTGATATGAGGTTTACATTCATTGTTGCGGGATGGCCTAGATCGGCACATGATATGAGGGTGTTTAATGACGCTTTACGCAAATATGCTGCTATATTCCCTTATCCCCCACCTGGTAAAGTCACATTTACCATTTTAACAATCCCTTCTCACATGTTTCAATGATAAAATGATGTCTCCTAATGTATGTTTATGTTCACAGGAAAATTTTACCTGGTTGATTCGGGCTATGCTAATCAACTTGGATTTCTAGCTCCATATAAAGGGACCAAATATCATTTACCAGAGTTTCGAGCAGGTCCGAGTCCTAGTGGCAAGAAGGAGGTGTTCAACCACTTGCATTCATCTTTCCGTAATGTGATTGAACGCTCATTTGGTGTATTGAAGATGAAATGGAGAATTCTATTGGACTTACCAAGTTATCCGATGCTCAAGCAAACAAAAATAATACATGCATGCATTGCACTTCATAATTTCATTCGAGATAGTAAATTGAGTGATGAGGAGTTTGACCGGTGTGATAACGATGAAAACTACATGACGATGCCCTCAACTCAACGGAATGCTAGTCAATTGGGAGATGAGGAGAGGGACGCAAATATCTTTCGCGATAATATTGCAGATGCTTTATTCACTAGGAGATAGTGATTTAGTTGTAATATGTAGCAATTTTTATTTAGCTAATTCAAATTTTTATCCGGCTAAATTTAACTTTTTATTTGTTGTATACATACACAAGAATGGATAATGCATCCAAAATAGTTAAGAGCATTCTAGACTTTAGTCATACAAATCTAGTAATCTAACATATCCAATAATCTGATAAACAAACAGATTACAGCTTATTCTCCGCCAGCTTATTATAATCCAACTTATAGTAACCTAGTTTAATAAGCCAGCTTACAATAATTCTAAGCGGAAACAAACAGAACCTTAATGATGCGCAAGTTTAGCACGGATTCAGAAACTTCAGAAGAATAATATGTTAGGAAAACCTATCCACCGCCTCACCTCCACCAGCGAGCGCCGGGAGCCCTGCAGCCCAACTCCTCCCGCCGCCGGTCGCGCTCGGCTCGACGCGTCACACGCTGCCGGCCGGCATCCGCCGGCGCCCAGCGGCGGATCCCACGAACGCCGCCGTGGTGCCGTACAAGTCCACCAAGATGGCAATGTCTGCGTGACGAGGCCCTCGCGGCGGCGACGTCCACGCCGGTGATGCCCCATGGCTGGCGGCGGCGGCGGCTGGCAGCTCTGCACTGCTCGCCGAGGGCTCAAGAGGGCCCATGAAAATTGGCTCGGACCCTGAATTCCACCGCAGCGTGAGGCCCATATTAATTAGGCCCATATGGGAAAATCTGGCCTACGTCGATCCACGCTAGTTGGGCCTGGACGGTACAGATGCGCACGTGCGGCCTATATTAATTAGGCCCATAACGGGAAAAGACGTGTGGCCCATATTAGTGATGGACCGAAACGATAAAGCTGAGTACGGGCTGCCCATGTTAATTGGGCTCAATAAGGGCCCATGAAAATTGGCCCAGACCCTGAATTCCGCCGCAACGTGAGGCCCATATTATTTAGGCCCATAAGGAAAAATCCGGCCTACGTCGACCCACGCTAGTTGGGCCTGGACGGTACAGCTGCGCATGTGCGGCCTATATTAATTAGGCCCATAACGGCAAAAGACGTGTGGCCCATATTAGTGATGGGCCGAAACGGTAAAGCGAAGTATGGGCTGCCCATGTTAATTGGGCTCAATGAGGGCCCATGAAAATTGGCCCATACCCTGAATTCCACCGCAGCTTGAGGCCCATATTAATTAGGCCCATAAGGGAAAATCCGGCGTACTCGACCCACGCTAGTTGGGCCTGGAGGGACAGATGCGCACGTGCGGCCTATATTAATTAGGCCCATAAAGGCAAAGACATGTGGCCCATATTAGTGATGGGCGAAAGGGTAAAGCGTAGTACGGGCTGCCCAAATTAATTGGGCTAGAAGGGTAGCCGCGTACTTTGGGCCCATAATAATTGGTCCAGACGGTAAAGCGGCCTATGTTTATTGGGCCGGAACGGTAAAAGCGGATACTTGCGACTATATTTTTGCTGAACGCTCATGCATTTTGCAAATGTTCCAGATCAATTAGTGCTTTTCAAATAGAATTGGGATTAACAATCAAAATATGACCGAATTTTTATTTGGCGTGTCATTCCGTAATTTGTAGTCTTCTATTAAAGCAAACGAATTACCGAATACCTGGACGAAATACTACGGTTAATCTCCAAATTAGTACTGCACTTCGGTTTCATTTCACGGTGGTACCCTGCTACAACTGAAAAAAAAATATCTATCTATCTATCTATCTATCTATCTATCTATCTATATATATATATATATATATATACTTCTTTCCTGAAAATGAGTTGCCTGCAAATATCTTATAAACAGTTCAAATTCCACGTAGGTTAGTGTAACTTTTCATGTTCCCAACGACCCCCAACCTGAGCAACATGCTTACAATTGAGAAAAAAAAAATCCTTCATTGTTATGGAGTTCGTGGCAAGTTTCAGTACTTCAAGTTCAAGATCAAACAGCCAACACCAGTAACATTGCAATTCCGCATGTAATCCCGGAGAAACTCTGGCAGCCTCTATCTACCCCATGCTGGATGAGCCGATGATTGGAAGAATCGGCTTCAATGCAGCACTCCAGGATTCCTTGAACCTCTCCAAAGACATGAACTTGGCCCAACCCCACCCATCGCCCTTCTCCCTGTCCGAGAACTGGCAGCGGCCTGCACCCATGCAATTTACCAGAGATTCAGATAGCAATGAAATGCATAAATGATTCATCGGTCAGAGAGACTAGAAAAAAAAACAGTGAAAAAGATGTGATGATAACTAGGCTGTAAAGGAAATTTCTCGTCGAGATAAAAAAACCTGTGAGTTTCCTGTGTTTGCCGGTCACTTGATCCTTGATGGACAGGCTTAGCTCTACTAGAACACCGGATCCTTCATGTGCAGGTACAGGGAGAGGAATTTGCCATTGTTGTCAGATCCAGATGGGTACAAGCTCAAGTACCTGTTGGTCAAAGATTACTTCATCAATCATCATGGACCAAAGATTCAAGCTTTTCAGATTCTCACAATGTCAGGTCTTGATTGTTAAAAATCAAATGTTCATGCTCCTATAGTCCTATAATGTTCATCACCGCAGGTAGCAAACTCAGATGCAGAGGCACTACAAATTCAGATGTTGGGTGTTTGGTACCATACCATTTGTGTCCACTGATCTCAAACGGTGGAGAGTAACCAAATGCTCTTCAGAGCGAAGAAGTCCTCAATGTTCTAGCCGTAGACCTCGCGGTCGGTGATGGCGGTTGCCTTGTTGACAAACAACGTCTCCGACCAGTGCTTCACCTGCGCTGTTGTGACCTTGGAAAACTCTACGCCGGAAGCGCAGCTGCCACCAACTAGGAACCCAGAGGAAGGGCTTATTAGCATGTCAAGGGGCATAATGCATGAGGCCCCCGAGCTTGTGCTCATAGTATGGAACTGGTGGCTAACTGCATGCACCACAAAGGAAACTAGAGGCTCAAGAATGTAGCTGAAACAGCGTCTCACTGAAGCAAAACAGTGGGTGCATCTGAAATTCAGAACAACGTCAAGATTCTTACTGAAAAACTGGAACCTAAAAGCTAGGAAATTTGTCATTACTGTCAACAGATAATTGCAGCCTTCCGTTCATATTCACTGTGATTTCCATATGTTTGGTCGTATATCAAGAATCTGAATGATGCTTCTACAGTTGTGTCGGGGTTTAGAGAAGTTTGTGAAAGCTCAGGATGAGGGACACGTACTCCCCTCTCATGATCACTCTTTTTGTCCATCGGATTCAACTTCAAATACCTTCCTTAGCCACCACAACAAAATTGCTGGTATTACTGAAGGACTAGAAGCAATTCTCTTTTGTTCAGTCCCTCTAATATTTTTTCTAGATCCGCCGCTGACAGCGAGCTACTGCAATTCAGTCAACACACACTAAATGATGGGCTACTCCAGCTTTGAGGTACCAACAATTACAACTTCAGCTTCGATGCATCACTTAGTTTTCACGAGGTAACCATTCGACGAGTCCTTGAAATCCTCCAGGGACATGAACTTGTTGAATCCCCAGGTATTATCGTTCTTCGAGAATTGGCACCGGCCTGCATTGTCTCAATATGTAAAACAGTTCCAAAATGAAGAATATGGGATGACAAGTAGTAGTATATTAGCATTTGGAACTCCAGTTTGATAATTCATATCATTTTAGATAAGATTGTGGTTAAAGTTTTAAACTTCGACTATTAATAACTTTGAAAATATCTAGTTTGAACTCTGAAGACACCAGGACAATATGCATAGATAAATCTTAAAAATTGCTTTAATAAAATAAACATTTTTTTGCATATATTACAGTAGAAAATCATAGTTAGAATAGGCTTGTCATTGTCCAAAACCCCATTAATTATCAATCTGGAGGGAGTAAAAAGGTAAACCTGCTTCTTTCCAGTGCTTGCCGGTTTCCTGGTCTTTAATGGCTATGCAATATTCCACCAGGGCTACACTGTTTTCAAAGGTTATATCCTGCTTTTTCATGTGCAGATACAAGGAGAGATAGTTCCCATTTTTGTCATGGCCGGATGGACAGATACTGAGACACCTGAAAGTTTACAGAGCTCTGGGTTATGGATCAAATGAAAGAAATTTATATCTATGTCAGCCTACAATGCCGAGTCTAAATGTGTCTTCTCCAGTAGATTTTATATGCGATTTGGATAATATCAGTACTTATGCAAGTAAAGAAGTTCAGTTGAACCAAAACCAACTCATGAAAAAGAATTGCAGGAAGTAGCACCATTTGTGTCCACCAAGTTCAAACTCTGGCGAGTAGCTGGGGCTCTTCAATGCAAAGAAATCCTCAATGTCCCAAGTGTAGAATTTGGCCTCATCGAAGGTGTTCATCTTCTGAACAAACAGTATCTCTGATGCATTATTGGCTTTGGCAGTGACAGCTTTGATGAACTCAACACCGAAGACGCAGCTGTTGTTGACAATAAATCCAGAGGACTTCTTCAGTGTCATGAGGGGAATCATACATGAAGTGCCAGAGGATGTGCTTGCAGTCTGGAATTTGTGAGTAACTGCACATCAAGTGTCAAAAGGAAGACGTAAACATAAAGCTGTTGTCCCTTTGTGAAATAAGAATTTTGCTGAAACAATAAATTGGTGCAAATCAGATATTAAGAACAGAAAGAACAGAAGCATTACAAGGTTTTGTAAGTTACACCTAATGGAGTTGACCAGGAAGGTCTGAGTCAACCTGTCGAAGCATAAAGAACGTGATGATTCTATCTGGATTACTTTGCTGTGTTACCTTGATGTTCACTGTGCTTTCCATATGACTGATTAGATATCAAGAACTTGAAAGAAGCATCGACGACAGTGTCGGATTTCAGAGAAGTATTGCACAGCTCAAGGTTAAGGGAGACATACTCCTCTTCATCGCCACTCTTTTTATCCCTTGGATTCAGTTTCAAGTACCTGCAAGCATGAGAAAAGTGAGAAAAATGTTCCTCTTCCTTAGGCAGCGTTTAAATTGCAAAATTTTTTACAAGAGATATCACGTCACACATTTGATCAGATGTCGGAAGTGATTTTCGGACACAAATACAAAAACAAATTATAGATTCCGCCGAAAAACTACGAGACGAATTTTTTAAACCTAATTAATCTATCATTAGCACATGTTGGTTACTGTAGCATTTATGGCTAATCATGGTCTAATTAGGCTCAAAAGATTCATCTCACGATTTCTCCCATAACTGTGTAATTAGTTTCTTGTTCCATCTATATTTAATGTTCTATTTATGTGTCCAAAGATTTGATGTGATGTTTTTGTGAAATTTTTTTAGAAATTAAACAGGGCCTTAGACGGCATTCTCTTCTGACAGATGCAGCAAGCAAAGCTTCAGATTTTACTAGCCATGCAGTGTTAAAGTACAAGAAAAAGAACCATATGCTTGGTATTATTGTACCAGCTAAGCCCCATGATCTCAAACACCCTTGAGTATGTCCATCCTTCACCCTTATCAAGAAGTGAGGAGAAGCCATCAATCCTCCACTTGAACGTAGTCTGAGCTACCGGAGAAGGCGGCACTGTCACTGCCTCTGCCTGCTTGGATGGATTTCAGGCTCTGCCCCTTGTCTGATCGGCCTGAAACTTCAGTTCCAACATGTAAGCAGTATGTAACACCAGCTCGAATTGCTTGTACAGAACACGAGAAAACAATCCTGAATACCTCGAGACGGGGAGGCGCCCATGGTGATCCACTGATCCTTCAGTGCAGTGCAGGGTAACTGTTGCATATCACCAGTGTGCCGTACATGTAGAGCCATGGCGTATTGTGCAGCAGAATTGCTCAATTTCTCGGCAAAGGGGACGTGGTTTCTGCCTTCTTCCTGGTCCTCGGAGACTTTGTACACTGAGAAACTGATGCAAGCAATGCATAGTATATACTTCCCCGGGAATTTCCTAGCGTCTGAGGGATCTGGAAACAACACCATAAGTCATGAGTGATGAGTCTAATGAAGGGTAGGTTCTCACTTCCTTTTACCCAGAGTTCATAAGCTAATCTGCTAATGGCTTGTATTTTTAGTCTAACAAAATGTCCAAGGTCAACTCATGTTGGCCCCCGTCAGTCAACTAGCTCTCAACTCTCAAGCCGCAACGTGATTAGACAAAATTTAGTGTTTCAGAGGTTTCATGCGTCCACTTGATTATCTTGTTTTTTGCGTCGCCATCTTGGAGTTGGATGTCTACTTCTCATAATCTGAGAGCAGTACAATAGCAGGCTATAAGCCAGCTAGTACACGGGCTTTAAAACAAAATGTGTATATGACATATGGGACCATGTATTGATGTTTGGCAGGTACCTATTGTATAAATTGACTATTGATTAACTATAGGTGAATTGGAGCTAGTAGTTGGCTATACTGTTAAACTTGCTCTGATGATGCGTTTTCTTCTTCTGGAACTAGTATGACCCCGTGTTTTGATTAAGCTCGGAGCCTCAGATCAAGGACGCAGTATTGCAAAGGAAAAGGACATGATTGGTTTGTTGTTGTCCTCAGGGTTTCGAAACCGTCGATCGAGCCGTTGCCGCCACCACACACTACCATAGTTACTGCACGCATGGTAACCGAGGAAACCGCTATAAGACCAATTTTAAAACGACAGTCTCCATGGTCGTTATGATTTTATTTTTAAAAAATACACTATTTAGCAAAAAAAATACGTGTAAAAGATAAGGAATAATACAAGGTAAAATAACATTATTCGAATAAAAAGAGAAATAGAAAATGGGCCAAGCCTGGGCCGAATCTGGGGGAGGCTGGCCGCCGTTGGCGGCGCCCGAATCTGGGCCGCCTCCGGCGCGGCAGCGTTCCGTTCCGGGCTTCCGGCTCGCCGGCTTGCCGGTGGAGCGCGGCGGCAGCGGCGCACTTGCACCGCACACCCAGGACCGGGAGGGAGCTGGGCATTTTACCGCCGCGCCCGCGCGCGCGCCGTACGTACCGCGCGTGCGGCCCAGCTTTAGGTGCACCAGAAAAAGCGACGCGTCCGTCCGTCGGTTGGCGCCTCACCTCACCTCACCTCGCTCCAACCACCGTGCCTGCCGGCCACCTCGCCGAGGAGGACGACGAAGAGGATCAAAAGGCCCACGCGACGGCGCAAAGCCCAACGCGGAGAGCGGGTGGAGGTCTGGAGGAGGGCGAGCAAGTTGGGGATGGGCTCGAACAGCCCGGTGGTGCCGGACCCGACGGTGCTGGGGGTCCAGCTCCACCTGCCGCTGCGCCACCCGGCCGCGCTCTCCCGCCGCGTCGCCATGGCGCGGGACGCCGCCGTCGTGCTCCGCCCCTGGCTCGTCGACCTCGTCCCGCTCCTCATCGTCCTCCTCATCGCCGCCCACGTCCTCGCCCTCGTACGCCGACGCCCCTCCCCCCACCCCCACCCCCCTCTCCTCCGCCGTGTGTGCTGTTCGGGCTAAATCCGGCGTGCCCTTTTCCTCTTTCTCTTTCGCGTCGCAGGGGTACTGGATCTACAGGCTCGCCACCGATGGGTCCAGGCAGCCCGCGCGGAGCAAGAAGCACTAGGCACCCGCCACCGCTGCGCTGCGCTGCGCCGCTCCATGGATGTAAGCTCCTCCTCCTCTCCTTTCCATTCCTCCCCCATCTGGTGTGCTGTGATGATGATAATCGTCGCGACAACTGTGATTACTAGTCTGGATTTGCGAGGAGCTTAGCACTGTTTGAATGTCTGATTGCGGGAGTGATTTCTGTGCGAAATCTGAAGGATTGACTAAATTTGTGGATGCCTGGCAGGTGCATCAGATGCTAAAATTGTGAACTTTTCATGGTGAATCACTGGCACTCATCATTTTTTTTTGAGGCAAACGGCAATAGCTCTGCCAATTCATTTAGAGGGGGAAGAAAACGGTTTATTGCAAGGGCACACCCAGACTAGACACCATAGCGAGCGATTACAGTAGGAGAGCTTGTTGTCTCTCTTGCGAAAGCAAACCACCGTATGAGCAACCTCACTAGGTGTATTGCTATGATTATTATTGAAGAGGTGATCATTCCGGTGTAACCAAATGACCCATGCTGCGTAGACAAAGATCCCATCAAAAGTTTTACGGTGCTCTTTGGTTACCGTCATCCTGCAGTTCTTCCACCGTTGCAGATAGTCTCCATTGAAGCTTGTTGAGCTGGGAGAATGCAACCCTATTTTCTGGAAAACCAACGTCCATGCCTGTTTGGCATATGCAAAATTCATGATAAGGTGTTGGGTAGTCTCATTCTCCATTCCACACATAGGGCAAACAATATTGTTAGGCCATCCCGTAACTTGTAGCTTGTCCGCAGTTAGGATTTTCTTGTGGACTAGTAGCCACACTGATGCATTTTGGTCGGTCTGAGCTCTGCTTTGATTTTTCTCGTTTAATGTACTCACCGGGTCAGCTTATATGAATAAAAATCCCTTTTTGACAATATACAGGGTACCTTTAGATTTGATATGGGATTGTATAATGGTGTGTTTTGGCTGAATATGTGCTTGGTGGGTTAGGATTTTGTTTCTCTAATACTATTTTGATATGTAATCTCTGATCCTTATTAATTCTGAACGTCACGTATTATTAGTGAACACTTTATGCTATTTAAGAGCTTCTTTATGAAATCATGATTTCTGTGACCTATGGATTGTAATTTCTAAGCTGCCTTTCAACCCTGCATGAACCATGGTACATTCCAGACCTGGTGTGCTCGACATTCTTAATATTGATGTCAATGAACCAATAAATTTTCTAAAGATTAATTAAACATACCTGTGTCGAATTATTTTACGAATTAGATGAGTTGGATCTTTCAGAGCTTCTCTACTACCTACTCATTCATTATTCTTGTTGGTGTTACTTATGCATTTTGCCATGAATGGTACTTGGAAATATTATAAGTATGTACAAGTTTGATGCTTATGCTATCTAGGTTTCCAGGTAAAATTATTGGCTCGCATTTATTGGAATATGGGGTGGTACCAACTAACAAGCTTCGAATATGTGTTTCTTTTCGTACCACGCCCTGTTCATGTTGTAGTTTTCAAGCCTTATACTGTTCATAATTCATACCTTTTAACCATTGGTGCTGAAGCTAAATTTATGACAATGAAAATTATTGACTCTCAACAAAATCTAATTTATAAGCTCTTTAGCATATCCGAATTTCACATCTTCTCCCAAACTTGTAAGGTGTAACTAGAGTTAAGGCTTTCAACATTTATATGACTATTTAATATTGATCATCTCGCTGTAACTCCAAAATTGATCTCCCGTTGTTCCTTTAGCTGACATTGACAAAAGAAAAGGAAGGACAAAACCATTTCTTTAGCCTGTACCATATTTAGACAATTAGGTTCAAATGATGCAATAACATAAATTTTGTTATCAACAAAACTTTCTAATAAACGGAATAAGGTGGCTAAAACATTGTCAACTTGTATTTACCAAAGCTCATGCTCATATTTTGTACAGAAGCAGTTTATACATAAGTGGTAACTTTGTATATGCTGTTACTTCCTCCGTTCCAAATTATAAGTATTTCTAGGATTGGATTTTTTCCATGAAATAAGCATTTCTGACACTATTCATAGTACCACTTGTCCTGTCATTCAAAATACTTCTCATTTTATCCTCACTTACCCTCACACCTCCATCGATTCCTTATTTTAGAGGCACTACACTATTTTCTCCTTAACCTTAATTCATGCTAAACAACCTAGAAATGCTTATATTTTGGAACGGAGGGAGTAATTTATATGTTAGCATAGATGGCTTCTATTAGCACTACTTCGAAGTTCACAAAACCAAACCACTCAAAAAAAAACCAGACCAGGGCATTTGTTTTTCTATTTTTTGCAAAAAGAATTTAAAAACTATTCACTACATTTGAAATCTGACAAAATTTTGTCAGAAAATTAAAATCCACTTTTTTTTGTGAAATCGAGAGAGATGACAGGTTTAACTGTCACCTGTTAAATTTAGATGTGAAATCAAGAGATCGAGAGGTTTGTGTCCCTGATCCTTCTCAGGAAGCCTGGTTGTTAGCCCATCTATCAGAGAGATGACAGTTTAACTGTCACCTGTTAATTTTAGATGTGAGAATTCTGCAGTAGATTTGCCATTAAAAATATTTTGATGTCATTATACATTTAACGTTTCTACTATATAAAGAAAAACAATTCAAAAGTGTGTATTGGGCTATGTTACCTGGATACTTCTAAAAACTAGCCTATCTCGTATAGGATACTCCCGGATACGTATTGGACACGTACCGGTGTTTTTCATTTTTTTTTCAAAGTAATAAATTAATTCCCGATACTTCTTGGATACTACGTCGATACTTCTAGTCTAGGTATCATTATATATTTGAGGTTCATGAAAAGCCTAAATCAAGTTTATCAATTAATTACTACCATCTCCAATATATAAGATGTAATTGTATTTGAATAAATTAATATTTATAGTTTTGACTAATAGTTAAGCTATCAATATATTTCTTTAGTGACAAACAAGTAATACCATTAAATTCGTATTTAAAAATACTTCCAAGTGATGCTAATTTCGTACTTGTTAATTTGTATTATGAAAGAAAATAACAGCAACATTAAAGACCATGCAAAAACTAATACACTTTATAGTTTTGGGTGGATGGAATATGTTATTGTCCTATTGATCAAATTAAATAGCCAGCTCTTTTATTCTCTGTTAAAACCTTCATCTTTTATTTCTTTATGTTATATTGTTTTTAAATTTTATTTGCTATTATATATATAGGCATATCCCCGTATCCATGTTTCTATAAATATGGCATATCACGGTATCAGTGTATTGCATATAAGTATCGGAGTATCCGTGCATCATAGGTATTGGGTATCATACTAATATCTAAAATGGAAGGTAAAAATATTGAGGTAGGATTTCTGTACTATTGTTTCCTGTGTGCCCTTTTTTGCAAGTTATGACCATGCTCACCTTATTAGTGAAGCATCTTGTTGCAACTGCAAAGCTGAAATTTTGAGTGGCCCCAAAGTTCCAGTAGTTTTTTTCTCAAATGTCATAAGCAAAGCTATTTTATACTTGAAATCAACTGAATTCATCCATTTTGTTGCAGGTTTCCTGATAATGTTTTCCATTTAGATCTGGCATCCTCTGCTTGTTGATCTCCAAGGTTTCCAATGTTAAGTGATGGCGTGGAGAACTCGTGAATGAACTAAACGGAACCAGTCTCTTCCAGTGATTTGTTCAGATGTTGGTTTCAAAAGTGACGTTAGCTGAATACTCCTATGTGAAAAGAGGACCTTATGATTATAAATAGTTGTTGAAAAGGTTTGTCATTAGTTGATCTTTCATGTAAAGACGACCAGTAGCAGGTAGACAAGTGTTGTCATTTCCATCTGATGTGTGTATATCTTTTGAGCAGCCTTTTTCTTTGCTCGACCCAGATACAGGCGAACCTTCAGGACCCATGCTCCTATCTTGTCTGAAGAACACAAATGCAATTAAGTAACCGAAGATTCCAGATGAGCCATGACCTTGCAACCCTGATGGTTATTTTGCAGCCCAGATCAGCACACCATTACCAGATGTTTCTGACGCGATTTGCAGTGTTCTTGTCTGAACCAAAGTGGGCATTTCATTTATTTAACTGTTTACACCTGCTAAACCTTTTCCATCCCCAGCAAATACCCAACCCAAAATAAAGAAGATTGAAAAAGAGTAAAGCAAAGAGCACATACAAAAGCGTGCACAATATATGCTTGTATATATGCAAAAGCAAGCATGCACTATATATGCTTGTATATATGCAAAAGCAAAGATCACACACAAAAGGTGTGCGAACAAGGCTTAACCAGCAGTCATCAGACTTCTCTTTGCATTTCTTGCTCAAAAGGGCCTCTCACTCGCCGTGTTATTCTCGCCTTTTCTCGTGGGGCGGCATGAACAAAATGGCACAGGACACAAAGCAGATGCACGATGCTTCTAATCTTCAGCAACATTCTGATCTTCAGAAGAATGACAAGAGAATGAGAATATCAATCATGCTTTCAGCTGTCCAGTCTCCCATATGAATGAGAATATGAAAAAGGGAAGTAAGAAGCACAAGCAGAGAAGGGATTCTCACAGCACATATGTATATGACACTCAGAATCAATGTATTTTTGCTGCCATCAGAAAAAAAAAAGGTAAAGCTAGGGCCAACTAATCACAAACACACAGGCCCTCCCAAAAGAAAGTATAAGAAGCTCTGTTGAGTCATGAATGAATCATGATATGCTAGTTAATAGTACATGATATGTTCACATCAAGGATGGGCCTGAAGAACAATGAAGTGTCACCCATTCAGCTAACGGCAGATGATGCAAAGAACCACAGCGACGATTATGATCAGGATGAGGAGCGGCAAAGAGATGATCAGCACGAACTCCATTATTCAACTCTCCCTGCAAATTAAACCAAAATTTGTGGCTTAGAACTTGTCATGTCTAGCCAACACCACAATGCTTCGCTAGAAAGAATAGTAGCAGAAAGAATGCTACCATCCTGTTTTTTTCTCCTCTCCTGTACTTATATTTTTCTAAACCTTGTAATACGACTATATGAGGGCGCACCAACCATACATTTGCGATTCTCAAAGTTTATAACTGTTAGAAAATTGGATTTATTCACATAGGGGGTCATCATTTAGCATTTTTGAGGAAAAAGTCAAATGACATATTTGCAAACGAAAAATCATTTATGAATAAAACTTTTACATACATGTTCTTAACGATATAAACGCAAAAGCTGAAAAATAAACTGGGATGAAAAAACCTTAAGCATAAGCGTAAGTGAAATGATCAGACTGATAGAAAGCACCTTTTCCTTCAGGGAACATATCTATGAATGAAGAAACTATAAATAGGATAATTGAACAAAAAGGGCAAGAACTCTGTTTCATGCAATAAAGAGAGGAAAACGAGCTAACCTAGAAAGGAAGGGGGTGGAAGCTTCCTCACACTGTTACACAGGCCTAAGCCACACACCTTGTGCTTGCAGAAGCAAAACCGCACGCGAAAGGGAAGGAAGAGAAGATATGTGATTACAAGAAAGCCATGCTCGCACATCATAATCCATCAAATCAACACTCGCTCTTGGAATCAATGTGAGTGGAGGAGATTAATCTCACCTAATTCCTCAAGGATTGCTTAACTTGTACTACTCTCTCCAGTTCCATAATTCTTATCGTTTTGGATAAGTGTGTGGTTAAACTTTTAAAACATTGATTATTAATAACTTTTAAAATATTTAGTTAAAAAATACTATAATAACATGTATTGATGAGTTATAAAGAGTACTTTAATAAAAGTAAACATTTATTTATTTTTTGTGTATATTTTAATACAAAATCATAGTGAAATATAACTTACAAGACCGTCTTCTTATCCAAAACGACAAGAATGATCAAACTAGAGGGAGTAACACATAAATATGACTTTCATTGCTCGAAGAATAACCAGAGCATTGAATGCTAAGAGAAAGGTACAATCACTCTGTTTGTTGCACATGTGAAAGAAAGGATTAATTTCCTTAACGAACCTGCTCAAGTAAATGTAGTAGGCAGTCTAAGCCTTTTGTAGGGATAGATGTGGATCAGCGTGCAGGTAAAATCTAGGTCTAGCTCTAGTTCAAATAAGGGGTGTTTGTTTCTAGGGACTTATTTTTAGTCCCTAGTCAAATCGGATGTTTAGACACTAATTTGAAGTATTAAACATAGACTAATAAAAAAACTAATTTCATAAATAAGAGCTAATCCGCGAGACGAATTTTTTAAGCCTAATTAATCCATAATTAGCAAATGTTTACTGTAGCATCACATAGGCTAATCAGGATTAATTCGGCTCATTAGATTCGTCTCGTGAATTAGTCCAAGATTATAGATGAGTTTTATTTATAGTCTATGTTTAATACTTCAAATTAGTGTCCAAACATCATATGTGATATGGGGCTAAAAAAACAACCCCTTAAATCAACTAAGTTTTACTTTAATATAAACTTAGTTAATTGGGTTGAATTACATGTTGCCATCCCCTAGCATTTTGGGGTGACCTGTCTTAAGGACTCTAGGGAAGTACAGTAAGTACTCTTCTAGTAGAATCGCAGGAAATATATAGGTCCACTGATACTAATGGTTGCCTCTTGGATTTGGCTAAGATGAGAAGTATAGTCATCGATGCAACAAGTTGGATCAAACTCCAATTAGATCACAGTAACCCACATGGCCACATCTTCACTCTTGTCTATAGATGACTCCACAAGTCAACAGATGAATCTTGAAACTTGCTCTACCACCAAAAAAAAAAAAAAAAACCATTATCGAAAGCTACAGCTCATGGTTTCTCAACCACTCCATTTCCTAAGCAAATACAGTATGGTTTAACTTTTAATGTTTTTTAGTTTTTTTTCTCGGAGGGAAAAAATCAGAGCAAACAAACACGAGTAGTACTCTCAAATCTACTTGAGCTAACAAGCCAGCTAAAACAGATGTTCCCGATCGATTGGCATCAAATCCACCAGATGAAATGGAAATCACAGAAATTTTAGCTGTGACGGCAGCATGGCGGATCGCAGTCGGGGAGCTACTAGCGTTAAGTTAGCAAGATCGAATCGATCGACCAGCTCGGAAGGAAGGAAGAGGGAGATTCCCGAGGGGGGAGAGGGAGAGAGCGACCGAATCAAGCAGCTCATGGCCGCCATGAACCTGGAGCTACGCACTCACTCCAGGTCGGGGAGCATCGATCGATCGATCGAGATAGTAGTACGTAAACGCAAGTAGTATACGCACCTGCGGCGGAACCCAGCAGATGCCCCTCCTCCTCGTCCGTCTTCGTCGTCCTCGGCGGCGGCGGCGGCGTTCTTTGCTGCTGCTGCTGCTGGGTGTGGAGATGTATGCGCGGCGACGGCGCTGCGGGAGGGAGGGAGGAGAAGAGAAGGCGGAAAGCCAGAAATGGTGGGTCGGCTCGGGAATCGGGTGGTGGGGTGCGCGGGTGACGGTGCGAGGGTGAGCCAGAGCCAGGGGAGGTGAGGAAGACGCCAAAACCTCCAAAAAACCAAGAACGCGTGCCACGCGCCGTACGTGCCGGCCGGTGCCCAAAACGGTCGGTTTTCATCGTTTCTCCACGTGGCTTGAAATCAATTTTTATTGAAACTTTGAGCTTTTAAGCGGTAGTTAAAATTTGATCAAAGTTCAATTATTATTCGTGGAAAATCGTGATGTCCACAGGGCAAGGCTCGAAATCCGGTAATCAGGGGGTGTTTAGTTTAGTAAATGCATGTTACATCAAACGCTTGATCGGATGTTGGAAGAAGTTTTTGGACACGAATGAAAAAACGAATTTTATGACTGGCCTGTAAACTGCGAGACGAATCTTTTGAGCCTAATTAGTCCGTCATTAGCCCATGTGGGTTACTGTAGTACTTATGGCTAATCGTGTACTAATTAGGCTCAAAAATTCGTCGAACGATTTTTCATGTAAATGTGCAATTAGTTTTTCGTTTATCTATGTTTAATACTCTATTTAGGTGTATAAAGATTCGATGTGATGTCTTTGGGTGAAAATTTTTGGGAACTAAGCAGCCCCTCAATCGGTGGCAGTGGTGGATCCAGGATCCGAAGGTTGGTGGCAGTGGCGGATCCAGGATCCGAAGGTTGGAGGCTAATTACATTCTTCCTCCTTTAGCCCCCCTATGCTTATTTCTCCTCTCTCCTTTCCCCTTCTCTCTCCTCTATATTTTACATGGGAGATCCGTCGTGTAGGGGAGCTAGAGCCTCACCAACCCCCCGTAGATCTGTTCCTGATCGGTGGAGGTCATCGCTTGACAAAAAGAAAAAAACTAATAAAAAATAATTTATAAATAAAACTTTTACGTAGTGAGGATGATCTAGAAACTAAAGTTAAAAAATAGATGGTGATAAAAAATCCTAAAAACCAACTCATCTATTAATTTAAATCTTGTTTTATAAACATAAACATAAATTGAAAGATAAAATGTAAGGTAAAATCCCTGGACGGTGTGTGTTAGTGGTGCCAGGTGTACGTTTCCTTCATCCTTTTATGCACACGCATAGCACCACGGACCACGCTTGGAATCGATGCGATGCCTTTCACGTAAAATAACCAATAAGAGAAGAAAAAGGAACACGGCGTAACTCGTAAGTAAGCACGAATGGACGAGTAAAGGCCTGGTCTCAAGAGCACTACTATAGACTCAAACACTCACCAGGTCAAAGAAGAACGAAGAAGAAGACAAAAATAATGTGTTTTTTTTTTGTCAGTTGTCACTCACTCGCTCACTCAACTGTTTGGCCCAACCACCGGTGACGGATCTAGAAAAAAAATATTAGAAGACGTTAAATAAAAGAGAATTGTTTTTAGCTCATCCTTCTCTTTAGTAATACCAAAAATTTTGTTGAGGGGCTAAGCAGAGGCTTCAATAGTGCAGAGGGGCTTGCAAACAACATCGGGCAGCAAAACTAACGATCATCTGAATGTGACGCATCACAAAATACATACATACGTACGTACACGTACATGAATGATTAAATGTTGTAGTAGCACGCAGCTCCGGCTGCTGCCATGGCCGAACGGAGAGCTAGCGGCAGATGACGCAGAGGACGATGGCGGCGATCACGATGAGCGCCAGCAGAGGCAGCGATATCACCAGGACCAGCTCCATCAGATCGGCCGGCCTCCACCCCCAACAACAACAACAAACAAAATTAACCGAGACCGAGGTGCTCCGTTTAATTAATTACCCACGTCCTCCTGCACGAAAAAAACCCCAGTTTGCACGGAAGGAAATCGAGCTGATTAACCGGGTTAAGCAAAGCAAGCACGCACGCACCCACGCACGTACCCGATCGATGGGTGCGAGAGATTGGCCGACCGGCGGGGAAGAATCGCTCGCGGACTGACTCACTTGGCGGCGAAACTGCGTGAAGCGGGCAAGGAGTGATCGGTGTGTGCGGCGGAATGGAGCCGGTGGTAGAGGGGAGGTGCCTGCCTTCCGGTTAATAAGTAGTAGGAGTTGTAGCGGGTGGGGCGGGGACGGGGAGAAGCTGATTCCGATCGTTTTGGCAGCGTAAAAGTTAAGGACGACGTCGATGGCCGGAAGCATCTTGGCTCGTGGTGGTCGTACGTGTGGCGTGGCCACGGCAGGTGTCACCGGCGCGGTGCGAGCGAACCAGCGCGCGTGAGAGATGGCCTGAGTTTGATTGCTGGGTCCAGGAACCGACGCATAAAAGATAACAGCAGATTAATCGTATTATTAATTATTTAATAGCTATAGAAAAAATTAAAAGCGAGTAAAATATTTTATTGGGATTTTCTTAGAAAAAAAGTTGTAAAAAAATGGTGTATAGTCAGTTTGAATAACGAGTATGTATGTAAAAAAAAAGAATACATTATATAGATAGATGGTGAGAGTCATTAGGGAGAGCTCCGCCTCTCTCGATTGATCGATCGATCGCTTTATGCAATTCACACCTTTACACGCTAACGTGTTGCGGTGTTGCCTAGCCTTTTGTCGTTCCTTTATTTTACGCATGTAAATGCTACACAACAATAGTCTTTTAACTTTTGTAGTTTGTACTACTATACTCTACTCGGTATCTTCAATTGATTTCAATCAGCTTCGATAAATTAATGGATCTAGATAAACTTAGAAAATCTCGTAATATAAAACAATGTAATACGTTACTACTGGTTCATTTTGATCAATATTTTGGGCCGGAATGCTCAAGAATATGGGCCCAAGAAAAGCCTAAAAACTTCAAAGTCACACACACGGCCCAACAGGAAAAGTCGAATACCACAAACATTCGGCCCGCTTCGTCGTCATCCCCTGTCCTAAAATCCCTTCCCCCTTAAGCCCCCCCCCCCCCGCCCACTCGAACTCCCCCGCCGCCGCCGCCGCCGCCGACGACGACGAAAAGCCGGCATCCTCCGATGCTCGCCGCCGCCGCTGCCGGCTAGCGCCGGCGGTGGTCCAGCTCTATACGGAGCCCGAGCTCTGCCTTTATACAAACACCCTCCCCCCACCATGAGACCCTGCGCCCTTCTCGGATGCCCTTCCGACCGCGCCTCCCGCCGCTCCGCCTCCTCCTGCCTCATCTCCGGCGCCGCCGCTCTCCCTGTTCGCCCCTCCCTGCGCGGAGAACGCTTTCGTTTTATCCCTCGGCGGCGGCGGCGGCGGCGGGGGAAATGACGGAGTCCGAGGAGGACGCGGTTGGTAGGGATACCCGCGCCCCTCCCTTCGTTGGCGGGATAGCACGGGGGGCGCCTAGGATCGGCTGCAAAGGAGGGGCGGTTGGGGAGGAGGAGGAGGAAGGGCTCGAGAGGGAGGCCTCCGTTGTCGCGCGTATCGAGCTCTGCCATGCGCTGGTGCGGGAGAGGAGGTGGCGGGAGATGCGGGCATGCCTGACGCAGCTGGTGAGCGAGCAAGGTGAGCGTGATGAATTTTCCGCATTCCTGATTAGCAACCATTCTATGATCTTAGTCATGTAGTAGCTGTTAGCTGAAAAGCTTCGGTGATTGGTATGAGAAGGCATGCATATGGCATCTGTAGTTTTGAATCTTTGGTCAATATGAATGTATGGCAAAGGGTATGTTGTTATTCCAGAGGCATGGTCATTATTTAATGTAAAACAGTAGGAAAAATGTCGAAAGCGATGCATAAATAGTTGGCTGTTGGCTAGTATATTTGGTTTAAGTATTATTGATGTAGTGCGTTTTCAAAAGATCTCTGTACGTATAAAAAGTAGCAACACAAAAATATTCAAATTTAATCTTAATGCACTTCCTACTGTAGGGTCCGGGTCTGCGCCAACTCTCTGTGACATCTTGTGGCATAGATTCAGAGAGTGGGATCCCAACAGTTGTGTATGGGATGCTTTAGCAAATAGCTATGCTAGAGCTCAGATGGTTCATGATGCCCTCTACGTTCTTAGTAAAATGAGCAGCCTGAACATGAAAATCTCGGTATTTACCTATGATAGTTTATTGCACGGCTTGAGGAAGACAGACATGGCACTGGAGCTTTTTGAAGAAATGGAGTCGCGCGGTGTCTCTCCCAGTGAATATTCTCATAGTATTGTCATTGATGGCCTCTGTAAGCAGGATAAGGTTGGAGAAGCTTTATCTTTCCTTCAGGAAGCAAGGAAGGAGGGAAGGTTTAAACCTGTTGGAATGGCCTTTAACATCCTTATGTCTGCATTGTGCAATTGGGGGTTTGTTCAGTCTGCAAAATCATTTTTATGTCTGATGCTGAAATATGGATTAATCCCTGACAGATATACCTTTTCTACTCTTATACACGGTCTATGTAAAGTAGGTTCCATGGAGGAAGCATTGGATCTTTTTGAGAGAGTGACAAAAGAAGGAATGGGACTTGATACTGTGACATACAATAGCCTTATTAATGGATACCGATTGCTTGGTTTAACAAGAGAAATTACTAAAATTATTCAGATTATGCGAAGCCAAGGCATTGAGCCTGATCTTGTCACTTATACTATACTTATTGCTGGTCACTGTGAACATGGTGATGTTGAAGAAGGAATGAAGATAAGAAAGGATGTTTTAGACCAAGGTTTGCAGTTGAATATTGTCACATATAGTGTCCTTCTCAATGCTCTCTTCAAAAAAGGCTTGTTCTATGAAATTGACAACCTACTTGCTGAGATATACAATATTGGTTTGGATATGGATGTTGTCGCATATTCCATCCTCATCCATGGGTATTGCAAGCTAGGGGAGATTGAAAGAGCTCTTCAAGTATGCAATGTGATGTGCAGGTCTCACAGGGTAGTGCCAACATCACTGAACCATTTGTCTATTCTTCTAGGGCTTTGCAAGAAAGGATTGTTAGTTGAAGCAAGGTGGTATTTGGAAAACGTAGCTATAAAATATCAACCAACTGATGTAGTGTTTTATAATGCCGTCATTGATGGGTATGCAAAAATTGGTGATATTATTAATGCCGTTCATTTGTATGATCAGATCACTGTAGCTGGTATGCACCCAACCATTGTCACGTGCAATTCTCTTCTATATGGGTATTGTAAAAGTGGGGATCTGGAACTTGCAGAGAGCTATTTTAGGGCTATTCAGCTAAGTGGACTTCTACCAACAGCAGTGACATACACCACCTTGATGGATGCACTCTCTGAAGCTGGAGAAGTTAATGCAATGCTAAGTCTTTTTGATGAAATGGCCGCGAAGAGGATCAAGGCAAATGCAGTAACTTACAGTGTTGTTATTAAAGGACTTTGTAAGCAGCTCAGATTCGATGAGGCTATCAGTGTTCTCAGTGATATGAATAACGAAGGTTATGCTGACCCAATAACTTACAATACCCTCATACAAGGTTTCTGTGAAGCACAAAACATTCAGATGGCTTTCCGCATATATGACATTATGTTATGCCGTGGCCTTGTCCCAACACCTGTTACTTACAACTTGCTTATTAATGTGCTGTGCTTGAAGGGAAAAGTTAATCAAGCAGAAATGCTTTTGGAGTCCCTCAGAGAAAAGGGCATTAAGTTGAGAAAATTTGCCTACACAACACTTATCAAAGCTCAATGTGCAAAAGGAATGCCTATCAATGCTGTTTTGTTAATCGGTAAGCTTCTAGATGGAGGGTTTGAAGTTTCTATCAAAGATTTCAGTGCAGCAATCAGTCGACTTTGCAAAAGACAATTTACCAAAGACGCCTTCTTGTTTGTCGCAATTATGTTATCTGTTGGTGTTTACCCAGATGCTCAAATATATTATGTGCTACACAGAGCTCTGCAGAAAAGTAACAAGCTTGTCTATCTACCCATATTACATGCACTTGCTGTCAAAACTGGTATTTAATACCTTGAGCATGTGAGTGTGACTGTGTTATCACTTTTACTTGTAGTGTACACTACATTGAATGACTTATTCATATTGTACTTATGTGTTATTGTTTGGTATTGTACAGGTTTTAAAGGTGCTATGTCCTTGTGTCTGGACAATCGACAATTGAGGACAATATTGGCTCAGGGAACCACATGATCAATATGTTGTGCCAAACAGTAAGATTAAATCAACTCCTTTATATTGAATCACATGATCAGAATATCCAGATCAAGAATGTTAAGAGCCTAAGACTGTATTTAAAATTCTCTTTCTGGTCTTCTGGCAGTGCCCAGACTGAGGACATGTCATGTGGTGATATTTTTAGCTCAATCAGCAGTGGTGAGTATATCTTAGGTAACTGCGAGTCTGTTACCATTCGGTCATCCAATGTTTTGTTTTAAACATAACCATGTACCTGTTACGTCTTCTGAATTTGGAGAAATGGTATCGTAAGTTTTGTTGTCTTGTCTACTGTTGAGGTTTATTTGTTGTGTTTTTTGTCCCTTGTTTGCATGCTTATATCAATGTATGTGAAGTTGATGTTTAGGAAGACCATTATCCAAAGCTGCAGAGTCTGGATACAAACAAGTTCTCATTTGTTCTTGCCCAACCAACAAAACGTACGCGAGAAATGACTTGTTTGTTCAAAGCACTTGTCCTAGTCATTCTTTAAATCTTATATCATGGAATTTGTGCAACCTCGAAGCTATATACTCAAATGCAGTGCTATTTTTTAGAGATCCAAGAATGCTAATTTGTTTACTGCAAGCTTAGGTAAAATAGATTTGTTCGTCTCAGCCAAATTTTATGTCTGTTGCTTGGTAGGGTTGTTACTTGACTATGAAGACTTGTTTTACAAATACCATCAACATTGCTATACAAGAGCATAGTTGGTACATTATCAACTCACAACTCAATATCTAAGATCTTACCACATCCTTTGTTTTGTTGGCATAAATAAGGCCCTGTATCCTTGTTTGACGATCAACATATATACAGACATCGAAATTTCATTTTTGTGTTCTTGCAATCAAAAGAATGACAAAAGAGAGCTAGGTGTCACCTTTTGTCTTGTCATTTTATTCTCTCAAGTCGAATTTATGTCCACTATGGTACTGTCAAATAAGCAGAGTTTATGAGTCCTGTCATACTTTCTGAAGAATGCTTTGTTCTCTCATTCTTAGATCCATCAATGAGGCAGATAGGCAGATGGCATTAAGGTGAGCCATCACCATCGGCCATCCGTCGGTGGATGGAGCAACTGAGCAATCAAGAAAGTAACAGGAATGTTCTAGCTGTAGAGAGGCCATGGAACCAATTAAGTGTCATTCGGTGCTGACCAGAGGTACAGATTTGTTAACTGTTTCAATTTATCCTGTGCTGTTAACATTGAAAAATGACTCGTCCATGGTGCAGGTCATGGAATGTGAAATTCCGACGTATCAGCAGAGATGCCACCACGGTTGAACTTCAGCTATGTAACGACAAATTTTCGGTCATTGAATGGTCGCTGTATAGGCATCACTGAAAACCAAGTTGATCAGAGGGGATCCATGAAGCATGAAAACCTCCTACTTGTCGGATGGAAGAGGACAAGGATGAGGCTAGCCATCCCAGTCTCCCACTGAAGGGCATCATGTCAGGTGGCCCCCAGGATCTCTAGTCTAAGCCCCAGAGATCTCTTCTACCAAGCTAGCATCTCCTGAGATCTCTGTTTAGCATCTGTTGCGTGACCGAAAGCCACAACTTCAGGGCTTGGTAGAATGGTAGATGGCTACCCTTGCCTTGCTCTGTTCGTTTTTTTGTCCTTCATGTGCTTTAGTCATTGTCCATCCTGGGATTCCAGCGTTTCCCTCTTTATGTAATTTGTCTAACGTGCATTTCACAGTTACGCGTTTGTAATCAAATCATGATTATTAGTCAGAAACAATAGCACTTTGCATTAAGATGTACAGTATTCATGATGCAGCCAACTGCATGTACATGTCTAGTGGATAGACAACAGCTCAGGTTTGCCATCAAATCCTGAAGAGAGTTGACACTCGTCATTACTTGAGAACATTGTAAACCTAGCCACCACTTTTGTGAATCTTTAGCCGAGTGAATTGATGTCACTTGCAGTCTTCACCCTAACATTTTTTTAACAGGAAAGAGCCAGGATTTGAAATCTAGATGGGAGTATTCTCTATGCAAACTATAAAGCGTGTGCATTCATCGCATGGTGCCAAAATGTCGAGCTGATGCCCAACACGCTCAAGGACGACGTGCTAGAGGACAATCGGATAAAGCCTCTCCACTGTTGATGATCTTGAGCAAGAGGGACAGCGACACTTAACCATGGTAAGAACTACTGCCTTCGTCCCATAATAACTTCATTTTTCGATTAAATTTATACAAAATTTTTTAAAAAATAGCCACACGTAAAGTACTATTTATATTTTATCATCTAGTAACAATAAAAATATTAATCGCAAAAAAATTTAAATAAGATGAAAAGTCAAAACATTATATGTAAAAACTGAAAAATAAACTTATTTCAGAACAGAGATAATAAGAACTAAGAACGGGTAAGCCAGTCTACCGGCCAGCCCTCTGCATTTGTCCTTGCAACTCATGGCAACCTAAATTTATACCAGATTGTTAGAGTACTAGCGAATTGTCCGTCTTTCCTCATCAACTGAAATTTTGGATTACATTGGTTGGTGCATATCAGGACCAGATGTCGTGAGTTCGAATCATGGATGACCCCTCAAGTTTGAATTTTGGGTGGCACACAATTAAGTAAAAAAAATTGTAGCCCACTCCTTGATCGAGGCTTGAGGGGTTTTGCGTGAGGGAGGATGTTGAAGTGTAAGTAAATTATCCGTCTTTTTTTGGTTAGTCGGTACATGCATTAACATAGATCTTCTCAATGGTCAGGAATTGATCGATGCTGTACTAGCAGACATCTGGGTGGATGGCATTTCTGCCTGTTACCTTCCGAACACGCATCAGCAGCAGCAGCAGGAGGTAAAAAAAGGGGAAAACCGGATTGCCCGTTTCAGAAGGCAAGGGTGGAGCAGAATCATGAGCCAGGACACCCACCAGGTGCTGCACTGCACAGGCACACAAAAACTTCGGCTTCATCACTCTGCTGCTGCTGCTGTTTTGCCTTTCACCACCAATGGAGACCTGGACGGCACCGAAGCGGCAGCCTGTCGTTGTTGGCGAAAGCCGGGGCAGGAGGATGGATGCCAGACGGAGAAAGGTGAGAGGTACTACTACCTGATTAGCACGTACGCACAGGATGTCAGTGGCGTCTATCTGTTTCTGTACGTGTGTATGGACACTATCGGTAGGATGTTTTATCGAGCGTTTCTTGAATTTCAAGACTTTTAACGTGGTCTCCGAAAGTGTATTAGTGCTACCAGTAACATGTGGGTTCAATAGCATAATTACGATTCCGTTTTGGCAGAGGTTAATATCGTTTGTCGGGTCCCGTGGTTAACAGAGTGAAAACCGTGAAAAAAAAACATAAGGTTATTGCGAATATTCTGAGGTTTCAAAAAAATTGTACGTGTTACATGATATGGTAAACGCTGACGAGACAGTTTCGGAGAAATTAGTTCTCTTTTGGATTGTAGGAACCTTTTACATTGCTTGCAAACTGCCCTTGATCCTGTATGATAGTTTGCTGCGGTGCTTGCTGGAATGGATATCCCTTTTGTCTCTTTAAGCATTATTCAAATAGTTATGAAATCTCTTTACAAAAACTAACAATATTTATACAAAATACGCAAAACTATTTCACAAGATCTTTTTTGGAAAATAAAAAGACAAATCCAATGCATGAATAATACTTGTACAAGCAGGGCTGGCCCTAGGCCCCAAAATTGCAAGCCTCACCTCTAAAATTTTGAGGTAACATGTATAATGTATAACGTTTTATATATATTAATATTATTTCTGAATATAATTTAAATATTTAGATTATATATACACACACAAAATATGATAAGAGCATTTATGTTTAGTTTTGTATTGGGGCCTCGAAAAGCCAGAACTGGTTGTGTGTACAAGTACCATTCACACATGGAATTATCATCGTTCTTCAATGCGTAGTTCCAACTTAAATTTTGGTGTGTGGTAGATGTTACTTATACTCTACGTTATGAACTTTTCAAGAAATTTTTGCAATCGATTACATCGAATTTAGGAGAAAAATATAAAAGAGGAACATACTCTGAAGAGAGTAGAATCCATTTTCATTTACTTCCTCAGCCACAGCCAGTGAGATCTCGTCCAGTGATCTATTGGACCGAGGGAGCAGACCTAACGTTGTGTTTTGTGGAGGCTAAATCATGGAAAGCTCCATCAGCGATGGATCAAGTTTACTCCTTCCGTTTGAGAATAAACAAACGGACTGCGGCCCCGTTCGTTCCCCATCCTAATAACGCTAGATTCACTCCAACCGCTAAACAGCGTGTTATTTTTGCAAAAAAATCTATAGAAAAATTGCTTTAAAAATCAAATTAATTCATTTTTCTGTCGCGCGGTGCCGCGGGATGATGAGGCACCGATCGAACCGAACCGCCGCCGCGGCCGCGGGCGGTGCGTGCGCTGCTCGAATGCGCTCGATCGATCGGCTCCGGCTCGCTCGATCTCTGTCGTCTCGCACCATGCATGCATGCCGCCGTTCGTGCGCTGTGGCGTCGATCGGATCGTCGCCGCCGCCGCTGTGTTGCGTAATCGTGCGTTGGTTGGCTGTGGTTTGCTGCTGCCTGGCTGCATCGACCGCTTGGGTCAGCGGGGCACGTAGTGCAACCATTTCGATCGATGGATGCATGAACCACTCTCGAGTAACTGTGATATATGTTGGGGTGATTGTTTGATTTTTTTTAAGAAAAAAAGTCAAACATCATATTTACAACTGAATAATAATTTTAATATATATATATATATATATATTCTTGTTGATTTAAACTAAGTCCGAAAAATAAACTACAATAAAAATACCCTAATAACTTTAAATTAAAATTTTAAATTTGGCTAATAAGCATAAGGATAAGTGTGATGAGGCCTGAACTGTCTATAGCAGCAACGCCCGTCCTAGCCGTGAAAAAACTTGAGTTACTCAGCACATAAAACCGAGACTGTTGTTTTATCCGCGCTCCAATAAAAATTTAAATTTTAGAGCTTAATTTTAAGTTAATATACTTGTAGCGCATCATAAAGTTATATGATTTTGGCAATGAGGTGGCTGGGACAACTTCACCCGGTTAGAGTTTTTTTTTATTTCTGCTAAAAAGACTTATTTGATTGATTTATCTTCCTATTCGACCATACTGGTGGTAGATTTGGTTCCTGTGTTTCGATCATATATATACGAGTGACACTAAGTCAGATGATAAACATCAAAGGATCTTGTTCCGATAAAGCTAGAAACCAGCAACCGAACAAACCATGAAAAACAATTTGACACCCTTATTTTTACATTTTCATTTATGCTTATAAGTCAAAATTTAAATTTTCAATCTTAAGTTTGAAGTTAATTTTAGGGTTTTTTTCACCGAACCTTATTTATCATCCTTGCTTTTGGATAACTAAGAATATATATATATATATATAAGCTTATTCACGAATTATTTTTTATTTATAAATATGTCGTTTGATTTTTTCGATGAAAAAACCAAATAATTACCCTCCAGGCTGCTTACAACAAATGCACGCGCACACATGAGTATTCTGACCAGAATTTTTCCCCAGGTCATGCACGAATCCATCAATTTCTAGTCCTAATCTCTTCAGCGTACGTGAAAAGAGGATCGATACACCTCACCTCTGAGTGTGCACGTACGTGGTTATTCCAAAAAATTGTCAACTCTAGATAAACCACACTATCATTGGGATCGAAAGATCGAGGAGCGCGACAACTCATCCTCGCACATGCAGCCCGTGGACTACCGGCGCACAAGGTCAGACCAGGCACCTGCACACATGCATGCACTCAGCTAGCTTTAGCCGCCGCCGCGTTGCTCCCACTGCTTAGAGCATCCCAACAGCTATCTTATCCCATCATCTATCCTAAAAATAGAGGACGGAGGGTAAAAATAATGCTCCAACAGAATATCTATTATATCCTTTATTTTTAGATGTCTTCTATATCAGGAGAGAACATATATATTTAGATGTTCCCTCTCCATCATCTAAAACTCAGCTGTCCCCACTTTGGTCACTATAAAACATAAAACAAATGTATGATAGTTACATGAATCAATAAAATATAATAAACTAGAATATAGATGCTCTAATATGGATTATCTGTTGGAGTACACAGATATATAGAGGATGAAACTGTTTTAGATAACCATCCAAACTAAGATATAGATGACCAAATTTAGATGAGCTGTTGGGGATGCTCTTAGGTGGTGTTTAGTTAGAGAAATAAAAATTTTTGGGTATCACATGAGATGTTTGACCGGATGTCAGAAGAGATTTTTGGACATGAATGAAAAAACAAATTTCACGGCTCGTCTATAAACCGCGAGACGAATCTTTTGAGCCTAATTAATCCGTCATTAGTGCATGTGAGTTACGGTAGCACTTAAGACTAATCATGAACTAATTGTGCTCAAAAGATTCATCTCGCGATTTCTCACGTAACTGTACAATTAATTTTTCGTTTCATCTATATTTAATGCTCTATTTAGGTGTCTAGAGATTCGATGTGTGATGTTTTTCGGTGAAAATTTTTGGCAACTAAACAGGGCCTTAGCTAGCTTGTCCATGCCGTGGCGGATCAAGTCAATAAGGTTAGAGATTGCTGAATAAGTTAGATAAAATTCTAGACTTCTTTTTATCGATCTTTGTCATAAAATTTTAGGTGTTTTCATAGGGGCTCCAAGAGCTTTATCGGGGTTAGTGAGGGCTTGAGCCTCTGCCGCCCTCATGATAGATCTGCCCCTGCCCCTGCGTTTACAGTTCCGCGACGCTGCTCCTCTTAGCTTTTGGCTTTTGCTTAAAATTATAAGTCAAAATTTAATTCTTATCCTTAAATTTGAAGTTGATTTTAAGACTTTTTAGTTATAGATCGCCACGAACACATTTATAAAAGTTTTATTCGTAATAAATTATCTTTTATTTACAAATATAATGTTTGGTTTTTTTTTATTTTATAAAACCCAAAATATAACCCCTGCTACTCGATCAAAGCCACACGTCGCTGCCCCGTGATCCCGTTAGTATAAGAAAACACCTAAACATGGATCGTAACAGTGTTTAATTAGAGATATTAGTAATTAATTTGGGTATTTTCACGGGTGTTTTTTTTAACTTTTTTAGAAAGTCAATTTTTTTTTCCGAAAGATTACCCTGTGTTTGTTTATGGTTCGGATTGGAACAAATGACTTATTGGGAATGTACGGTTGGTTGGTTGCACGTCGAGTGCACGTTTTTTTTTTTGGGATAGGGATTAGGGTACGTGCTACGTTAGGCAAGTGTAGATAGCTCACGCCCCTAATGGTCCTGCTAATGCTAACCAAGGGTGGAATGCACTGTGCTACGTAGTACTGATCCTAGCCACACGTGGGTTTGGTTCGATTTCACATCAGGAAATAACTAACAGAAACTTTAAAATTGTATTTTAGGAGAGAATGGCTCTAGCGGAAACTTGCATGTTACCTAAATGATTATAGTTCTTTAAAAAAAGACAAGATAAATTAATACACCAGATATCACCATACAAAGATATATGATCAATAACTTCTACAACTTAAAAAAAAAATCAAATATGGCTTTAAATATGCATATCCTACTAAGAATTTTTTCTTTTTATTGGAACTTATTAATGTCAAATTTGACATCATATTTATATGGTGATATATCATACATTAAGTTGACTTGGTCTTTTTTCTCGTATCGTTGTGATATGTAAAAGTAAGGGGATATCACTTCGAGAGATTAGAGCATATTTCCCAGCCGTAGACTACACTTGATACGTAAGAACAACATAAAAAGTTTGGAGATTTTAATTCTATAGAAAATTATACGAAGATCTTTACCAGAGAGGACTGTATCATATCATTTCTTTTGAAATTCTTATGGATTCGACAATTAATCTTATAAAGATTTTAGAGAAAAAATAAGCATTCGGTTCTACCTCATGTTTTATTCTTCGTACAATTCCAAACTCATGTATTTCTTCTGTATGTCAATCAAATGATAATTGGAACTTTCTTTTGTTTTATTTCCTGTATAAATTTACTGTGCATGATTTTGTATTCCTATGTTTTTACAGATTTTGTGTTAATTGCAAAGAGCCCTCTTAATTTGTTCTCGGTCAACTTAATTTGTTTTGGACGTCATTGTTTTCACTGGTTAATGAACTGTTGCTGACAAGTGGTGTTGGAGGGAGAAAATGTCATTTTCCTAATAACCTATCCGATTTCTCTGTGGTGGCTCAAAAGAGGGCCTAGATTTTTTTTTTCTATCTCTAGTGCCACTTTTCAAAGGTACTAGGAGTGTTATCTTTATGGAGGATGTAGTGTTGGACATCATCGGTTGGTTTTACTACAGTTGGACAAAAGGGTCTCTAGCTAGTGGCTTGGTGCATGCTCTTCTTGTCTATGCTTGGAAAATTTAATACCTTTCAATAAAGCAAGACTATCTTAATCTATTCGTGCCGTGAAAGAATTGTGATTGAGAGATGGATTTGATTGCAATGGAATCTAAATATGCTAGCCTTTAGACATATATAGAAAAAGAAACTCTAATATATCTATTCCTGAAGGCACATGGTCGATCCTTTGGATATTCATACTTAGTCGGAGAGATGTCAGAGATAACATGACTTGTGAAGCATATCACTTAGGGAGTGTCGTTTTACTGGTCGACATATTGTGTCATGTAGAGATATCTCTCTCTTCACGCATCCTGGCAATATATGGTCTAGCCTCCACTAGCTATTTTCACTTTTATCTAATATAGCTATTACCTATTTTATATTAATTATGTAATTATTAATTATTTAAACAAGGCATTATTTCTCATGGCTAATATTCACAGAAACTGAGAAACACGCATATACCTACATTTATATATGCTGATCTACTCTTTATTCCAAGGCATATCCAATACACGCACAGCAAGCTCTTTTCCGGACCTGTAACGGAACAGCCCAATTGAACACTGTTTGTACATCATCATCATCATCACAAGGAGAAATAATAATCATTTGGAAGAAAGCAAGACAAAAGGAGAGAAAAAAAATGCTTGGCAGGGAGAAAGATAAATGATGCATGTATGTTGGGAGATTCCTGGGGCTTATGATTTTTCAAATATTATAGTGCTCAGCACACTAGGGGCCAAATCATTCCAAGCAGGTGCAAATGTTGGGAACTCTTAAGGGAATTAAGCTCAATTGGTCGGTGCAAGTGCGATCTTAATCTGTTAAACTCATTGTGCCTAGAGAAGGCCTTGTGTTCATGCCATTGGAAATTGACTGTTGGAATGGGCATGATGACATGGTTGTCATCGGGTGAGCTACGCCTTTCTCTTACAAGTCAAGAAAAATAAACAAAACAACTGGAAATAAATTAATCTATGGGTGCCTTCTTATATCTTTACTCTTAAAATTAAGTTATGAATTTCTAATTTTGGCTGAGACTTATAGGCCAACGAGCAGATCGAGCTGTGGACAACCGGACACAGCTCCTCTAACTTAAGTCAGAGGGACATGGGTGCCTGATAGTGGGCCCCACCGCTCATGGGCCTACATGTTAGCCACTCTAACTTAAGTCAGAAGAACCCGTTCCATGGACAACCCTTACTCTATATATATATATATATATATATATATATATATATATATATATATATATATATATATATATATATATATATATATATATATAGGAAATTAAGATGTATTGAAACTTCAATCTTCGTGGCAACAACTCAAGAAAAGGAACGTGGAAGGATCAAACTAATTAAACAATCGGGATCAAGAATTAGATCCAATATATATGCTTCCTAGCTAGCTTAATTATCTTGTTATCATTATTGCCATACACATGGGATCAGCAGCATCAGCTAATGGTTGGTCCCAGTGTGTGTGTTGTGTGTTGGGTGACTCAAGCTAAGGTTGCACAAAATGCTTGGTCAATTATATAATCAGGGGGGCCTTGATATGATGCTCCATAAAGTTGATGTGCCAAAGTATTTCTGGTGTCCACTCATTTGTTCCAACTTGGTTTCAGCCAAGTGCTGTGTACTGTAGATTGCACGATGTTCAAACAAAAAGAGTGTACAATGTACTAGTGATCACATGGATATTTGTTCTTTTTTAATAATGTATTTAAAAATATTGAGTCGACATGTGAATAATCCTAGAGTTCACATTCCCAAAATACCGCCTACTCTAGGAAGATATATCACCTCTAAATTAAATTGAATAGGAAAAAACTAGCGCCTTATAACATCTCGTTGAGTATAATGAAATATATGATTTATATGTCATTTTAGGATTTGCTGGTGATATCGATGGTGAGACCTAGTAAATCCTAAAGCCCTAATTATAACCTCTCTCAAAGATAATTCAAGAACTGCTAAATCACGCCCACATATTTACCCTTGTTTACAGTGGCCTACAAGGAGGGGCAGCCAGGACAACAAAATACTTTTTACATGTAGTCATCTAGTTAATTAAACAATTAATCTTAGTGTATTAGGGATTCTCCAAAAATTTCAGACCCCTCCCCTGTCTAAATCCTGGCTCCACCCTGCTTGTTTATGCCTCATTCAGACCTTGCGGCATTTCCAGCGGCTTATCGAAATTTCATCATTTATATAGTTATTTAGATGATCATCTAAAATAGATAGTTCCATTTTGAAACCTATAACTTTAACAATTTTCACAGAAGTCTTAGGAAATTTTATATCAAACACCTCAACCCAACAATATGGGGAAAACAAAAATAAATAAATAAAAGACCGTGTCCCAAACAGGAGCTTATTGCTTGGGAGCAGTGATCACCGGGGAGCTTAGTGTTCTGGACCAGCCGGGAGGACTCCATGCATGGGCGCATGATGGCAGCACATGCAGGCGGCCGGCCATGCATGGGTCCGGTTTCACTGTAATACTACCGCAGAATCACTGGTTTATGTGTTTTGAATTACGAATAAATATTATGAACAGTGCTGAAATACTGCGGCTACGTTATATCTAATGTATTGTTTATTGGTGTAGCAAATATTATGGCGCTAAATCTCAGCATTCTATTTCGATCCAATGGTTACGGGATATCTCAAATTCACATCATTGTACCTATCCATAGTAGCATCGTGCTATTATAGAGGATCTCGTTTATGTCTCTCTCACACACACACACACACACACACACATATATATATATATATATATATATATATATTCGAGCGCTACGTAATAAATCATGCGTGACACAACACAATCAAAACAGACCCCACACTATCCACCAAAGAGCAACCACCCCACCTTTACACGTTGCAGTTAAATTTTAACCTTTTGAATTACTTGCGGGGTTACCCCGAATAAAATGAGTTAAGTTTGGACTACTTTCGATCAAATTTTAATTTACTAAAGCACGAATACAAGCTAGGGAACGCGAGTTAATTTTTAACTCAAGAACACGTTGTACATATATTGATTATTTTTTAACTAACACGTCCACCACCAAGCACGCACATCACGCTATTATACTATGCAGTTAAAATTTAACTTATCGAACAACACAACACATGCTAGGCATATGAGTTAATTTTTAACTAACACATTGGTAGTTGGGTTGATTGCTGTGTGGCGCGCGTAGCTAGCATCGTTTATGTGACGCGTTGTGTAGCGCCTCCGTGCGTGCGCGCGCGCGTGTATATATATATATAAATGTTTTTTATCATAAACATGCAGGGAGTAGCTACACTGTTAGTAGGATCTAATTTCCTATATATATATATATATATAAAATCGAATCCATGCTTGCGTGCTTGGTCGTCGTCGTGTAGCTCGCCGGGCGGCGGGCATGGCCGGTGAGATCGACCAATTTACTAACCGCATATACTGTAGCTTGCTAGATCAATCGATCGATGCGGGATAGGCAGGCAGGCATGGAGTGAGCGCGCTGCTGATCGATCGAGTATTCCAGTGAGGAGAGTGACGATCGAGTGGGTGCGTGCATGGGTGGATGCCGGCCGGCCGGCCGGCCTCGCCGCATTGCCGAAAAGGCGCAAATGTCTCCCATCCCCAGGGCACGAGGGGGGCAGGAGGAGGAGGATGCATCAGCCATTCGTCCGTCCGTCCATCCATCCATCCATCCGGCCATGCACGCATAGAATAAGACTACCGAATGCATCATCATGCACCATCCTCCTCCTCCTCCCCCTTTAGCTATAGAAAAGAAGCTTAATTAGGTGCCGTGTAGGTGTCTATGGGTGGGTTTAAGAGGCGAAAGTTCGAGCACCCGTTAACCTGCATGGACTGATTTATATACCACAAAGTTTTTTTATATATTTTTTTAATAATCTTGTTTGCATGTATTAAGTTTCATATTTATATATAGAAAGTTTTTATGCATAGAAAATTTATACAAAGAAATAAATTTGTAAACATATAAAGTATTTTGGAAAAAATCTACATAGAAAATATCATCTTAGAAATATATATATATATATATATATATATATATATATATATATATATATATATATACACACAAAATTTGTAATGTAAAGTATATATAGAAAGTCCATATAGACGTTCGCCCGTTAGCCTTTTTAGGTGTGCATGGCCTATGGATGGATGGGCACCCTGCCTAGCCCCTTGATGGCTTTGATCTCCACCCTATGTATCAAGTTAAATATGGCAACTTCGGATTAAAGCCTATGCCAATTTTATTTTTTTAGAATTTGATTTTAGGATTCATTTTATGACTCTTCTTCACCCCCCTTTGTCTACCACTTATTTTATGTTAGCAAAGAGCATTTATATAAAAATAAATGTGCTCAATGTTAAATTTTGCTTGAAATAATTTAGGCTCACTTTGATTTGTTGAAGAAACATATAAACTTGGAGCATTTCAGTCTACATGAAAAAAAAATCCAGGAAAGGCCTCATATATATTCAAATGACCATTCCTGTATTTTTCATGCATGTTATAATCCTCTATTTTGCAATTACAGTCATGATTGAAAAAGCACTCAAACATGATAGAAAAAGCACTCAAAATCCTATGTTTTTCATATTGCTCCTATTTTTCAATCCATCTATCAAAGAAGTCCTTAAAATTTAAAAATTCAAAATTAGCTCCAACTTATCAATAGGGTGGTTAGTGAGACCGAGGTTCTGGTTATCTCAACTGCTGGGAGTTTGGCAACTTGTGGCGTGCTAGACAGTGTCAGTGTCAGAGCGTAACTTCTTGTTTACGGATGGGCATACCGATCACTATATAACCAAGGAGTAACTAATAAGCATCAGTGGTTTGCAATTGGCATGCATGCTCTCTCTGTAGGCCTGTAGCCCTGTAGGCATCCAAGCAAGCATGCATGCAGTTTTAGACGATGCCGGTCAAATAATGGCAGTCAAATCCAGCCGGCCGGCTGTCAAAGGCACAGCAACAATGCTCAGATTATAATACTCTGCTCTGCATCTGTTTTATATTATAAGTTTTATATTATAAGATTTTCTATACTTATCTAGATTTATTTATATATTAATATATATGCTTTGTATATGTGTCTAAGTTTATTGGCACATATATAAATTTAGAAAAAATCAGAAAGTTAAAGCAAAGAGAATAGTATATTTTTGAGTTATTTTTCTGCTTTCCGGAAAAACAAGCACTATATTTATAAATAGAGAGTAATTTATAAATAAAATTTTTATATATAAGTGATTAAAAGCTAAAACTGAAAATAAAATATGATGAAAAAAATCCCAATTTTAATTTAAATTTTAGCTTATAAACATAAGTAAAAGTAAAAAGACGAGGTATTTGTCACTCTGATGCATCATTAGCAACGGAAAAGGTGAAAATATATTAAAATCCTTTGTAGTTAACTTTGCAAGTGGTGGTCGAGATGAGTGTGATTAATTAAGGATGAGAGGTTCGTGGGTTCCACTGTTAGTTGTTAAGCTGGTGTGTGAAGGATTCGGATTAGGGGTATCAGAACAATATTCAGGATTAGTGATGATATGATCACCGTCACCTGATGCTTGCTTTTCTTTGTTTCCTGTGTGCATGTTAAAAGCTATCCGCCTTTTTTCTTCCCGGCCGGTGTATCCGATCCGATTGAGTCCATATATTTTTAATTTCTTTTTGGTTGGTTTGATTGGTTATTAGATCTTCCATGCAGGAACTGTAATTAATTGTCTTTTTTAAAACATTGCTACCATAATTAAGAATCAAGATTTGTTATGATTCAGACCATGTTCGACAAAGCTTCAAATAAATACTACAAGAATTGATCTTCTCCGAATAGTCCAATTTCTCTGGAAGACTCAGGACTTGAACTTCTCCATATTATCGTCATACCCTCGTCGTTTCGGTAACAACTCATAAGCCATAGCAACTTATTAGTAAAAAAAATTACGAGTAAAACTTTATACATATGCCATTAGCGATTTTAAAAACTAATAATAGAAATAAACTAGGATAAAAAACCCTATAAATAAACTTCAAAATTATGTTTTGCATGCATCGACGTAGAAGCATACTTCCTCCATCCAAATATAAAGGAGATTATGTTATCTTCTTTACAAAAATTAAGAAAGCGGTAGTAGCACAAATCAAAGTATAAAAGATAATGATTCAAGAAATATATATAAGTACAAAAGGTGATAGTTATGAGAATAAACTAGTACAAAAGATACTAGATGGGAATAAATTAGTACATAAGTTGATGTATACGGAATAAATCCTTATATGGGGATTACGGAATCAGTTATATTTTTTGATAAAACCAAATGTGTAAAATACATTATTACATATTTAGATGGATTGGGCAGAAGACAGACAACGGATGACTTGCAAGGGAAGGCAGGGCGCGCATTGGTTTTCACTCCTAACTTTTAGTTTATGTTTTGGCTTATGCTTATACTTATAACCAAAAATTTAAATTTTTAACCATAAACTTATTATTGATTTTAAGATTTTTCATCGAAGTTTATTTTCTAACATTATTTTTCATATCGCTAGAAATACATATATGAATTTTTTTTATAAATTATTTTTTATTTACAAATATATCGTTGAGATTTTTTTATATAAAAAAAAAGCTGAAACGTTCACCTCCTTCGCCAGGTGACGACGAACGATATATGCGCCGTCGGTTAACGCAGCACGCGCGCGTGCCTGACCGGGCGGCACCGAACGCTAACACGCATGCGAGAGTTGCTCCAATTTTTTAACCTCTTTCGGTTAACTATCTATAAGCTATAGTAGCTATTAATACTGACTTAGCAAAGAAGCATCATGAAAACCCGACACAGCCAACGACAACGTACAATACTGGTAACAGTGCTGCTGCAGGGTACACAGATAAACTAATAGCCCTCGTCAAATTAGCCAACATCGATCCAGGAACATGCATATTTTGTATGTTTTGTAACCGTACATGCGTGCTCGACTGTCTATACAACATCTCTGAATTTCGTGTGATCTCTCTAGCTAGCCTAGTACCAGTAGGAACAGAGCTAGAGTAAAATAAAAGAAGTCACGTTTATTTTGTTTTTATGTTTTGAAGTAGATTTAGACTATTACAGATGTCTAGATTTAGATTGACGACACATCTATGATGAAAATTGATAAACTCTAACTAAAATTTTTACCAAGGCTCTCGATAGAAGCAGCATACAAAGGACTCTCTCTTCAAATAACTACTAAAATATTTATTTTAGAAACATAGAGATCATTAATATCGAAAGTTGCTTAAGTAAAATTATATCATTTTGCAATTTAAAATAACGGTCAACGTTATTTTTTTGAGACAGGGTTTCTATCGAAATGGCAAGTATTAAGCAAACGGAAGGGAGTACAGGTTAGTACTGTATATATATATATATATATATATATGATAAATGTAAAAATAATTGTTGTAAGTAACCGGGGGCGTGGGGTGCACGTCGTACGGCACAGACATCTGGGGTGGGGGGGCGTTGGGGGTAGGGGATTTTGTTTTCCCAAAGACAACGTGCGGGTGGCCGAAACTCCACCGCGCGCCTGCCCGGTGGCGCACGTAGGACCGCGCGCGCTCGTCGTCCGGTCGGTCACGCACGCACTCGAACGCGCGGAGCCCCACCCCCCATCACGCCGTGCCCGCTCGCTGCCTCCCTCCCTCCCCGCCGCTCTCGCTCGCCACCCCACCTCGATCGCGGCGCGCGCGGCGCCACCCCGTCCCCGTCCCCGGGGGCCGCGGCCGTACCGGGCAGCGCGCCGCGCCATGCCGTGCCGACGTGCCGTGCTGCGTCGTGCGCGAGCCGCGAGCGGGGCGGATGGGATGCCCACAGCCCCAGATGCCCCAGTCGGTCGGTGCCGCGCGCGCGGCGTGCCCACGGGGGGGCGGCTCCTCCATGGGACCATGCCCCTGCCCCCATGAACGCCTGCCTGTCCAGCCTTGCGCGCGCGGCGGAATGCACCTGCCTCGCGTGCAACCAATCTGTGCACTCAGATTAACCCCCCCGCAAACACGCACAAAAAAGAAAGAAGAGCCAGAGAGCGGATTGGTGCTTAAACACACCCCACGCCTTTTTGCTTTTGGCTATGACTTAAATTTAGAGTGGATTTTGAAGTTTGCCAAAGTAGTTTTTTTATACCAATCGTGAACCATATGTATGCCAAATTTTTTCTTCATAAATTATTTTTATTTAGAAATATAACTTCTAGGGGTTTTCATGGATAAGGCAAACGATTAACCCAATACTTTCCGATCGATCACTTGTCGTTGCTGTAGCTGTGTACTCACAGTGCCAGTGTCGCCGATCGATTGCTCGACAAGGATCAGTAGCTAGCTACCTACGCTGGATTTTCGTTTTATCTTTTTTTTTCTTTATGAATTGCATATAAGATGCATGCTCCCTCCGTATCAAAATAAATCAATTTTTCACTTTTTACCTATAATCTTTGACACTTCGTCTTATTTAAATTTTTTGTGATTGATATTTTTGTTTTTATTAGATGATACTTTACGTGTGAATAATTTTTTTCTAATTTTCTAAATTTTTTTCAAATAAAACGGATGGTCAAACGCTGAACACAAAAACCGAAGGATTGTTTTTTTTTGACAGAGTGAGTATGATCGAATCCACTGTACACGCACACCGCACTACGTACGGGCTTTTAATGGTGTAAATCTAGATTGAAGTTGTATTAGCGATGTTTTGGACTGTGCAGAGCAATGCAAGTTGCAGTACTGCCATTTATTAGGAAGCAGACAGAAAGGATGTCTATTTTGCATCCATGCTCGCTTGCGTGGAGCTGCGAAATGTCGACGCCCATCAATTCTATTCTACCAAGTGAAATATTACACTAAAAAAATATACTCGCGTTGTCCCAGAATACATAGTTGGAGTTCAGTTGTTTTTCTCTTGCTTATTTTTAAATAAAAGTTATAAAAGATGTTTGAGTTTTTTTTCATGCGTTATTTATTTGAACCGGTTGTTGGTTTAGAAGCGATTATTCGGTTTTGTTCATAGCGATATCTACGAACTTTTACTCTATCATGTGACTTCGGGTTTGAGATTTGATCGTATTGTATCATCTGCACGTGGAAGATAAGTTTCTGGTCTTTGCAAATATTATTCAGGCCAACGAATTAATCAATTGATTGTTTGTTTTCTGATTTGGAGATAAGATTTTTCTTGTTCAGATACAAAGCTATATAAGTTACTTCTCACACAAGCCCATTGGTTGGTTTTCTACAGAGTGCGCAAACAAGGGTATGAGATCACCAGTGTGCGTTGATCAATCGGAAGCTGTTGTTCATCGCCCAGCAACGAGCGACATCTTCAAAACTTGCAAGCGGCTTCCAACGACTTTGTCAGGATCCACAAAAATATAAGTATTCTGACGTTCAAAACATTTTCCAAAATGACATTTTCTAAGAATTAAATAGTTACTACATCTGTTCTTTTTTAATTGGGGTCTTTTTTATCATCATTGAGAAGTACCCTGAGTTACAAAAAATTTTAGTATAAAATTATGGTATTTTAAGATATATTGTACTTCAAGATACACTTTTACACTGAAAAATACGGTACCTTGAGATACTTTCTCAATAATAGTAAAAAAGAACGGGGAGCAATTAATGTATATGCCATGTATTAGGTTAGGTTTGTTTTGCCTTAAAATTAACCTAGTCTAAATAATAGGAATAATACGAAACAAACCAATAGACTCCTCTTTCAATAGTACTTTTTTATATTATTAGTGGCTAAAGAGTCACTGCCTGGGAGCTTCAAAGTAATTACCCACCTTACCCTCCATTACCTACATTAGCTTATAACAATTAAACTTATAGCAATCTAGCTCAGCAATCTAGATTACAATAATCTTAAATAAAAGCAAATAAGGTCTGATAACCATCTGATAGTTCCGTCTGAGTGATATGGTTGCTTTAATGAAGTACATATAAGACTTTTGCTTATCTGCTTAATTTGTCACTATTTTAGATTGTTTGCGTCCTTAAAATACTCCCAGGTCATGGAAAGCAAACGAGCATCTCCTTTATCATGAAACAAAATCCTTATATCCTAAAATACTCCTACTTCATAGAAAGCAAACAAACATTATCTCTTTTGTCATCAAACAGAACCCCTAAAATACTCCCAGTTCATGGAAAGCAAATGGAGCTCTTTTTTATCATGAAACAAAAATCCTATCCTCACTTCCTCAGGATAATTAGTAGCACCAGAAGTAACAAACACACAAAGGAATTAACAAAACGAAGGGTCCGGCTAGTAATCAAATGTTTAAAAATTTTAATTTCATCAATTAAATCTAATTATTGTCGTTGGATAATAATCTAAAAACGTGCACGCAAGTAAAAAAGCTCATACACATCGTGTTTGATTGAAGAAAAAAATCAAATGTTTGATCAATAATAAAAGTAAAAAAGAATAATAGAAAAAAAGTGATTTCCCGCGTAGCTTTTTTTAAATATAATCCATTATTAAAAAAACCTCCAGCTTTCTCCTAAAACGACCCTGCAAGAATTGCACGTCGAGATAAAAACCCACGATGGAATTAGCCACCTCAACGTCGCCGGCCGGCCGGCCGGCCTGCCTTTGCCGCCATTTTCACCGGCAATCCCGATAAGGAGAATGACTCACCCGTCAACACCCTCCCATGCACCCGTCCATTTCGCCGGAAAGCGATCCGAGCTCATCACACCTCTCCTTCTCTCTCTCTTTCTCTGTCTCTCTCTCCTTGGCCGCTTTTATATATAGCCATGGGTGGCGCACTAGCTATAGCTAAGAGGGAGACGTAGCGGTTGCATCGCAGCAGTAGTGCGTGTTGCTCGCTCGCTTTGCACTAGCAGCAGCAAGAACAGTGACGACGCTAGCTGCTGCTGCGGACGTTGGGGGTGATAAATACGGGCATTTTACTGGTGGCTGCACGGATTGGTAGATAGAGAGGAAGGAAGAAGAAGAAGTGTAGAGAGAGAGAGAGTGTGAGAGGGAGAGAGATGAGGCAGACAAGGTTCAAGAGGATCTGCGTGTTCTGCGGCAGCAGCCAGGGCAAGAAGAGGAGCTACCATGACGCCGCCATTGAGCTCGGCAACGAGCTGGTAAATAAACTTATAAACCTATGTGCTCTCTGTTCTTCCCTCTTCTACCTCTGTCCTCTCATCAATGATCTTCTTCTTCTTCTTCTTCTTCTTCTTCTTCTTCTTCACCTGTTTCTCGTCCATGGATGCAAATGCAAAAGAACGTACGAGATTTCTGTTGCCATGCAGTCTCCCCTACTGGCTCAGCAACCTTTTGTTCTGCAAATTGAAGCCGCAACAGTGTTCACCGCGGTGTCTCTCTCTGAAGAATTTGCTTATTCTGAACTTTCTTCACATCCCACAACTTCTTTTTCTTCTTCTTCTTGCTTCAAAACGCGAGTTTGCAGTTGCACTATCCTCTGCTCCGCTAGCTGTTTCTTGCGCCTTGATTGGATCGATCGTCTTCTTCCTCCTGCTGCCTCTGCCTCCCTCCCGGTCGGTCGCGCAGCTGGTAGCAAGTGGAGGATCACAGTTGCAAGCTTACGCTGCACATGCACGCGGCCGGCCGGCCGACCGACCGGGAATCCATGGACCATTCCTCGCGCGCATGCCATGCCTCGCTCGGCCCTACAGCATTCACGGCGCCATAATTCGCCGGCCATGGCTCAGGCTCAGCGCTCCGTCCATCGCCCTCGCATTAAAAGAGGATGCCAATTCAGCAATCACCATGGATGGATGCACGCGTGAGCTGCACATGCGTGTGTGCTGCAAATTCAGAAAAGAAAAAGAATAACCCTGCACTTTAATTAATTAATTTATTAATCAGTTAACTTTAACCGCGGCGGTTAATCTCTCTGTGCATCAGGTGGCGAGGAGCATAGACCTGGTGTACGGCGGCGGCAGCATCGGCCTCATGGGGCTCGTCTCGCAGGCGGTGTTCGACGGCGGCCGCCACGTCATTGGGTAAGCCGTCTCGTGTATTCTAAAATATAAATATTTCTGTAATATCTAGATATATTTTTAAAAATATATAAAAATATTTAT
Source organism: Oryza brachyantha (assembly GCF_000231095.2). Lineage (NCBI taxonomy): Eukaryota > Viridiplantae > Streptophyta > Magnoliopsida > Poales > Poaceae > Oryza > Oryza brachyantha. The sequence continues at coordinate 12,192,963 of NC_023172.2, forward strand.
ATTTTGAAAAGGATACAGCAGCTGCTATTCCACTCCATGCTCTGCATGCGCTCCAGTACTGCATGAATCCCCAGGAGAATGTCTCTCTGTTTAGTTACTTCACTTAGGTTCAGTTTTTAATTATACTACTTGCTAGCTTGTGTTTTCGAGTTCTTGTGCTGATCACTTCTTTTTGTCATCTTGTTGTCCATGCGCAGGGTCATTCCCAAGACTCTCATGACGCCAGAGGTATGTGCCATTCTTTGTGTCCTCCATGCACCATGCTAGTATATATACTACATGCTATGAACAGTGTGCTGTTTTCAAATTCAGCCATGATAATCCATCCATGGACCTAAGAGCTAAGAGCAAGTTTAATAGTATAGCCAACTACTAGCTTTAATTCATCTATAATCAATCTAATAGTCAATTCATACAATATTTACCTACAAAACATTAGTACATAGTCCCACATGTCATATACACACTATGTATTAAGGTTCGTGTGCAGCCTACCTCTTTTCTCTCTTCTCTCTTTACTCTTTAAAATATGCTTATAGCTACAAATTAGTAGCCTACCTCTTTTCTCTCTTCTCTCTTTCTCTTTAAAATATGCTTATAGCTAGCTTATAGCCTGCTATTGTACCTGCTCTAATTATCAGCATCAAAGTTCGTGCCACTACGCACACACAAGTAATACACACAAACTGCCGAACGAGTCGCTGACGAGTGGGCCCGGTCTAATCTCGGCCGTCAGTAGTTAATCAACTGATCCACTCCTGCTTGTACCCATAGTAGGAGTACTACTACTTGTGTTTGTCACCGACCCAATCATGGAATGAGCTCATGTTTAGTGAGTTCTTTAAGGTTTTTTTTGTTTAAGTGATAGTTAATCAAAATGGTGAGAGCTTGGGAGTTTGGACCCATGAACCAGCCTTGTTGGAGTCCCAGGGGACATGGCATTTGGGGATAGAAAGAATAATCCCAATACTACCTGAGCAGTTGTGGTCAAGGGCTGCATGCTCTTTCAGTTCAGGTTCAGGGGCACAAATCCAAATCTGGAGTGGCTTAAACAAAGTCACCAAGATGCAGCTTTACAGATGTTAATTTCCTAACCCCCAAAAAGTCTTGCTGTGGCATCATCCCGTTCTACAGAGAAATATATCTTTCTTTTTTTTTGTTTGCTTTTTCCTTTTTGGCGTTCTTCATGCTAGAATAGTGTTGTTTATATGCAGAGATGCAGAAGTAGAGGGCACTGTCTTTGACTGCCTCTGTTGTCTTGCCTTGCCCAGAGGAATGTTAGTTCTTGTTGCTTGTGAGGTTGTTAAAAATATGAGCTTTTTTATCATTCTTGAAAAGTAGCTCAAGGTATCAAGAATTTTAGTATAAATTTTTGGTATCTTAAGGTACTTTTTCAAGGATGGTAAAAAAGCTCAAAAAATATTGCTACTCAAATTCTTTTAGGATAAAAAGTTCACATATTAATACAGTTCTTTTTTTTGTGAAAAGGAGGGTATAAATATAATGGTCTTGCTGCAAATGACCACATCTGTTGCCCTACACCAAAACAACAAATTATATTTAAGTTCAAGAGTTTTGGGATATGTGAGCTTTCAGCTCAAGAGTGAATGAAAGTTTCTCCAGAAAAAAAATATAAATGATCCATGATGTGTGCTAAAGCAAGGAAAGAGTAGAGACTCTGTACCTTTTGTAGTTTTCTTGTACTATACCATGTCACTAATAGATGCTGTACTATATATACCTATACCATCCATACTCCCGTGTAACAAATAATTAAATGATGGTTCAGATGCCCCCATCCACACTCATTTTGTGTCTTAATTTTGATGTGGTCCTCTTCCTAGCTATAGCCCTTTTCACTCTTCAGGGAGGCAAAGATGAAGTAGTTAAATCATGCAGTGCCATTTCTTGCTCCCCTTGGAGCACAATCATGTTCTCTTGGGAATGTACAAGCTACATACACCATCACCACTACACAGTCACACAAGAGACCAAGCATCATGGCCATGGCATTGCCAAGAATTGTTTTTACTGTTCCCTTTGCATCATGCACAATGCATTGCTCTCACTCAGGATGATGCTTTTAACTGATTGCAAGCAAAATGGTTCATTGTTTTTACCAGATAAGTGGTGAGACAGTGGGGGAGGTGAGGGCAGTTGCTGACATGCACCAAAGGAAGGCAGAGATGGCAAGGCAGTCTGATGCATTCATAGCCCTACCTGGTGAGTCACACACACACACTGTCAGAAAATGTTACTGCTAAATGCTAATAACCAGTAGTAGTGTGCAAGTTTATCTCATCTGGATCAGGTGAAAAAGAACATTCAAGTCTCTGTAGGGTCACTGAAAGACATCCCTGACAGATAGAGTTGCAGCAAAATGGGGCAAGAAATTAGTAGCTTCTGGCACTGAACAGTGCATGTCTCACATGTCTGAAAGAAGTGTCAAATCTTAAGTTTGCTCCAGGTCCAGGGGAAGATGAGGCTACCTGTATCTTTGTATAGTGTTAACCAATAATTGGAGCTAGCTAGCACTGCAAGCGTTTCTCTGACTGATGGATGTGTGTCAAAAACTGAAAAATCATCTGTCCAGCATCTTGTTGCTGTGTGCGCCGAATATTCAGTGTTCATCATGTGAAATGTGTCAAATGCAGGAGGGTATGGGACTCTGGAGGAGCTGCTTGAAGTGATTACATGGGCACAGCTGGGCATCCATCATAAGCCGGTACATACATACTTGCATCCATGAATCCATGATGACGCCCTTTCGCTTTTGTTTGTCTGGTCTCATCGATCTATAGGATTGATTCTCCAGCAAAAAGTTCAGACATCAAAATAGTTGCTGAAACTTATCTGAATACGTCGATCGGCTCGTTTTTTCTTGTTTCTTCAGGTTGGACTGCTCAACGTCGACGGGTACTACAACTCGCTGCTGACGTTCATCGACAAGGCGGTGGAGGAAGGGTTCATCAACACAAGCGCGCGGCGCATCATCGTGATGGCGCCGACGGCCGAGGAGCTGATGGAGAAGCTAGAGGTAGACGACGACACCCATGCATCAAGACGATCGATCTGAACCTTTGCAGCTACGTTTTACTGACGCCAAAGCTCTGAACTTTTTTTTCTCTGCAGGAGTACGTGCCCTACCACGACAGGGTGGCGTCGAAGCTGAACTGGGAGATAGGCCACCTAGGGTACTGACGCATGCAGCAGCTGCAGGAAGCTTTGAGACCAGCCATGGACGCAGCAAAGCAAGCAAGCAAGCTGCATGGTTCAGAAAAGCTAGCTGGTTAGTGCATGGTTCAGGATCGATCGATGGACGAAATGGAAGGGCTTGGTTGATGCAGCAAGAATGCGTGCGTGCGTTCGTGAGTTGTGCGTCCATTTTGTATATGTTTGCTTCGATCAGGAGGCAGCTTAATTGCATACTGTAGTAGCTTGGATGCTTGTCCTCTCGATCTCTCTACCTTTAGCTACTCGACAAGTAATAGTAGTAGTAGTGGTATTCAAGTAGCATATCTATGTCAGTAATTTTCAAGATATCCAGATTCGATTGACCACAGCAAGTTGTTTTTCGTCTCACCCTCGTAATGCAAGTGTGTGTAACTATGCGTTTGAGAGTTGAGACCGACTGACTGAGATCCTATTTTGGATTGGTACCAACAAATCGCCTATAAATCGTTTACTAATGTCAACAATAGCTTGTAAGATCTACCTAATCGGTTTGATATTACCGACAATTTAGTATGGTGGAGCCGTTGACGCCTAAATTTGTCACTACATTGGATTTAAAACAAATTCAAGCCAAATTTGGTGAGGACTGGAATTGAGTGACCGGTTAGACCACATGCCTAACTATGATAGAACGAGTACTTCTCTATCAGGTATCCGGATCCAGTGACATTGTCCCGTGACATTCTCGATGACATTGAGTCACTGACGTGTGGGACCCACATGGGTCCCACACCTCACTAACTCAATGTCACCGAGAATATCACGGGGTAATATCACTTGAATCCGCGTCCCCCTATTAGGGCCGAATGGGAAAAACCCAACACTAGTGGGTTTTCCATGTACCCACCGGATTAGTGCCGAGTAAGACTAAAAACGAGCACTAATGACTACTCATTACTATTAATTCAAAATAAAAGCTAACACTTATAGAAGAAATAGTTATCAGCGCCTATTTTTATTGCAATCATTGATAAGTAGTCACTCCCTCACTGGTGCTAGTTTTTGGGATAAACTGACATCTAAGGAAAAGAGACGAGCTACAAAAATACCTTAGACCAAGGCAAGTCAAGCTGATGAATAAAAATACAGTAGATTGATCCCTCTTCTCATCTCTCTCATGAATTTAGATGCATCTCCCTTTCTCCTTTTCGTCGTCTGTCTCTCTACTCCTCCTCGATGACAGCCACCGTCACCTTGTCTCCCTTTCATGCCACCACCACTACTCTCATCTATTGCTGTCATGATATGTGGTGGTGTGAGTACCAAATTCGATTGTTCATAGCCTTCTTGACTCGGCGGTCATCAAATATGGTTGTCATGCCATGTCTTCCATCGTGATGGGCAGAAGAGGAGGGTGATCTGGAAGAGGCAGCGAGACGGCGATAGCCTGAGAAAACCATGTTGTAGTAGATCTAGCAACCTATGGACATGCATATCAGTACTCCCTCCGTTCACAATCTACTATATAGTGTACAAACTATTTTTACTCATTAGACAAATCCTATGATCCAAAATCATCTTTGTTAATCCAACGACTTGAGTCGTCTTCTATTAAATGAGTTTTTATAAAGACAGAAATATACTTTTTATATATATTAAATACTTATTATATATTATAAATTATCTTTCCATATGTTAGAAATTATCTTTCAATTAAAAACAAGACAAACATTTTATATATATATCAAAGATTATATAAATAAAGATATAAACTTTTTAATTATAAGTTTCTATAAATATGCACTATATACCTTTAGAATCGAAGTTTAACCATAACATTAGCGTGACTGGCACAATAGCACAAGTCGGTGCAAAACATCGTTAGAACACCAGCAACAACACCAAGCCAATTGAATTTCGTTTTCATGGCAACGCGATAGATGCACTCATCGTCAGATTGATCAAAGGCTCTATACCACTATTACCGGACGCTCAGATGGCCAAATAACTAATAACATCAAATAAATCTTTGGTAAATAAGAAAGAGTATTTGTAGTTTTAGTAATATTGTGTTGACACAATCTTTTAGTTGAATTCCTTGATTAATCAAATGAGGCATCATCGCTGGATATTTTTCTAAATCATTGAATGAGAAATGTACATCTCCCCAAATAATAACGAATGAGAAACACAACCAATTGAAACATCACTCGTAATTTCACATTGTTAAAAAACAACGTAGTATACCGTTTGATAAATATTTTCTATCTATTGTATGGTCAATTAATATTTTATTTAAATATTTTTTATGTAATATAAGGATACACACTGTTATTTGTTTTAAGCTCAAAAAATTTAGACATTAAATTACATGTTAGCAAAATCGTCTTGTTCAAACATAAATGATTTTTATTCAATATAGGGAGACAGTAAGTTGTACGAGATGCAACTCATGTTTGCATAAAGTAGCTTTCATTAAATTATATTTTTATAGAGTTTAAATTTCAGGCTAAAATTAGTAATGTAAATAAATTATTTTGCTGTGATTATAAAATTAGTGTTTGAACTTGTTATTACAATGTTTCTGATATTTGTGTATGAACTTGGTCTTGCTAAAATTGTTGTCAAACGTAGAAACTTGCACGTGTAATGTATGCTAACTTACAATTAGTTTTACAAAGCTAAAATAGTCACTATTAACTAGTGATTTGTTATTACTTTTTTAGGATTTGTTTAGATAATCAAAGGGACATATACTTAGTAGATAGACTACTTGGATTGTTTGATTTATAGAATGGCATTGGAGAAGTTTTGGGTATTGCTAAGCAGAGTCGTAGCGTTAGCACAAGTATAATGCTAATATGATTAAAGAGGAAGAGAAAAGACTATGATGCTTCTCATTGTATAACGATGGTTGAATGATAGGAATGATAAGTGGGGGTAAAACTAGAAGAAAATTGAATAGGAGGTGATTGTTGAAACAACTAGCACTCTAAAATCCCTCATATTTGTACACAATAGGTGAGCAACAAAATCTCTTCTATTTTCTCTATCCCACGAAGACTTCGTTTTATCCCTTTTATTTGTCTCATAAAAACTTAAAATTTAAAATAATCATTCTATTTACCTCTGTATTTATATACGCGAGACAAGAGAAAGTGAAGCTTTTTTTTTTCTTTGTGGATAGGGGGAATACATGTGCTTGGCTACGGGCATTGGATGATTGGACCCAGGCCCACATCTTCTCATCACAAGTGGGCTTTAAAAAGGGGAGGGCTACGAACGAACGCTTTTTGAGCAGACCACGTGAAGACCAACCCACTATAGCCTATGAACGTTTCATGTTTATTCCAGAAGCCACTCAACCCACTCTAGAATCAAACATAGGCCATCAATGTGTAAATATTTTTTACTTTATGTGTATAAAGTTTACATGTATAAATTTATATGTATAAATTTTTTTATATATTAAGTTTATATCTATTATTTTTTGTGTATATGTAATTTTTATATGTACGTGTGTATATGTATAAAGTTTGTACGTATAAAGTTTATGTGTGTAAAGTTTACATATTTAAAGTTTACGTGGATAAAGTTTACTTGTATAAAGTTTACGTATATAAATACATATAAACTTGAAGCTTGAGAAATCAGAATAGCTAGGAAAAGTCGATATAGAAATTGCATTAAAACTCACCGCAATGTCCGAGTGGACGTTGAACCAGCTGCAAATTCGTTTTCGCAGCCAAGAGGATAGATCGAGAAATCAAAATCGCGAAGGGAATCTCGAACTCATCGGAGAGAAAAAAAAGAGAAAAACACCAGGTGCGACTGTTAAAAAAAAATAGGCAACGTGAAGCTTCCGGAGAAAACGCTCTCCGTCGAGTCTCTCTCCGCCTCCACTAATGGGCCGCCTTCATCCATCTCTGGGCCGACGTGCGAGCGCGCGCGAAATAGACTTTTCCTTTAAAAAGGCCCAATCAGCGTAACCACATGCCGGAAGGCCCGGCCCACAGTGGCTGGATAGGTTGGGCCGGGCCGGTTCGAGCACCCGCTCCTCTCCTGCCTTCTAGAACCTTCCCGAGCAAACCCGCCACGGCCCAGCTCGACGAAATCGAACCGAGCTGGTCCACGCCTCGCCCTCCCTCGCCGCCGCCGCCGCCGCCGCCTCCGCCGCCGTCGATTCGAGTTGCTCGGGACCGACCGGCCCGCCATGGTGAGTCTTCTCGTGTCCCCAATCCCCTTCCCTCGTGCATGCGGTCCCTGCTGTATCTACACGCGCGAGCGCGATGGGTTCATGTGATTTTTATTTTTTCGTGTGTTGTTTTGAGGGGGGAAGTAGAGATCCGTTGATGGGTGGATGCTGATGGCCGGATTCGCTGGCGTTACTTGCGTGAGGTCATGGGTTTCTCCCTGAGATTGGTGCTGCTCGCTCGATGCGGAGGAGGGAGTGGGTAAGGGGAGGGGGAACGGCATGCGATCCCGCGGGCTTAGTTTGCCCGATTTCGAAAATCGAATAGAAATTGTGTGGGGGTTTGCCGGTTTTGCTTTAGATCATGCCCTCACAACTCGCAGAAGAAACAGTTATCCAATTTCTGGAGGGAAAAGATTGAATAGAAATGGCGCGTGGGTTTGCCGGTTTTGCTTTAGATCACGCCCTTGCATTCAGCAGGAGAAACAATGTTGAGCCGAGTCAGCAAATGAGTCGGTCAGCAAAAATCGCCATGTCATGCTGTGATAAATTTGATGTGCTGCTTTGTGATTATTTTGTGGTAACTAGTTTCTGTGCCCAGTGTGGCGGATCGTTCCTGTTGGTTGAATTGGAATGGATTGGCTTCAGCACATTGTTGATTCGGGATTGAATAGGTTGTGAAATGTTGTCCCCCTTGGAAGGACCAGTGTTGAAAGCACGCGTATCCAAAATCCAAATTGAAACTACTTCTGCTCATTTTGAGTTGTGCTGCTTATTTACATAGTTTTGTTTTCTGGTTTGCAGGCAGGGAAGCTTATTGCAAACTTGATTGTCATGGGCTCCAGTATTATAGGAAGGGCTATGCTCCAAGCATACCGGAAAGCACTTGATAGTAAGTTTGTTCACCCGTCATCACTATTGCAGTCTGCATGTAGAGGTTACTCCTTTGTTCCTTAAGTAGATATAAACACAAGTGGATTGATATCTGCAAACTTTAGTTAAAAGACGTCTTGCGTGGATGACCAATTTCTCAAAAACTAAAATGAACGATAACCTTGCATTTTATTATGTACTGCATCCAGTTTCATAAAATGAACTATAGACAATGTTGCCAAGTACTTGTTAAATAAAATTTGTTATATTGGCATTGTCCAAGTAAGATACTATTCCACTTAATAGATGCTTGCATTTTTACTGTAAATTACACATATAACTCTGTCCCTCAATAAGAATTTTGAATTATTTTGCCTATTGCTCATGATATTTGTAGTTTTATTTTTTCTGTTATGCCAGAGATGTTTGTGGTACAGGAATGTCTAGCATGTAGGAGCTTAAACCAATCTGAACAAGTTTAAACTTTCAATGTTTGCGGAGTGTTCATAGCTAACTCACAAGCTGGGCTCACTTTTGCTTCAGCAATTTGGTACCTGCAGTCAAGTCAGTGCCTAATTTGTTGTAGGTATTAAAGAAGTACTATAAAGGCATAGCCTCTAATTTACTGGTTTTAATAGTGCTTGTTTGCCTGGATTTTATTTGCCTAATCTGGACTTAAATGTCCTCTTTGATACAACAACACAGAACTCTCCTGTATGTTATGGAAAAAAGTTACTGGTATGGATCACTACGAGATCAAGTGAACTGCCAACAGATAATATCTGATCAGCTTGTATCTAAAACCGATATTTTGCTGTTACAACTCCAAAAACATATTCTCAACTAACTTAATATCAGAAAATGAAAATTGAAAATATGTTAGTACTTATGAAAAGCGACGGCAAGACTAATGGACCCTTTTAAAAAAATCCTGCCAAACCTTTGGCTGCAGGAAAATTATTATTTTTCTCCTTTTGAAAGAAGGATAATTTATGTGAGTACTCCTCTTATATTCTACCAGATGCAAATAAAACTGGTGTGGCCCATGAAACAATTAATAACATTCGTAGAGCCAGCAAAACAATGACTGAGCAAGAAGCTAGGCAGATACTTGGTGTATCTGAGCAGTCAACTTGGGAAGAGATTTTACAGGTCTGTTACTTGACTTTTCGTCACAGGCTCCTAAAAATCATTTGATTATTATGACTATCCTAACAAATATATTTTAAACATTGCAGCGCTATGATAATTTATTTGAAAGAAATGCAAAATCTGGGAGCTTTTATCTTCAGTCGAAGGTCCACCGAGCCAAGGAATGCCTAGAGAATGTGTACCAAAAGAATAATAAGCAAGATGTACCGCCTCCTTGAAATTTGCATTCCCCGAAATCATGTTTTTAGGTTTATTCTTTCCGTCTCATAACACAAGTGTACATACCAGAATTGGTGGCTGCTGTTGTATCATCACACCCTGTGGAATCAATAAGAATCAAGTGCAGCGACCTTTGTTTGTACTCGTGGAAAACTGATTTATAAGGTGTCAATAAACTCTAGCACGAAGCACGGTTATGTTCTTTTGATTTGACCTTAGGAGACAATGAAATTTCGTTTATCATCTCGTTTGCTTATCAGGAGACTGGTCTGCCAGTTAGGTTTAAACATTTGAAGTGTTGAACTTGTACTGTCCCTCTACCAATGTTTGGCATTGCAGTTCGGCTGCCGGACGGACCATCTTGAAAACCACGTTTGCATTATGCTAGTTGATCAGCTACATAATTCGGATGTGTGGTCCAAATGATCAGTCGAGCGTCAACATATTTGCCTAGAGCTGGTAGGACACAAACACATTTGTTTTGGACACATCCGTGCGTCATGCACGTTGCTTTCTGTTTGGTATATGCTATGCTTAATATCCATTCCTCTGTTGGAAAAAAAACGTGCAAGGTGAACTGCTCAACTTCTAGAGGGTGATTGCTAGGGGTGGATAGAAAGCTTGTGGCTCGATAGCTCGCTCGACTCGTGACAAACTCGGCTCGGCTCGTTTCATTTTTCTAACGAGCCAAGCTAGCATTTTAGCTCGTTAGAGATAACGAGCCAGCTCGAGCTGTCTCGTGAGCTGCTCGCGAGCCTAACGAGCTAGATAAAAGATACGCGATTCGTCGGCATTCATTGATTCCACCCCGAAAAGCATGTGTTCAATACTTTATAGGTTCACCATGTGATTTGTTGGTTTAAACTTTAATATTTAGATACAGTTTCATATGATTTACATGTTTGAACTGAAAATTTGCTTGTATAATCTATTAAAAAATTGTTTAAGTTAACTTTTCATACATGGCTCGCGAGCCTAACGAGCTAGCTCGAGCTTTGTAACGAGTCGAGCCGAGCTGGGTTTTTAACTCGTTACGATAACGAGCCGAGCCGAGTCAGCTCGTTATCTTAACGAGCCAGACCGAGCCGAGCCGAGCCGACTTGTTATCCACCCCTAGTGATTGCTTCGGTGATTTATAAAAAAGTCAATCGACATATTTGTAAATAAAAAATAATTTATTGATAAAAATTTTATATAGGTATTCTTAACGATCTAAATGACCTAAAAATAAATTTAATAAAAACTCTAAAATCAACTTTAAATGTTAAAAATTTAAATTTTGGCTTATAAGCAGCAGCTACCGGGGGATAAGTGGATTCCAGCAAATTAAACGGTTAGAATGCTGTAGATGACCGGATTTTGACAGGACAAGTCTCATTAGCTTAGCTAGCAGTATTTCGGCATCTCAAGGGTCTAAAATTTGGCAGTTACCCCATTTGAATTTCATTCAGAAAAATACGCTCAATTTGAAGATCGGGCCGCAAATCTTTTGCGTATTACAAGGGATATTTTTTCTAGTTTTAAGTCTGGCCAAATGTATCATTCACGATTACATCAGCTTGCAATTTTCTTTCTCCGTTTCACCATTCTCAAACCGACGGCGACCTAAATCAAGAGATTTGCAAGTTGCAAACTTGCAACGATCAACATTCAGCTCAGCGTGTTTGGTCTGAAAAAGCTTTAGGGATCGTTTGTACGCTTGTAAGTACAAGTATCGTGTAGGAAACAGACCAATGGCCTGTCGCCATCCGGTCGCTTTGGCCTATTGGGTTTAGCTGCTGGCCGGTACTCTTTTGGTGGAGAAAGTTAAAAGGTTATCTGACATCTTATATCTATTTGATGATATAAATGATAAAATTAGTTATTACTGTAAAGTTGAAAATCTACATAGAAAGATAAGTTGATAAACTTTTATATAGTTTTTTTAAAATAAAAATATCGTTTAGTAGTTCGAAAAATGTGCAGGTAAAAACTGAGGAAAATATAGGAATAAACTGTATAAAAGAAAAACACAGCCAGGTGTCGTTCTGAACTAACTAACGGCAGTTGAGGTGAGCAAATCGATTGGCGCATTTCTTTGGTGATTGATTATTTGATTATCATTGATGTGTTTACCTTCTCCTCATACAAGAAGCTAATCCAAACCATGTAATCCAACTGGAGTATATACAAAGCTGCAGGTTTACTCAAAGTTATAAAACCAAATAGGAGCATTGAAAAGAAATAGTGACTTGCAGAACCAAATAGGAGTATCAGAAAAATTAACACTGTGAGTTTTTATCTTTACCAGTAAGAATACCTTTATAGCGCAGGGCCATTTGGTTTGTTATCCTACTCGTCAAATGATGGGCAAGTTTTGGTATACTAAAATGTTGATAGTGTAGAGGTTCGTTTGAAAATACACTCATTTTCTGTGATCCAGCTTCACAGACTACTAAGGGGTTGTTTACGTGGGGCTAAACTTTTTAGCCCCATGTCACATCGGATGTTTGTACACTAATTTAAAGTATTAAACATAGACTAATAAAAAACTAATTTCATAAATGAGTGGTAATCCGCGAGACGAATTTTTTGAGCCTAATTAATCCATAATTAGCAAATTTTTACTGTAGCATCACATAGACTAATCATGAATTAATTAGGCTCATTAGATTCGTCTCGCATAGCCGAAGATTATGGATGGGTTTCAATAAGAGACTATGTTTGCTATTTATAATAAATGTCCAAACATCCGATGTGACTATGTGCTAAAGTTTAGCCCCTAGAAACAAACACCCCCTAAGGTCGCGTTCGTTCACCCACCTATGTTAACTTATCTCCCTCGTTTTCTATGTGCATGTTTCCTGAACTGTTAAACAGTGTATTTTTGTAAAAATGATTTATAAAAAAGTTGTTTTAAAAGGTCATATTAATATATTTTATATTTTTTTAATAATTAATAATTAATTAATCATGAATATAATACTATATTTTCCGTGCCGGGGGCCTAAATGGTAAATAGATAGGGGGATGAAGATCATTGTAGTTCAGTACTAATTTATCTTAATTAGTAGAAGTAGTCACTTATTTTAGGAAAAGAATAATTAATATGTTTAGTGATATCCAAAGCCATCATTTTAAGAAGGGATGCATTAAACGGATGGATGGATAAATTCATTCATAGATCTTATATACTTTCTTCGTCTAAAAAAGAACTAATTCGTAGCTGTCAGAAGACAAGCCTGTCTATATTTGTATTAATTTATATGTAGGATTAGTTTTGTTGGTACGGAGGATTATTTTTGTTGGCATAAATCTCTCAATTCAAGGGAGTGTGTACATAACCACTAACAATTAGGCCTTATTTAGTTCCCAAAATTTTTTTCAAAAATATCACATCGAATTTTTGAACACCTAAATAAAACATTAAACATAAATGAATCAAAAAACTAATTACACATTTATGGAAGAAACATTGAGACGAATCTTTTGAGCATAATTAGTCCATGATTAGTCATAAGTGCTACAGTAACCAACATGTGCTAATGACAGATTAATTGGGCTCAAAAGACTCATCTCGCGGTTTCCAGGCTAGCCGTGAAATTCGTTTTTTCATTCGTGTCCAAAAATCCCTTATGACATCCGATCAAACATTTGACGTGACACTTTTTCTAAAAACTTTCTCAATCTAAACACCCCAGACCTCCTTCTTACTAAGCTGACACGTCTGGAGCTACACACAAGTACACAACCGAACTACGCAAGGAAGAATTCCACGCAGGAGGTAGGCCTCACATCTGTGGTAGGCCCCCCACATGCCGGAGGAAGAAGATGACACAAAAGCCATACTGTTTCGCTGAGATTAAACATAAGAGAGATCATTTATTAACCACTTAAAAATACTAATTTACAAGTAAAAGTTTTCATATATACATATTCTTATAACAATCTAAAAACAAATACCAAATATGCTAAAAGAAAATTTCAAAATTAATTCTAAATTTAAGTTTTAAAATACAAAATTTAGCCGATGAGCACGAGCGAAAATATACGGAAACGCCACAAGAAGACGCGCACACGGTGCAGGGGGGCGAGAGGGAGGGAGCGACGGCGCGCGGGCGTTTGAGTTGTTCGCCACCTACCCTCCATTTTCATCTCTTCTTCCCCGCCCAGTCTCGCTGTCCCTCCAACAACCGGCGATCGTCGTCGACCGAGTATTCCAGTATACTATACCATACCATAGCAGCAGCGCAGAGCCGACCTCTCCCATTACCAATCCTCCCTCCTCCACCTCCTCCTCCTATCTTCTCCTGCTGTGATCTCGCCGTCGTAACTCGGAAGATCAGGGAGGATCGGATCGGAGGATCGAAGATCTCGGTCTCTCCAAGAAGAAGAAGCAGCAGCAGCTAGGATTCGATTCGATCACGGCCAGATAGAGGTGTTCGATCCGTTCGTCGCCGTCGTCACAAAGGAGAGAGGTAAATTTTGTTCCCCACCTATATCGGACTCCTCGTCTCTCTCTCGTCCTCGAGATTTCTCTTCGTGTTCGTCGGTTAAATTTGGGAGCGGATTGCATGCGCTGCTTAATTAATTGCTGCTGTTTACTGCTACTGCTGCACCATGGAAATGATGCGATATCCTTGGGCCTATTTTGGTTTGGTTTTTCTAGATATAGTGGCATAAGTTAAAAGTTTAAACTTTAAAAACTTAAATTTAGAGTTAATTTTAATTAAGGGTTTTTATCTTATTTTTCAGTGTTTATTTTATATAATACTAACAAGCATATAAAAGTGACATTCACAAATTATTTTTATTAAAAAACCATTTCATTTCAAACAAAAAGATATGACGGCCGGATAGATTATTGTTTTGATTGGACGTGGGCTTTTCATATGCACTTTGCATATATTTTTTATATATTTGATATTCGTCCTATTAATAAAATATATAACTATTATTTATTTTATTGTTATTGACTTTACAACTAAATATATTTTCAGTATACTTATATATATTCGTATAATATAAAAAAATTGAATATGGAGGGAGCATGCGTGTTTGATCTAGTCGTCTCTCGTTCAAGCGTGGTTGGTTGGATAATGGTTGGTGCTGGCGTTTGAGCTGGCGCACGTCGCCCAAAAGGAATGGGTTTACTGCGAGTTTTACTCTTTTTTATTCTTTAATTATTACGTGGCTTATTAGATTATTAGGTACTCCATTATTCCTTATACATGTGGATGGTAGATGGTGCGTTACTGGCTTTTGAATATAGTATTTTGACCATTTATTTCATTTCAAAATTTAGTGTCAATATGTGAAAGTATAATGCTTAAGGTATGTTTAATGATAAAATAGGTCATAATAAAATAAATAATACATATAAATTTTTAGTGAAACGAACTATGAAACATCATGCCTAAAATTAACGGCATTATATATTTCAAAACCGGGCTAGTAATGGATTTTCTCGGTCTAGTACCTCTTGATTGTGCAGTAGAGCTGTACAACAGTGCGTTGGGCTGGGCAAGACTCGAAGATGAAGTACAGATTAAACTGAAACAGGACAGCCTTGCAACCTAGGCGACTTTAGTTTTGGTGTTCATGATCATGCAGCTAGAGAAGTCGTTAGACAGGTGCTCCATTTTAATTTGATATAACTCATCAATTCGGTAGCTAGCCTCAAAGGAATACATGGTAGTAGTAAATCTTTTAAGATTAGGGATGAAAACAGTTGGTAAACAGACAAATCATTTTTAAATCTGTATAATTCTTTGAGACGATATCAGAAATAGTAAGTCGGGAATAAAAACGGTATCGGAAATATCGGTATATGAGAAATTGAATTATTCGATCGGAAACATGTCGGCAACGGTCGGAATACTCCAATCCGATAATTTATTTTAGAAAATAAACTACAGGTATATTAAATTGATAATAAGTTTGAGAATTTAACTAAGTGATAGGTAGGTTCATAAACCACAATAAAACGAAATACACAAATAGAAAAATATGCAACATGAGCATTTTTACGATCCTTGAGTAGGTACCGAGAGGTACCAAAATTTTAGTATAAAATTGCTCAACACAACATAGGGTAGTAGATAAGATACACCAGACAATACTAGACATTGCATTGGATAATAGACAGTTCACAATCACATATAGGCCGCGTTCGGCTAGACGGGGGAAGAGGGTAGGTTATCCAGCGCGAAAAACGTAGTAATCGATTAGTACATGATTAATTAATTATTAATTATTAAAAAATATAAAATATATTGATATGATTTTTTTAAAACAACTTTTCTATAGAAAATTTACGCAAAAAATACACCGTTTAGCAGCTCGGGAAATGTGCGAGCAAAAAACGACGGCGCTTAGATATCTAACCTGGGGTGCAGAACGGGGCCATAGTCAGTCATTGATTCCCTCAACTTGAGTAGTTGGGTTTTGGGGTTAAGTTTAAAATTTAAATTGTCTTGTAAACAATTATAACTACGAAACAATAAAAGCCCAAACCGTTTTTTTCTTCAAACTAAACAAGTCCTAAGCGTTACAACACTATAATAGCTACTCACTTCATCTTAAATATTACGCAGGATAGTATTTGAATCATCCTTGTACTACGAAACTAGATCATGTACAAATTCATAGTATGAGAAGCTACCATATCATATTCCACTTAGGCAGCTCTAATATACTTGCTAAGAGCGTCCGGGTCCTCTGCAATAACAACAGAGAACACTGTTTGAATAGTGCTCCGAGTCTTTGTTACACTGATTTGCATTGGAACAGTAGAGGACACTGTAGAACCAGTAACGTAACAGTGTGCTGATGTCCTGTATACATTGTTTATGCTGTAGCACGGTACTGTAACGTCGTTTTTAGGCCCGTTTAGTTTGCAATTTTTTTAAAAAAATATCGCATCAAATTTTTAAACACATATTTGAAGTATTAAATGCAGTCTAATTACAAAATAAATTTCGGATTTCGCCTGAAAACCGCAAGACAAATCTTTTGAGTCTAATTAATTTGTCATTAGCACATGTTGGTTACTGTAGCACTTATGGCTAATTACGTTCTAATTAGACTTAAAAGATTCGTCTCACGATTTCCCCCATAACCGTGTAATTAGTTTTAATGTTCATATATATTTAATGCTTTATTTAGATGTCCAAAAATTTAATGTGATGTTTCTAGAAAAAGTTTTTAAGAATTAAACAGGGCCTAAGCCGTTTGATGGAGATCAGACATTCAAAAATATAGGCCAATGCAAAGGCACCGTAACACCTCTACATTTTAATCTCAGATAAGGAGGTGTATGGAGAGAGATTTAAAATGGTGCAGTACTGTAGAGTCCTGATGCTACCCTGCCTATGGCTTATTTTTGGCACATGGTGTAAATAATAAACATACTACTCCGTCCCAAAAAAAAATTTCTAGGGTTTTGTTTGTGGAGCGTTTGACCATCCGCTTATTTGAAAAAGAATATTAAAAATTAAAAAAATAGTCACATATAAAATACTATTTATGTTTTATCATATAATAACAATAAAAAAATTAATCATAAAAAAATTCAAATAAAATGAATAGTCAAAAATTCTATCCAAAAATTTAGAAATTCGTTTATTTTGGGATGCAGCATATAATTCAATCGATTGAGTTATTGAAGTGGAACGGTGGAACGGGATGAAGTAAAAGGCAAACGGAGGAGTATTCTTTGTCTAGTTTCGGCATATAGGCTAAACATTAAAGGAAAATAGTAAGAGATAGCACCATCTGATATGATATGGCAGATGATAGCTCACGTTCACGGACTATACGATAAAGCTGTCCTCAGCAACATTTTAAGATGAAAGTGTATATTTGCGCTCCACTAACGGAGACAGGTAGCTACTACAGTGACTACCACTATTCTGCTGACATCACGCGCTGGCTGACGTGGCAGCGCCACGCTGGCAGCATCCATCCCTTGAATTCCTCTGCCTCTAGTTGTGGCGGACCATCGCCTCGCATCGCTGTTGCGTGCGCCGCCAGCCCAATTTCGGGCGTGGGTCGCCGTCCTGATGGAAACATCTCAACGAGCTATGCTTATGATCCTCCTTTTCTGCTCCCTGTTCTTTACTTGTACATTTGTCGCATATGCATATATATGGTTTATGGTTTATGTGTATTCGTTAACACGTATACAGATCTAGACAATGCCAGAAGTAATACATCGGTACCGAGGGAGTAATTATTTGTTGAGCCTAAGTTCATATATATATACATATACAACTTATAAGTTGCTACCAAAATCTAAACTTTAAAGTTATAGAGTTTTTTTATTTTTTTCATTGTAATTTCCTTTTTCAATTTTAAATCATTAAGTACACGGGTACATCACCTAATGTGCACACTGTCACGCATCCCAGGCTCTACCTCGTTTGACTACATATACGTTACCAAACCAAAAATGTACTTATTACTGAAGAAACAATGGCATTTTGGTGTAGCAAGTTGCTAGTCTTGATTAAGAGCCTAGAGCTCAGGCTTCAATCTGGTTAATTACTCACCACACTAGGCGAAGACCATGCAAATTAAGCTCCCCCTGTACAGATTGGACCCTCGCATGTGACACCATTGAAGCGTTGAACTGCTGAAGCACCCGTCCATTTCATATCCAGCTGCCAGGCCAACACAGTGTTGCTGATGTGACCATCTACCATATGATGCATATATACGTAAGCTGGTCATAAACACTCCCAAGTGTCCATGGCTACTAGTACTTGCTAATTAGAGCTTCTTGCCTTGCTCTGCTCCAATAATTTTGGTGATCTGTTGTGATATCATGGTTGATTGGCTGTTGCATGGTCAATGGTGGTGCACTAATGGAAGAAGACATATATAGGTCTTGTTTAGTTTCTCAAATTTTTTCTTAAAAACATCACATCGAATCTTTGGATATCTAAATAAAGCATTAAATATAGATGAACCAAAAAACTAATTGCACAGTTACGAAAGAAATCTTAAGATAAATCTTTTGAGCCTAATTAGTCCATGATTAGCCATAAGTGTTACAGTAACCAACATGTGCTAATGACGGATTAATTAGGCTCAAAAGATTCGTCTCGCGGTTAGGCTAGCCGTGAAATTCGTTTTTTCATTCGTGTCCGAAAACCCCTTCCGACATCTGATCAAACATTTAATGTGATACTTTTTTTCAAAAATTTTCTCAATCCAAACACCACCGTAGTACATGCAATAACTGAACTAAGTGCAGTCCTGCCTCGATCTCAGGACAGGACAGGACAGGAACCCCAATTTTCAGAGTTGATGGCATGTAATAATGCAAAAAAAAATGGAACAATGAATCATGAATGCATCATGTTGGCATAAACACATGCTTCGCATGGACGCTATGGCATTTTTCTACCACATCATTTACACCGAGGTCGAGCCGTACGGCCATGGAGCTTCGACATGGGGATTGCTGCCATCCGTCCATGTCAACGCTCGGTTTCCCTTGCTAATTAAAATCCCGTGTGTGTCTCCCGAAAACAAAATCAAGAGGGGACAGTTCTTCTTGCACCTGTGTATTTAAATTTGAGTGTTTCAAGATTTGTGGCAGAGGGAGGGGTTGGGTTTTGTTTCACCGATGGGGTCTTCGTCTTGCTCCAGGGCCGCGGCGGCCGCCGGTGAGGAGGAGATGTCGTCGTCGACGGCAGCGACGACGGACGGTGCCGCGTCGAGGCTCGGCGTCGCCGGTGCTCTGGGCATGTCGGTCACGTCGTCTGTGGCCATTGTCATCTGCAACAAGTACCTCATCAGCACCCTCGGCTTCTTCTTCGGTCAGTGAAAATTGCTTTTTTTTTTCTACTTTGAGAGAGTTTTCAGAACTGTAGCCCGTCCGACAAATTCTCTTTTGTCAAGTACTAGTATCTGTAAACAGTAGTAATGTTGGAACTGTGAACAAAAATTGCAGCAACGACGCTGACGAGCTGGCACCTCATGGTGACATTCTGCACGCTGTACGTCGCGCAGCGCCTGCGGTTCTTCGAGGCGAAGCCGATCGACGCGCGGACCGTCGTCTCCTTCGGCTTGCTGAATGGCATCTCCATTGGCCTCCTCAACCTTTGCCTTGGGTTCAACTCGGTTGGCTTCTACCAGGCAAGCTTGGACCATCCACATTGCTATGATCCATTCCCCAATCACTGAATTTTCGTTCTTGCAGTTTCATTTTTCTAACTTCTGAATTTTAATTATGGCTGTTTTTCATCTGCAGATGACCAAGCTGGCGATTATACCATTCACCATGCTCTTGGAAACCATCTTTCTTAGCAAGAAGTTCAGGTGCAAACTGTCGAATTCCTCCTCACATTTTCTGACACCCAAGTTGGAGTTTGATGCAACCAATCAAAGCTGAATTTTTTTTCTCACTGTTTCACAACGCTGTAACACTGCGTGCAGCCGGAGCATCAAGGCCTCTCTGATGGTGCTGCTCCTCGGCGTCGGCATCGCGTCGGTCACCGATCTCCAGCTCAACCTCCTCGGCTCGATCATCGCCGTGCTCACCATCGCCGCGACATGTGTCAGCCAGATCGTATCCTTCCTTCTCGATCGATAGCCAGGGCAGCTAGAGCGAGCTAGCTCGCACGCATGAACTGATCGCTTCTGAATCCTGCACAAATTGTGTCTCCTTCACCTCGAGCAAAACTGAAAGCTGACCAACCAAATCCAGAGGAGGCTGAAGGTGTCGTCCACGCAGCTGCTGTACCAGTCGTCGCCGTACCAGTCCGCCGTGCTGCTCGTCACCGGCCCGTTCGTCGACAGGCTCCTCACCAACCGCGACGTCTTCGCCTTCTCCTACACCATGCAAGTCGTGGTACGTAACGCAGGGTAGAAGGGAATCGATTCGACTCGCCGCCATGGCGGGCTGACCTCGTGGCGTGTTCGTGTTCGTGCAGGCGTTCATCGTGCTGTCGTGCTCGATCGCGGTGTGCGTGAACTTCAGCACGTTCCTGGTGATCGGGACGACGTCGCCGGTGACGTACCAGGTGCTGGGCCACCTCAAGACGTGCCTCATCCTCTCCTTCGGCTACGTGCTGCTCCGGGACCCCTTCACCTTCCGCAACGTCGCCGGCATCCTCGTCGCCATCTTCGGCATGGGCCTCTACTCCTTCTTCTCCGTCTCCGAGAGCCGCAAGAAGGCCGAGGGCCCCTCGCCGCCGCTGCCGCTCTCCTCCTCCCAGGTCACCAACCTCCTCCTCCTCCTCCTCCTCCTCTCTTTTAGCATCTCATCACCTCCCTTGCTGTCTTGACATTGTCGTCGTGGGTGTTGCAGATGGGGGAGAAGGACGCGGAGCCGCTGCTGGGCGGCGCGGCGGCGAAGAGCTCGCCGTGGAACGAGGCGAAGGGCGTGCAGAGCTTCGACGAGGTGCCGAGGACGGCGAAGACCGCCTTCACCCGGCCGTAAGATCGATCGGTGAAGACGATCGAACGCGTGCATCGCGTAGGACAGTAGCTAGTGAAATCTGAGCCATCTGTGATGTGATAGAGCAACGAAATTTGAGCAAAAAATTACATATATATCATGCGACGTCGTCCCATCTCACCGCAATTCGTTCCTTTTTTTAAAAAAAAATTCTAGATGGCATAATGTATTGGTTTGTTGGATTTTTCTGTGGCTCCCAAGAACTGAAAAAGATCGATCTTTTTGTACATGAGCTTGAACTGCATCCTCTGTTTGAATCAGGCCTAAACTGTGTTGAGAGATCTTGTAGCAGGTTCTGCTACTCAAAAATCTCCAGCTCTACAAATCATCGAGAGCTATGAAACTCAGTTAGTTGTAAAATGAACCGGTAGCCTCCAGATTTTCACCAGTTAGATAGTTATCGAATGCTTTTCGTAGGGGCAAGATGAGGCTCGCAGCTGGCGCTCTAATATTAAACTTGCTCTGACAAGTGGTTCCAAATTCTAAAAATATAAATTATCGCAGTAATCAAGTAATGGTAGAGTAAGTTGATCGAAAACGAATGCCAGAAGTGTGGCGAGGTCTAGCACAGTAGCACTGATCTCTGGCTTCTCAAACTGGGTGGACCTAACACTGGGCTGGCTCATCTGTGCTGTTCTTGTAAGATGTACTCTGCATGGCCTAAACTGCCTGGGCTTAGGCTGGCTAGTGGCAACCGAGTTCGGTTTAGACTGCGTTCTCGTTGGATTGAGATCCTCTGCTATTATGATCATTGACGTGTAGATTTTATCATTTATGGGACCCACATATCGGTAACTATAATGTCACTGCTATAATAATAGAGGATTCAGATCCTTGTTAGTTGGGGTAAGTAATCACAGTAGCAGACAGAAGCCTTTTTTCCGCGGCTAAAATCGCCACACCTTTCATCTAGTCGGGCATCACCTGTATGTGTCCAAAGTGACAGAGAGGGCATCTCAGCATCTGAGCCGCCTCTACTTTCGCCATCCATTTTCGCCATTTGAGAACTTTGGCGGTCCACTTCAGATGAGCACTTGGGAAAAAGCTGAACCGCACGAGGGAAAATCCTAGTCAGGGGAATGTTCTTTTGATGCCACCCAAGTTTTTTTTAAAAAAGGTGGCCCGTTACCTGCCACCTGCTTTTATCTGGGTGGGAGTAATTGAACGGTAAGAGCATAAATTTGGTTATTCATATCTTCATTTAGATGATCGTTTAAAACAGCTTCATCCTTTCGTATCTCTTTGTACTCCAGCAAATTATCTATATATAACATCCTCCATATCTCTTTGGAGAATGAAGAGAGACCATCTAAATATAGAGTTTCTTTCTTCTAACAGGGATGACATCTAAAAATAGATGATGAGATAGATGTTCAGCTGGAGCTCAATTTTTACCCTGCATTCTCTTTTCTAGGATAGAGTGTGGGATGGAGGTGCTGCTGGGGATGCTCTAAAAGCCCTCCTAGTGCACACGTTGCGTGAGAGTTTATTAGTAGATCCAATCACTAGCTAAATATGTATAATAGATTAGCTACAAGATTGGTTCTAATATATTCCTTCTATCTCTTTCTCTCACTTCTCTCATTTCTATATGTAATGCAAATACTTTAGAGCATGTGTAGAATTAGCTCTTGTATGAGAGCCAACGCTCTTTATTTTCATTTTCTCCATTCTTCATATAGACTTATATTGGTTTATAGTATGCTATTGTACTAGCTCATAGATTGTGTTTTAATCTAAATTTGGATTTTCATAGGTACGTTTTTAAAACCCCTAAATACGTGTTTCGTAAAACAAATTCTATATAAAAATTCTTTGTCTGATCTTTCTAAAACCAAAATTTTCACTTCGTAGCAGCGTTTACAATGTAGTTATAATCGACCATACCACCGTAACACGATAACAATAAATGACGGTTTGGTTTGGTAAACATAACGATAATTTAGAAAATAGAAAAATGAAAGAAAAATCCAAAAAAATTATGCTGATATATCAGATAATTAGGACATATACTACAATAACCGTCACATATCACGCACCACAACTGCAGCGATAATTGCTATTTAGTGTGTGATAATCGCTCAGTATCGTGTGGTTTCAGCTTATGAAACAGTAAGTGAAACTCTGCTTCATAGTAGTTAATTTAATCATTTAAATCCTGAAATAGCAATAAAATAAGAAATTATTATTATTTAAGATGATGAACTAGGTAAAGATATGTGGAGTGGTCGATAGATAATGAGAAGTTCAAGTATTCGAGATATATTTAAATTCTACGAGCAATTGTATTTTGGGACGGTGCGTGTGTTATTAAAAAAATGCTAGGAGAGACAAATGCCTTTTACTTAGAGTAGCAAATGGTTATTCACAAACAAAAAATAATTTATGAATAAAATTTTTATATATATGTTTCTAGCAATTTAAAGACAAAGACAAAAAAGAAACTACATACGATGAAAAAAATCCAAAATTAACTCTAAATTTATATTTTAAAATTTAAATTTTAGCTTATAAGCATGCATAGACGAGAAAGACGAGAGTAAGACTAACAGCATTCAATACAGTTAAGCAAGAGCAGAGAAGGATCACTTTGCAGCTATAGGTGTGCGTAGCGTGTGGCGTGGCCTTTGGGCGGCCGGCACATCCGTGTTGCGCGGTGCTTTTGCTACAAGCCTACAACTAATCAGCCAAGCAACCAACCCGGTTGAGTTAGGCACGGACGAGGCAGGTGGGGCGGCAACGGCAGCTAGCCAACCATATCGATCGGGTTGCGTCGCGGCAGGGCTCGTTGGGTGGGCGCTACCCGCCCACGACCTGTATACCGTTACGTCTTGTGAATTTTTGCTTGCGTACCAAGTCCAATCCATCCCGAGCCCAGCTAGCCTACGTACCGTACGTGTGCTACGCTTCACAAACCGGTTCTCTCCGCCCGCCGTCATCCCCGCGTGGATGATGCCATGGTACGTGGTGGGGTGGTGAATGTGAATCCCCAGCCAGCGTAGCACGTACGGCCGGTGAGGGTGTCCTCGGTGATGCTTCTATCTATATACTCTACGTAGCGTACTTTTTCTTCCAAAAACCATGGCTAGAGGTCACCTTTTATTTTTTGGAAAAGAGGCTCATGTCCAGGCTTTTTTTTTCTTCAAAAAAGTGTAGTGATCACGGAAGATTAGTGATCAATTAAGTTAATAGTTGTAATTACTAGATTAGTAGTTAGAATTTTTAGGCAGTAACCAATCATCCATGGGGTGCGTCCGTACGGACGTGGGTCTCACCCATTGGTCCCCTATAAATTATATTGTCACCGTCAATAAAACACTGTTCATTCTCACTTTTTCACTCTCACCATTCACTCTTACAACATTACAACATAGAGCATCATAATTTGTTACAACATAGAGCATCATAATTTGTTCCATTGGCGTAGTTGGTCAATGCAACACATCCCTATTTATAGCACAACATGCAGAGAAACTCGTCGATAGGGTTCTGTGCCATAATCGTAATAATAATATCCTCAGGTCTGACGTGCATATCGGTAAATCCATATGACTATCTCTGCAGTAACGTCACAAATCGAAGGTTTGTTGTTGAATCATAGATTGTGGTGTATGCTTCAATGGACTTAGCGAAGAGAATCCACATAGTTCGCTGTAAAATCCGAGGAGCAAAAATAACTTGACCCAAATAGTAAACCTTGAATGGACTTTGTTATTCTAAAACGAAGAAATTTGATCCCAAACTACAACTAGCCAAATCCACTATAGAGATAAGATGGTTACGACAGATCTATTATTTTCGAGGACCGTCGAAGATTGATGAGGAGGTCCCGTGCAGTCGAGGGAATGAATGTATTCAGCTGGAAGTGTATCGGAACACGGAGATAGAGCCAGGAGAATATGAGTTACTGCAAACGATTGGTTGCCTCTGCATGTTAAATGAGTGAATTCCGATGAGAGCGTTCACAGCAATTGTTTTATTTATACTCTTTCTTCCGAAATCGATCATGTTTCTTTCAGAAAAGAGGCTCACGCTCAACTTTTTAAAGAAGTACAGTAACTATAGAGGTGTGCATCTGACTTTTCATATGGACACCAAAAGAACGGTAAGCGTACAAAGCGCCCTAGAGCATGCAAGCCCTCTGCAAAGCATGACCAGGAACCACTAAACTGCACATGCAGAACATATATAACCAAAAGCAACACCTTTACATTTCTCAGTTTCTCACCGTAAAGTATGTACTGCCACTTATCATGAGGTTAGTTTCAGATAGCATGTTTCAGCTTCAAAAAGCAGCTAAGCTTTTGGGCAGGGGTGGGATATAATCTCACTGAGCAATTCCATCAGTACCGTCTCTGTCGATTTGCAGGAGATCAACCGGTGTTAATTACGAATTAAATAGTGCAATCAAGCATCTTATCAGACAAGGATCGTACCAGGTGATCGATTTGTTTCTTTCTTTCTTCTTATCCTAAGAAATCAATCAGAAGATGCAAGAGTCGGCAGCACGTGACAGGAGATGACTGTCCACTTATAGGCAACAAACCCATGTACTGCCTCCGTTAATAATGTACAATGTTTGACTTGTTTTTAGTTATAACATTTAATCATTCGTCTTATTCAAAAATTTAGTATAAATATAAAAAATAGCAAGTTATGCTTAAAGTTCTTTTGACAATAAAGTAAATCATAAGCAAAATAAATGATATTTCTATAATTTTTTAAATAAGACATATGATCAAACATCGTAAGCAAAAAAAGTCAAACATATCTTACATTATGAATGAAACAGAGGGAGTACAAATTAAGGAGACAGATCGCCGTAATAGCTCGTGCCAGCCACATACTTAAGCTCTGCTAAATCACATGTATCATGGTGGCCTAGTGAAATAATCCCATGCAGAATATGCTGTCTCGTGAATAACCATTATGCCCATGCATGAATTTTTGATCCCCTGTTGAATCTTTTTGAGGGAGTTGGATGCGTCTTTCTTGTACACCACAATAGGCGCAAAAATGTCGGATTAAAAATCTATGTCCGAGTATAACGCACCATTTCCTATCATCTTAATCAGTAGCGGAGCGATTAACACTGTCGAGTTCAAACGATTAATAGTGTTTTTTTTAACGATGAACCATTCTTTTTTTCTTCTTTTTGACGTTGACGGGAGTTTGTAGTGGAGGCGGAAGCTAGCGGCAGATCTCGGCGGCTGCCCGACCTGCCCAGGAGCTGAATTTGCCACTAATCTTAATCAATTGGGTTGAGCCAATTGGTCCACGAAGCTTTTGGGGTTAATTAGATTTATGCCATTATAAATTTATCAGTTTTGAAATATTCGACTAATTGTAAGAATGTCATTATGATCTTAGAACTATTTCAGATATACCATTTTGGGACTAAATTACCCTTTGCACGTAACAATGGCGTACTGAACAGTAGAGGGCAATATGGTCTAATTTTTTTAAAATACATTGAAAGGGTATGAAGTGGTATATTTCGAATAGTTCTGGAATTATAATGACATCCTTACAATTAGTTGAATAGTAATGACGTATTCAAAACTAGCAAATTTATAATGGCATGTATAATTAACCCTTAGAAAATTCCACATGTTCCAATCGTATGATGTGCATTTGTAGGTCATCTGGCCTCAAATAATTTACAAACCTATAGTAAATATAGAAGTTGAGATGTGCTACAATTACCTTTGCGTCCTGTATATATGGAAATGGAGGACACAATATCTATATATGGAGAGAATATTTTTTGGCCCTGGATGAACAAAAATGTGACTTCTACAGCGACATAAAACGGCCATATGAATTTCCATTCCATGGGACGCCCCGTTCTGAGCCGACAAACGAGCAGCCCTCTCGGGCTGTCGGTGCAACTAAAATGTTCGCGTGCAGAGCAGAGACAACAGACAACAAACCAGTGCGACTCGTGCCTTGAAAAGCGCTTGATTGCTTGAATTTTTCACGAGTAGAAGCTACTAACCCCAAATTTTAATTTACTCGGTGGTTAGTCAATTATAAACCGAACAGATAACTTGGAATAAGTAATAAGTAATCTAAGCAATTAGTTTTTTCGAGGGGAATACGCTTGGAGATTATGTTTCTTTTTTACTCCCTCCATATTTTTCTTTATTTGACGTTATTGACGGTTGATTTAGCTACAGGATTTAGTTGTTCCTGGTAGGTTTTAGTTTAGGCGTTAAGGCGTGGAATATCGATCAGGACAAATCTTTAAAAACAAAACTAAGTAGGCCTCATTTTGAATCAATCGAATCCATGTGTTAACATAGGTCAAGGTGTGCCTAGAAAACAAAATTGATTGCCTGTACATCCATTGACGCCACACCGCCACGGTCCTGAAAATTACGTAGAAAAAAAAATGATGCGTCCAATGCTACGGTAATTTAGTTGTTCAATTTCACCTTTCAAACACTTAACCTTATTTACAGATTTCAGAATCATGTGTTCTTTTTTAGCTAAATTGTGGGAGGAATGATTTGCGATAATAACTCGAGGATGCGGATGAATTAACCAATTATTATAAAGTTTAATAGAGTGATTCTTGCTCGTATGACCCATTGTGATTACCACGCTGAACACAAAGCACGTAAAAAATAAATTGAAAATTCCAACATACACATGGACAAGATTATACGGACATAAATATTTGAAAATGGAGGATAGGTTGGGGTTGGAGTTGACTAGACCTACTCTAGTAATGAGTCAAACAGAGCCATTTACTCTGCTCTAATTGCGGACATTAATTTGAGTGCAACTGCATCGAATGTGATTGTCAGTCTATTATGATTGTGGCCATAGCTAAGAATATATCAATTCACTCAGCTACAAGTGCAACTATATTCAATGAAACCGTCTTACTTCAATTGTTTGCTACTAATTTGTCAAACCCTGTGATTAACCATCAATACCAAACAAACTAGCTCACTCCTACTAATGGGTTCAGTAATATCCAATTCTCAACTGGCCAAGTATAAAACTGTACTAGCATTTGCTTCCATGCCTTATCATTGGGGAATCTCCAAGCTAAACAATGTACACTTGGATTTGTTTATAGGAGCAGTCCTTAATTAAACTGGTCCTAAAGACAACATTACAAGTACTACCATCACTGCAATGATATTCAGCGAATTCAGTCACAATGACAGTGAGACCTACACCTCTGCTGGCTCTCACTTTGCTCCTCTTATCAGTCAAATATTAGTCAAATAAATTATTCCACGTTTGGTGTCCCACGCTATGCGAGATTTCTTTGGTCTGAAAAACTACACCCTGGAAGAGTTCAAAAGCAGAAAATTCCAAACCAGCCTACCTATCTCCAATTCTCCAATTAAAGTAGATATAATTTTTTTTGAACACTAAAGTATATAGAATATTGTAGTGGTTAGCAAGGATTTTTTTACTAGAGTTTGCTAAGCTTCTCTGATCAGATTAGCCAATTAGAAAGAATATCTCAGACAAAACGAAACTGAGATGAAATGTTTGAAACATTTGCCATCTCACTAGATTGTTTTATCACTACGAGTGACATATACATATTTACAAGTTTTAGACGTTTGTTATGAAAATACAAATAAAACCCATGGACGATGATCGTTTGGGCTACGGCTGTTAAAACCATATACAAGTAAACTAGTCGTTCATAAATAATTTATCGGTAAAATTGTTAGGTATTATTACTGGTTTAAAAGACAAAGTTAGAAAATATAACGATAAAAATTAAAATAAACTCTTTAATAAGTTTTCAAATTTATTTTTGGTTGCAGCTCATAAACCAATAAGGAGATGATGGTAGTGTTCATTACTATTTTTCGACAACAATATAAATTAAGAGAAGAAACTTATCAATCTGTATGGTATCTTTTCAAACCAATCCAGCCTAGAATGCATAAAAATTACATGAACAAATGCGGTATTTGTATGCCCCAATTTTTCTCGGACTATATAAGGACGTGATCGGCTTGAAGGATAAACAAATGATTTAGACTTGTGAGAATTAATTTTAATGAGCACCGTTCGATTTGTAGGATTAAAATAGAGAAAAGCCAAATAATTTTTTTTCTTTTCCATGAGCAGGGGCAGATCCATTGTGGGCCGGCACTAATCTCATTTTAAAATTTTATATCAAAGGTGCATATAAAAAATTGCTGAAACTCTACACAAGTACACAGTTGTGCAGATGCCCACAAGTAATATTGATAAAATAAAGAAAATTCTACAATTCACTTAAATTTCTTCAAAAACTTTACAGATAAATGTGTACTTGCATTTCTATTTTCCACTTTTTTTTCTGTTCTTCTGTAAATTTAAATTCCTACTCGAAACCGAGCTGTAGGAAATTCCTGAAGCCGGTGCAGTGCCAGCCAAAGCGATTGCCGTTGCCGTTTGCCCTGCTGCAGCAAATGTGCCTGCGTCGCGTCGCGTCACACCCGTCCTGCCTGCAACGCACGTACTCCGATGTTACGACGGCATTCACCGCCCCTCCCTCTCTCTATCTGCGTGTCTGCAGGTGTGACGCAGAAAGTGGATTGGTGAGCAGCGGGGCGGGGAGATGCAGAGAAGGCAGCGGCGTCACTTTCCCCGATGGAGACGAAGACAACTCATCACCTGCAGGCTGCGGCGCTCGTAAACTTTTCATCAATCTTTCCATCAGAATCTTTGCTAGTGACAGGATCAGGGATATACACCCATGCATCACTCTGCGATCCTTTGCACCGGTTACTGCCTCGGTACATAATAACTTTATTTTTCGTTTTTCTACGTTTAACGTTCGATCATTCATTTTATTTAAAAAAAAATTTTATGATTAATATTTTTATTGTTAGTAGATAATAAAATATGGATAGTACTTTATACGTAACTAATTTTTTTAAGTTTTTGTATAAATTTTTTAAATAAGACGAATGGTCACACGTTGGACACAGAAAAATAAAAATAAGGTTTTTATGGTGTGAAGGTAGTACTAGTAGTAGTGACTAGTACTTCATTTTCTACTAGATTCTACAGGTGCAGGCTCTCAAAGGTGAGTATTATTTGGAAGAGCAAAAATTATTAGGGAAAAATATCATTATAATTTTGCGAAATCGTAGATATGTCATCCTAGCTCATGTGTCATTGACTTATGTGAGTATCATATGTCATTAAGATACCAGTGGTATGTTTCTAACTTTGCAAAATCATAATGGTGCGGTTGTAAATTTCCCAAAATTATTAACATCAAAGGCGAGTGTTATTTAAAAGAGCAAAAAATATTAAGATTATTTGAGAAACTACGCCTATTAAAAGCTCCTCCAACAACTTTATTACGAGATATTCCATCCGTTACAATTTCTGGGTTTAAATCTGGATATACACCGTATCTGGATTTAAAACTAGACATTCATTTATTATAGTAGACAGTATTAGATAAAACTCTAGAAGATAGAGTCCAGGTGCGTTACAGATAGAAATAACATGCAGATACGTACATGTATACGTGATGATATATACTAGTCGTATCTATCTATAATTGTAACAGACAATGTAATCTTTTCAGCCGTGTTTTGCCGGCCCTATTTAACGGAGCTACATGGCCTCTGTGAGAGGTGAGAACGCTTCTGAATTTTATAGACAAAGGAGTACTTCCTACGTCCTAAAATAATTTTATATTTTACTCGTCCCTGTATACTAATACAATATCAAAAAAACTAGAATAACATTCACCATATCAAATCCTAATAAATTATATCTCACTTTATCTGTTTATAATGTATCTATTCTCTGCTTTTATAAACTTTGGTGCAATGATTACTTAAAAAAATAACTTATTTTGGAACCAACAATAGAGGGTAAAGATGAACCTATTTTAAACGGATGAAGTGCTGAAGTACATCGCCTTCAAATTATAAGTAACTTTTAGGTTGTTTAACAAGCACAAAGAATTATTTAAAATGTTCTCTTTTAATCACTTCATAAATCAATTTTTTAATTGCTCATTCCCTTTCAAGCACATAATTATTTACGGAATCATTGAAATCGAATAAATCATGAGAATCTACATAAAAGTATGTATACTATCGTATAAAACTTAAAAAGTACAATTATTTTAGAACGAGTGGATTAGGTAGTACTCCAACATAAAGCACAACTATATAAGCACGTGTCTCAATCTGAAAACCAATGTCGAATTTGGTTTAAAATATGTATTGTTGATAAATACTATAAGCATATTAAGTGTTTAAAGATTTCCATAAATTAATCATTTCTAAAAAAACTACTACTCATTTTTTATTTCTGTTCCAACCACCACTCATTCTTAATTTCATATGATTGTCTTCGCAACTAAGCCGATGTTGGAAGGAGCTTCTGACGAGCCACAAATTATGTGAGAAACTGTTATTGTCCGAAGTTGCCCAAACATGACCTAAATCTTTGGGATTCAACCAGGGACATAAAGGTAACTTCATCCCAACTGATAATTCCTTGAAAACATAGCTCCACCTAAAAGAAATATCCTAGTCCAATTAGCATACAAAGTGTCATATACGCAATGGTTAGAGTTGTTAATTGGTAGCTGCCGCTTTTAGCAGCACACCCAAGTCATGGGCCACGGTGACGCGTGAGCTGCCTCAGAGGCGAAGCTAGAGCGAAATAGAAGGAGTGTCACGGATATCTGAATTTGGATACGAGGAATGAATATATGGTGAAAATTCATAAACTTTCGCCACTGAGCTGCCTAGGGCATGCTAGTCCTTGTTTTCGCTAATATGTTCATGAACCAAAATTCGAATTTAAAGTTGATTTTATGGATTTTTTATCCGAGTTGATTTTTTTTATTTTAGATTATCAGGAGCACGTGTATTAAAGTTTATTTATAAATTATTTTTAATTGTTATCAAACCATTCGGCTTATGCTAATTTTAACGGAAGAGACGTCGTGACAGGGGTTTACTTAACCGTTGCAGGTGTTAATTCGCGTGGTTGGTCGGCTCGTGCGCCGCGTCATCCCACTAGCGTTTTAAGGTTTCCGCGTTACGCACGTAAATTGGCTTTGGCGGTTAAAAGATTATTAGGAGCACCTCGGTTTATCTAAACAACACTTTTCTAGAAAGGTGTCTCCGATTCCTATGTATGTTGTTTTCGGTGTGTTTGCCCACACGTACGCAACTCGTAACAAGGCCGTGTTCTTTTAAACCGGATTATTTCTTATCTTTTACACGTACGTCCTAAATTATTGAACATTATCAAGTCACCTTTATAATGTATATTTTTAATTTTGTTATATTTAATTTTATCGTTTATATTATTAAATAGCTATAAAAACAGATAATATTTTATCTTCACCTTTGATCAACCAAAAGAGTGTTTCTCTTACCTATTGCATTTTGGGTGTGTTAGTAATTGACTTGACCAAATCACTCGCACATGGACAAGAAAAAGGATATGATATCAGCGACGGAAGCAGAAATTTGTTAAGCTTAAGGCTCAAAAAATAAAATATAAATCTTTTAATTAAATTTTAATTAAAAAGCAATTTTTCAATGAATTTTTTGATCAGACGTGGAGTTCCAACCCAAACTGCCCTGTACCGCCCCTGTATGATATGACATGGACGACGTGGCCATTGCTCCAGCTAGACCCTGAAGAAGAAGACATAAAACAACGAACAAACTTGAGGCCTGAAATTAATTTGTTTGAAGCAGCACACCAAACTTGAAACTTATTGGCACAGCCGCAGGAGGACACGACTCTGCGTAGCTTCGGAATGTGCTCTGCATGTCGTGCAGGGTACGCAATTAATTAAATACTCTACCCCATTCCAAGTAAAGCGATTTCAGAATTGTACCACATGAACAATGCTGCCATCCATTATGGAATATAATTTGACGGTCAATGGTGCTCATCTTTTGGTTTATACAATGAACAAGGCGAACTATATTTATAAGCGAAAAATAATTTATAAATTTATGTATATGTTCCTATCAATCTTAAAGCAAAAGTAAAAAAAATAAAGTGTGATAAAACCCTTAAAATAAACTCTAAATTTAAGATTAAAAAAATAAATTCGACGTATTTCATAAACTAAGAAACGGTGAGTAGACCATGGCATCATAGTTGAGTCGAAACGGCAAGACTTATAAGCATATCATCATCCACTAAATTTTTAAGGTGATACTAAACCACCATTATAAATCCACTTCTGGACCGTATGAGTCTAAACCACACTACTGGTACACCAAACGTCTAGGGTGTTGCATTGTGTTTCATAGAATAATTTTTTTAACATAAATATTCTCGTCTAATCGTTGTAAAGCAAAATTTCAACTTCATAGTATAATTTAGTCGTTTATACCCACAATCAGCAAAAAAATCTAAATATCTTATGAGAAAACAACACCACCCATGTGGTTCAATTCACTTCCGGTCACATGAACATTTTATTTTTTAAAAGTAAATCCAATTTACAATCGGGTTGTGAATGTGTATGCAGCTAAAGGACATGACACAATGGGATATCCATCTATTGAACTTAATGAGATACACTACTGTAGTTAGGTTCTACGTAAACATCGCACGCAATTGTTTACAAAGGTCTGTTGTAGTAGTAGCAGCAGCTTTTAATTTGGTGGCAAAATAAGCCTAGAAGACAATTAATTTGTCTCTAGTCTATTGTTAACAATGAGCTGAAAGGGGTGATTGTTTGGCTTAGAATATTTGCAAATAAAAACTAATTTATTAATAAAATTTTTATATACATACTTTTAGCAATTTAAAAGACAAGAATAAAAAATAAACTATAATAAAAACCTTAAAAATCTAATATAAATTTAATATTAAAATTTAAAATTTAACTAATAAATATAAGCAGAAGCGAAAAGATACGGCTAAGAGACTCACAGCTGTCTCTTCAGTCCTTTACCGTTCGCCTCAAACTTAAATTGAAAATTGCATCTTTGTTCAAAGATTCAGAACCACACGAATAATACAGGGTTTCACATTTCCAACCACGACAATGGCTTTCACGCTTTGTCCCGTTCGTCACGACGGTAACTCGGAAAAATTAGGTTGATCAACCAAGTACTCCATACATCCGTTTAACGACTTCGTATTTTTCATATTTATATCGATACTAATAAATTTAAATATATATAAATATCGATGAATAAATCTGGATAAGATTAGAGTATGAAACAAAGGGAGTAGGTTATTAGGCTGTCCATGTTCAGAATAGTTGGTTTTTTCAATCTCCAGCAAGCTATTTGGTATGTTTAAAGGAGACTTGTGTTCTGAACATTTGAGCTGATATTTGTTAAAATCCTAGAAAAATAAACAATGCAATAAAAAATGGTCTATGGATAAAACTGTTATATATGTTTAATTAGTGGTTTAAAAACCGATGCCTAAAAATCAACTTAAAAACCTCGTAGTTCTAAAATTAAGTTTTAAAATTTTAGTTTTGACCGTAAATAATAAGCTAACAAGCAATCGAACGACAAGTTGGTGGGACCGAAACAAAAATTAGGGTAGACAACCACCACTCATTTACCGTTTCATGTACCCAAAAATGTCTTGAAAATTAAATTCTACACAGGACATCCATGTCATGAGAGACAATTAAACAAGCATAATCATTTGACATTCTTGACCACACCCTATGTGGCTCTCTCTCTCACACACCATGCCTCACTTTTCATCTCATCTCCCTTTCCCATTCCATGTAGAAACATAAGACAAATACACAATGACTCGTCACTTACCTGCCTGTCATTTGTCATCACCTCTCCCTTTCCCTCTAAACCCACCGGAAACAATGGAATGTAAGAGTGGCTAAGCGCACAATGACAATTACACGAGAACTTCTCCTGCCGTGTGCTTTGTGCGTCAGAGCCTCGAGGCTCACTTGTGGATGTGTTTTTTTTGATGTGCATCTTTTGTGCAGCCATATTACATTTTTTTAAAAAAAATAAGTTCGTACGAGATGGAATGTAAGAGTGGCTAAGCGCATAATGACAATTACACGAGAACTTCTCCTGCCGTGCGCTTTGTGTGTCAGAGCCTCGAGGCTCACTTGTGGATGCGTATTTTTGATGTGCATCTTTTGTGCATCCGTATTACATTTTTTTAAAAAAATAAGTTCGTACGAGCGCAGAGTGAATCTCCTACCTCCACCACCAAACTCCTATACTTTTATGTAGAAGAAAAAAATAGGACATCCTTGTCAACTAAAATGTATATGTATAGAAAGTTATGGCAAAAAATGTTAATAAAAATATCTTCTTCTAAAATTCTGCTGTAATACATGAGCAAAATGCAGAGAAGATAAAAAAAATTGTTAATTGAATTAACGCCATTGTAAAATTGTTGTATTAAAAAAAATACCACTGCGTGGAACCTGCTGCGTAACACTAGAGTTTTATAAAATTCAAACCATACTATCACCATCAAGTTTTTTGCCACCTAGCTTCTCCCCGACCCAATCCATCCATATTTAAGGCTGAGTGGGCAATGGCCAACTATGTGGTTAAGGCTCACGTTCGCAATGATAGTGCGATCATCGACATGACAAAGAGGGTGGCCATAGGTGTCCGATACTGCACATTCGCATGGTCTACTCATAGCTACAATGGCTACGAGGGTTGTCGAAGATGGGTTGCTGATGACAAGGCCTTCCCATCCTACGGAGGTCGGGAAGGCTGATGACATGATTGAATTTGACCGTGCTAGCGTGGTCACTTATATCTTTCGATTTGGGACTCAATAGGTAGAGACAAGAAAGAGATGGATATACAGGTGTTAGGACAACACACTAGATCTAGACATGTAGCTCCTCCATGTCAAGCTTTCCAACACCAGTGAGCCCTAAGGGCGGCGGTGATAGAAGGCCACCACCCCATATTTTATATTAGAGGAGCATGTCGTTATTGTGAAGTTTCTTGTACTTGTTTGTGCATGTATCTGTAGCTCTGGCGGCAGACGACAACGGTTCCGTCGAACATAACCGACACAAATTCATTGTGTGTTTGGTGTTGACGAATGTACCATAGACACGCTAGCTAGGAAGAAGTTGAGATGGGTGGACCCACAAACGAGGGATAGCGGCGAAGGATAGAGTTCATCAACATCGGGAAAGGCTCATACACTACCCTTAAGGCCCTATTCGTTTTAAAGGAATTGCAAAGGAAAAGTGTAGAGGAATATGAAATCCTGTGAACTGTATACTATAGCAACGTTCGTTTCAAAGGAATGCGTCTAAGGAAAACTATAGGAAAATTTCCTCTCTCTACTATTGAGGGCAAAACATAGGAAAAAAAGAATCCACTCCAACCTCATTTCACAATACTAGAGGAAAAATTCCTATATTTCTAAATCCTATAGGTTTGCACATGCATTCCTATCCTATTCCTACGTTTTAGAAATCGTATGAACCGAATAAGCCCTGCGATGGTCAGTTGGTTACTCATGGCCACGACAATGGGAGATAGAAAACTTGACGGCGATATCACATTTCAAATTATACATTATTAATTTTAGCGACACGCAACAAGCTACACAAATAATAATTATATTTTTAATCCGATAAATTTATAATGGTGCACATCCAATTAACTCCTAAAACCAGGGACTAACCACTTCTAGGCTTCTCTAGCCATTATCTCCTTTATCTCTCTACAATATATCCACAGTTCTTCCCAGTCAGCACAGGGGAGAGAGAGGGGGAGGCGCTAGAGAGAAGAAGAAAACAAATCACAACCACCAGCCAGAGCAGAAGTAACAGCTCATCCATCTCCAGAGTCCAAAATAAAAACGAGCAAGAAAACATCTTGGGCCCACCCCGCCACGGTGGGCCCACGCGGCCAGGCCAGACCAGAGAGACCCTCCCTCCTACTACTCCACCCCCCTCTCTCTTTCTCTCTCCTCTCCTCGCCTCGCCTCGCCTGCGTCGTCCAATACTCCAATTCAATTCAACTGCGGCGACGGCGAGCGCGACGCGACGCAGCAAATTTTGCCCAGAGGCAGAGGCGACGACCGCGACGACGACGACGACGACGCCGCGAGCGCGCGAGAGGGGAGGAGACCCCGAGCCCCCCCGCGAGGCAGTGCCGTGTGAGGCGGGTGCGTGCGGCGTGAGGATGGCGGCGGCGGCGGAGGTGGTGGTGGAGTCGGCGGCGGGGAGGGGAGGAGGAGGAGGAGGGGAAGGGGAAGGGGAGGAGGGGAGGATGCGGATGGAGGGGTGGCTGTACCTGATCCGATCCAACCGCCTCGGGCTGCAGTACTCGCGGAAGAGGTACTTCGTGCTCGAGGACGCCGCGCTCCGCTGCTTCAAGGCGGCGCCCTCTCCCTCTTCCTCGTCCTCGTCCTCGTCCTCGTCCTCGTCCAAACGCGAGGTGACCTTGCCCTCCTCTCCTCTGTTTTTAATCCGTGCGTGCTTTTTTTTTTTGGGGGGGGGGGGGGATTTTCGGTGGCATTTTTGGCATGGTGTGAGATCCTACGGTGTTCGTCCCCGCTCGGCGAAATTTCAGTTTTAATTTATTCATCTCCGGCGATTTCATCCCGGGTGGTACTAGAAGATACGCTCCGTCAGTTTCGCTGATGCTGGTAGCATCCGAAGGGAAGTTATTGCTGTTTTTTAACGGCCGGGTTGGTTGGGATGAATCATGAATGCATGCGGAGCAGTGCTTGCGTGCCGCGACGCCGCGCGATTGATTCAGAGAGCGTGGCAGTTGCTTCTGCGAATTCGAATAGCAGGATGCTTACAGTGCCACGATGATTCCATCTTAGCTGCCACGGATGTTGTGACGTTAGGTTTGCTTAATGTCTTTTTTCACGGGGAAAACATGGTTGCTGGGACAGGAAGGAATACCAAGCATTGTGCAGGAAAGGAATTAGAGCCAACTGTAGCATTAAAACAAAAGCAAGACATGGTTATAGGAATGGGATGGTGTGAGAAGATCGCATACATGATAGCGTGCATTTGGATGAACTGTAAAGTGGCTTCCGTTTCTGTATAATGGGAGTTTATGAAGCTATCATATTTCATTAGCATGGTGTACAATTCAAGTGTGGTGCATGCTCTGCTTTGGTAGCTCCACTCGTAATGCTATTGCTGTGTTGCTTGTGGCCCTTTCCATGTTTTCCTTTCCATGGATTTCAACGAAAACCAACAAGTAATTATGTAATTTTGATGTGAAGGAAAAGTACCAAGATTTTGTTTGCAACATGAAAGCCTCTCAATATTGATCTAATCCCTTCAATTAGTGGAGCAAGCTTTAGAAATAAAAAATAAATGGAACAAAGTTTTGTTGCTCCACTTTATCAATTCCATGTTCTTATGAAACATGGTACCATGCTTTTTGCTAACATTTCCCCTTTTGGGTACAGGATCCTATTAGAAGTGCAATAATTGACTCTTGTATACGTGTCACAGACAATGGGAGAGAAAGTGTCCATAGAAGTGTAAGCACATCTTTCTTTTACTATTTTACCATCTTTACCAAAAAGTTACACAGACAGCATTTGATTATCTTCCTCATCATTTTGTTGACAGGTTTTTTACATATTCACACTCTACAACGCCACTAACCATTATGATCAACTCAAGGTAAGCACTAGTGTTGATTCACCTAATCTGACATTGGAGCTAATATTTTATTTAACTTGTCTGTAATAATACGATTATTTTCGTCTCATTGACTAATACTTTTCAGTTGGGGGCTCGAAGTTCAGAAGAAGCCGCTAGGTGGATCAGGTGTTTGATGGAGTCTGCCTTAAAGGTTGGAGTTTTGCTTATTTATTTTATTTCTCACTATGATGATATTCACAAAAGCACTAACATGATATCTGTGATGTGAGCAGTCCCCAAGAAAAGATGAGCATATTGTTGCTTGTTCACATAGAAGATGGCAGGCTTTTAGGTAAGCTATGTAGATCAAACTTTGTTTTGTCAATTATTCAGAAATGGCCTGGAGATTCATGCAATGTTTATTTATTGTGAATGTTCATACAGTTAGACCCCTTTTATTTTCTTTTTCAGTATATAAACTTTTCCCCTTTTGATGTATCTTTTATCATGGGGAT
This sequence comes from Oryza brachyantha, assembly GCF_000231095.2. Lineage (NCBI taxonomy): Eukaryota > Viridiplantae > Streptophyta > Magnoliopsida > Poales > Poaceae > Oryza > Oryza brachyantha. Next base: position 12,232,109 of record NC_023172.2, read on the forward strand.
TGATATGCAGATTCTAAAGTCTACTGTCAGATGTTTGGCACACATTTGATAAATTTTCTAAATCATCTAGTATGCTACCCCCCTTTTTTTTGCAAGACATGATCTCTTTGTTAGTGCTGAAAGCCTGAAACCAATCAGTAGTTATGGTTGCATGAAATGCCGTGAGATCATTTAGTTTAGATTGAACTATATACTTGTACTGTATTTAAATGGGATGTGAGACATGCTCATGCTTTCAAGTGCTCTAGATTTGCTTCCAGAAATTGAGATTTATAAGTAAACAGTGATGTCTATATGCGATTTCATATGTTCACATTTTTTATAAAAATATAATCATATGGCTGATGCTTTGCTCTTAATTTGACTGCTAGCATCTACAGTCATATGCACCATTCTCTTCTGTAAAGATTTGGATAGAAATTTCATTTTATTCATCACCTTGTATGGATGTTTAATTACAATAAGAAAACATCCAACTGTCCTTACGTGTTCTATGGGCTAATCCATAACTATATCTTTGCAGGTTAAGCCGCCGTAATAACCGCATGCACTCAATAGGTGAATATTGTCTTATAATGTACTCCTTCCTCTCTAAAATATAAAAAAATATAAATGTTGTAAAAAATTTATTACTATGGCCACTAATAATGTATACAAATTATTCAGATTGATCATTTCAAATGGTGTCTTTAGACTTTTTTTTCAATGAAAATCAAAATTTGCAGTATTTTCGTTCAAACATATGCATAGAGAAAGTGATAGTAAAAGTTGTTTGTTGGAGGCCTGTAACAATGTGGAAAATGGCCAAATGTTCATAAATGGAGTGCATAAGATGAAATTATAGTACTGCTTTTAGTGATTCAATTAACTACCCCTTATTCTTAAACCTGCCAAACAAGAAAGTCATTGTTTTTTCTCATTTTCTGTTCTGAACAAAATAATCTACCAGATTGGACTGTATTTTCTTCTGTCCATAATGATCCTATGGCGGCTGATGTTATTGCGCCTTCTCCATGGACAATATTTGGCTGTAAAAATGGTAAGCACAAAAAACTCTTTCTTTACAGTTCACATAGCTAGAGTTTGCGCTAAATTCTGCTTGCATTTAGGATTGCGTTTGTTTACTGAGGCGAAGGATGGTGGTTCAGAGGGGAAGGTAATTCTTGTTCTCATTAATAATGTATTGTGTGGACTGGATGGATTATCGAATTCACCATGATTATACTTTTTACCTCAGTATTGGGATGATCATCCAGCTATAATGGCTGTTGGTGTCGTTGATGCGAATTCTGAGGCTGTATTCCAGACTATAATGTCCCTTGGTCAATCAAGATCGGAGTAAGATATATTCCCTCTTTCAAATGTTGTACTCCCTCCGTTTTTTTTTTTTGTTTGACGCCGTTGACTTGTTTGACCCTTCATCTTATTCAAAAAACGAAGGGTCAAACGTAAATAAAAAAGTCAACGGCATCAAACAAAAAAAACGGAGGGAGTATGTCATTTGCACTCTGTCATTACAAAACTATGCATTACTATCAGAAAAGTACATGCCATTTCAATTAATGCATGGTAGACATCAATACCATGCACTTTTGCTATGTCCCTGTTTGAAAGTGATGAAGATTTTTTGGTTTTGGATCATCTGGTTTTTGTGATAGCTATTTGAGGATGTAAATAACTGAATTAATGAGTAAAAGTTAAAAAAAAGCTTGTCTTAGAAAGGTTAGATACTTAGATGAGGAACTTTTATATACTAATGTTTTGCATGAAAATGCACCATTCAAGAGTTTGAAAAGCATGCTGGCAAAAATCCATAATCCAACATAAATACCATACACTTTTTCCACCAATTAATTTGTCATATCTTTTGTAGGTGGGATTTCTGTTTGCAGGAAGGGAGAGTGGTCGAGCATATAGATGGTCATACGGACATAATCCACAAGAAATTAAAAGGCGACTGGTTACCATGGTCTGGTGCTGAATTTATTCTAACTTTTCATATGCAAACTTTATTGTTCATTTATAATAGTATGATATTTAGTTTTCAGGGGAATGAGAAAGAGGGATCTATTACTTAGACGATACTGGAGGAGAGAAGATGATGGAACTTATGGTACTTTTGTTGACAGAAAGTGATACATGATCCTAATCTGTGATTTAGAGCTGACATCCTCTTGAAATTTCCAGTTATTCTATACCACTCTGTTTTCCACTACAGATGCCGTTCTGAGAGAGGCTATGTCCGTGCATGTCTTAAAAGTAATGTATGCTTTATTTTTTCTGCTTAATCTATGTGAGACTACAAACTGCTTTTTGTCTTAATTTATAATGAACTAATATATATTTTATGAATAATAGGTGGAGGATACGTAATATCACCGGTCAATCAGGGAAACCAATCTGTTGTGAAGCATATGCTTGCTATAGACTGGAAATTCTGGAAGTCTTATCTGTTTACCTCATCTGCAAAAAGTATCACTATACGCATGTTAGGAAGAGTAGCAGGCAAGTCTTGTGATGCATCAATAAACCATTGTTTGATGTGCTTTTATTTCACATTATTCTGAGCTAACTTACATTTATAAGCAGCCTTGCGGGAATTCTTCCGAGCGAAAAATGGAAATTGTGCTTGCTTAGAGTTCTCATCAGGTGAGTTGACAAGAGATATGCGTCTGCGACAAGGTGAAAACGAGCGGATAAAAATTGAAATGCTGCCATCAGGCGAGAATAACAGGCTTGAAGATCCTACAGAAGGATCACTGGGTGGTTCCAATAGACACTTAAGTAGCGCTGGTTCCTTCATACAACTAAACGATGCAGCAGATGAGTTCTTTGATGTCCCAGATGAATCAGAATATGATCAAAGAGAAGCCATGTGGCCTTCCGATGAGAGCACACATTCTGTGGTAAGTTAACTCTGGTTTGCATTTTGTTTTGCAATGTAGAAAGTTCAAGGCTAATTACTTCATGTGTAACTTGTGCATGAACATACTATTTCTTTTCTGCACTGTGGTCTCAATATGCGAAAATGTGCTCATACTGGACAAGATGGAAACGTTGTAATTAGAAATAAGAATGACAATTTGTTTACGATGAACATCATGATGTTAACGTAATGCAGAGAACCAGACTAATACAGCTCTTATATCAATTCTACATCTTGTGTCTAATGTATGGTATGACATAGCAGGACCAACGACATGCTAAATTATCCACCGCTGCTGTGTTTGTAAGAAAATTGCATGATCTTGCAGGTGTGTTATATCTTCTATACAGTTGCAGTGTTTTCTTTTTTCCAATATGTTCTAATTATTTCTCCCATTTTCCTCTATTCTAGTCCAAAAGAAAGGATATGTTGACTTACAAGGAGCTGCCGATTTCGATAATGGGTCATTTTGCTACGGATGTACTCTTCCAAAAGATTCAAGCTGTACAATGCCTTCTACTTGGGCAATGGCAGATCCTACGACATTCTTAATCCGAGGGGAATCATATTTGCTTGATCGTCATAAGGTAGCTTTATACTGTTTGGACTCTTAGTTCAGCTCACTATGCAAGGCTTTGAATGATCTATGGGAAATAATGAATTTATTTCCTCCTTTTGGAAGATAATTCTGCTTCTGTTTTAAGGACCTTGTCATAGTGACCAGCTATGTGCATTATTTCTGATAGTTCTTGTTTTACTTTAAGGATGAATAAAACAATATTGTGGCAGCAGTGTGGGCTTTCAGAAACAAACAAATCCTCCAAAATTTTCTAAAATTTGGCCAATTTATATACCAAGTGTATATTGTTAGATGTACTGCTGAAATCAAATATAGTAAAATAACTCAAATTGAAACATTTTAGCTACAACAAAGCAACTGAATATTACCAGATTAGAGTTCCAATTTGGTAAATGCTGTTTATTTTCTTTGAGATTGTAAATTATTTAAGCCAACTCCAACCATGTAGAGTGGATGGTTTATATAAGGAAACTTGATTATTTCATGTTTACTAAACAATAACTTCAATTATTATTGTCATGAAGCAATTATCTACAGCCGTTACCTGATTTCTCTATTCAAAATAAATCACTAATTATCAGACCGATATCACTAATTATCAGCCGTTACCTGATTTGTATCTTGTGAGCTGGTAACAAAAAGAATGTCCTGGTAATGAACTAGTATTTCCACATAATACTTTTGAATACAATTGAACACAATGTATCCCTCAAGACAACTAATATGGCTACTACAAGAAACTTGTGATGCTATGAATGGTCTATCCCGTGGGCCATGTCACTCTGGTGGAAGAACTCTCTAATCTGCCCAGCTCTACAGCAGTCTAGGTTGAAGTGTTTTTGCCATCCATAACTCTCTAATCCATCTGACATGTTCCTGTGATTTTGACAGATCAAGGCACACAGTACATTGATGCAAATGGTTGGTGCTGACTGGATAAAATCTGATAAGCGTGAGGATGATCTTGCTGGTCGCCCTGGAGGACTAGTCCAGGTATCATTTTCCTAATGCCAGTAGTTTGTCTTTAATGACAGAATGATCAAAGAATTTTACCAATAATTTTATTGCAGAAATGTGCAGCACAAGGGGGCAACAAATTCTTTTTTATCGTTAACATACAGGTTGGGTTTCGTTGGTCACACATATGTGCTAGGGCTTCATATGATTTGCAACAACATGTCTTTTACTTATACCCTTACGGATATAGGTTCCCGGTTCATCCACATACAGCTTAGCCTTGTATTACATGATGGATACCCCATTGGAAAAAGTTCCTTTACTTGAAAGATTTGTAAATGGAGATGATGCATTCAGAAATTCAAGGTTCAAACTCATCCCTTACATCTCAAAGGTACCTATTCTTCACTACCAGTCCTCATTCTTGGTAAGCTTCGGTTTATAATGTTGATGGTCTATATTTGGTATACGTGTCTTTTCAGGGGTCTTGGATTGTAAAGCAGAGTGTGGGAAAGAAAGCTTGTTTGGTTGGTCAAGCACTAGAGATCAATTATTTCCGTGGAAGCAATTATTTGGAGGTAAATCCTAAGCATGGGATATGTATCTGTACTAGTTTCTCTCGTTTCAATCTGTGATCGAAATTCAGATGTTTCGGGCGATGTTTTGTTCTTGTTGGATTTTATTGGATTTATGAGTTTTTAGCTGTAAGTTATGACTAAATGAATCTGCCAATCTGTTTGGTATATCGGACTGAGCATTTTTATACGTATTTTTCAGCTTGGAGTTGATATAGGCTCGTCAACAGTTGCACGGGGTGTGGTGAGCCTTGTGCTTGGCTACTTGAACAACCTGGTGATTGAAATGGCCTTCTTGGTACAGGTAATCGGGGTATATCTAATCACGTTATTACACGTCGAGTTTGCTGCTCCTTTTGCTTCACAAGACAATAATTCTGACCGGCGGTCAGTAAAAAAAAACATCACAGCCGCTGAAACTCACAAAAGGGTCACATTGATTCATTTCCTATTAACATGAAGCCAAAATCCGGTTTTGTCTCACGCAGGGTAACACGCAAGAAGAGCTCCCGGAGTTCCTCCTAGGCACCTGCCGACTGAACTACCTCGACGCCTCCAAGGCAGTGTCCATAGACGAGTGCTGAAGGCGTCTTCAGCGACATTGACACCCACATTCTTTTCTGAAGCCAAACTACAGTACAGCAAACCCGCAAAAGACGGCTCAGCTCATTCGTTTCCCCCCATGCCGGCCCATGATACCCCTTGTATTGCACCACACAAAAGCCGGGGGGCGAATTCTGGCTCATTCTGCCTGCCGGCACTGTACATTCTCTTCCTGCCGACAGGTATCTCCAATGTAATGATGATAGCAATCTACGATAACGCCCTCCCTCACCCCCTCCATTCTTTGGCATGTAATCATCAACAGAAGAGAAAGGGAAGTGTATCCTAACGGTGACCTCGTGGCGTCCATTCGGACCTGAGAGATTCACACAAAACATACTGTGAGTAGTGAGATTGCATCATTAGATCCCACTCCAAAGCAACCCATTACCGGACACTCGACTGATCCATACATTTCCCATCTCTCCATCCCTAGCGAGCGGTGGTGGCAGCCATGATTGTACCTGAGGACTCGTCAACAACTGAGAGGGACCCAAACCCAAAGTCGCAGGGATGATTATACTCTGATATATGTGCAAAGGAACACTCACGCAGACGCACTCACGAAACCACCTTCTTTTTTTTTTTTTTTTGCCTGGTCACTTGAGCAAGAAGGGATTGAATGGAGCACGGGCAAGTGGAGCCGGCATTCCTTTGTTCTTGAGAAAAGACAGGACATGCAGATGCAGTGGGGACGGGACGGATAGAGAGATCGATGGTGTTGTCGCCGTCGCAAAGCAGCGGCGACGACGTCGTCGTCGTGTTCGTGGTCGAGATCGCCGTGCGCCCCCGCCCTGCGTGCTTGGCTAGCTAACCTAGACGACCTAAAAGCCTTCCGCTGCCCGTGCACTGCCTCGCCGCTGTAGCAGCCGACGTGACAGCTGAACCGCTTCCTCTGCTCGCTCCGTGTCCGCATTTTTGTTCACAAAAAACTCTGCGCGTATTCGGATTGGAGTAATTTCGCGGGAACTTTGGAGTAACTGCCCATGAAATTTACGTGTTCTAAAGAAACCGGTTATCAGTAGTTGCTCTCGTGTCTCGTCTCTGCTCCACTTATTATTGTCATATTTATAAGTAAAACATTTATATAAATATTCTTTGGGATCTAAAAGTAATACTGAAAATTAATAATAATTACAAAACCCTAAAATTAAGAATAAATATTTTAATTTTAATTTATAAGTATAAGAAGAACCAAAGAGATTAGTATGGGAGAGAGAGGAATATATTTAAGTGAACAGTTGCAGGTGAAGTGAAGGGGGAGGTATGTATAGACAGAATTCTCAGTGCCATTGACTCGAACGGATCCCGATGGCGCCGTCATCGCCGGCGGCGGCCGGGCGGGCGGGTCGGTCGCGCGATGCACGGGCCCGTGCCTGGAGGCCGGTTCACGTGCGCCACGACCCACGCGAAACGCAAAGCGAGGCGCCTCGCGTTCGAGTTGGACGCCCACAAAAACAAATGCCCGGAGGGTGCCACGGCCACCCTGCCGTGTCTCTGGATCGGTTGCTCTCATGACTGCAGGCGTCGCCGGCGCCGGTGAAGCGGATGAAACAGGCCGCCATCCTTTGTTTTTTTTTATTTGAAAAACCAAACGGTATATTTATATAAAAAAATAATTTATAAATAAATTTTTTATACATCGGTCTAAAAGCCAATACTGAGAAAAAAATATGCTAAAAAAATTCAAATTTAATTTAAAATTTAAGGTTAAAATTTTAAATTTTAGTTTATAAACTTAAAGAAAAACGTTGACGGTATATGCGCTAACGGTGTTTTGTTCCCGCCGGCCATAAGATCGGCTGAGATCCTGCATCGAGCGGCCGGATGCGGCAGCCGGTGATGGACCGGGAAGGTGTTTTAATCACTCGAGCATTAGCGGATATTCAGTCTTTTCTTTTACGTGTAATAACCACCCTAAAAATATATAACTTTAAATTTGATTTTTTACATATTGTAAATAAAAGAAATATTTCAGAGTTTAATTCATTCTTTTTCCATCATTTGTAAAGGTTGAACATAAACTTATCTGTTTGCGGGGGAGAATATATAACATACCAATTATCCTGTTGAATTTTTAAAATATTGTTATAACACGGCGACATTCGTTCGAGCGTGTTAACAACGATTTTTGTGCTGGATCGGTGTTTTTAGGGGGTAGGAGTAGGACGGATGGGACTGGGGTTTTGTCGCCTTCTTTTTGAAGCCAGAAGGGGACCGGTTGTGGTGTTGAGCCGGTGGCACAGCGATGGGCAACAGTTGAGCACTGTTTGGGCGTGTGGGCAGCTAGCGTCACTGCCTTATTAGCTTCATCCAACTTGCAGCCAACCAACGCAGGATTTCGTCCATTTTCCCTTGGAATAGTATTTCAAAAGCTTTTGTCTTGTCAAAATTATAAGAAAAAATCTTTATGTTCCTAAGGCCGCGCTCAGCTTGAGATTATTTATCTGGTGTGGAAAATATAATAATATATTATTATATATGATTAATTAATTATTAGTTATAAAAATTTATAAAATAGATTAATATGATTTTTAAACCAACTTTTATATAGAAAATTTTCGTAAAAAATACACCGTTAGCAGTTTGGGAAGCGTGCGTATAAAAAAAGAGGAGAATCTGGGTTAGTAGCACTCCTTTGGCCTAACTCCTAAATCTGAATATTTTTGCAATATATCCACGGCAAATGCAGCAAACAACGTTTGTTATGTGTACATGTGGGAGAGGGAGGGAGTATGGATTGTGGTGGCATCCAGCGACGGAGCTTTATAGCTCAGATAAATCTTATTACATTGAGTGTTACTATGAAAAGTTGTTTTTTTTAATTTATAAAAGCCAACGAATTATATTGCCCATATGCCCGCCGCCCATATGCCTTGTCGCTATTAGAAACACAGCTAAAATGGCTTTTCATTTGAAAATAGGTTTCAAAATTTTGTTACTTGGTTGTCTAAAGGCCCACTTGAACAAAGGAAATATGAGGATTTTTTGTTTTAAATTCCACGGATAAAATTTCTATGACATCATTCGGAACAAATATTAGCCCTAAATTTTGCTCTGAAATACCTGCGGATTGAGCCATTGCACTAGAATTTTTTGAAGAAAAACAAACATGAGGTCCGTTATGGTTTTCTTATTTTGCTATGATTTATGTGTCTGTCATGTGTGGCATCCAAACATTTGTTTTAGAAAATTATTCTATTTCTAATTCCTATATGAATTTGCATGACATGACATCCGAATATTATTGTTTTGCATGACATGACATCCGAATATTATTTTTTTATGTCCCTATTTTTTAAAAATTGGTGTGTTCCAAAAGGAGACCCAATTATATATGTGAATATTCTTCAACCTATGATGTACTAGGCTGTACTAATTTTCTATGCAATGTAGTACAAATGTACAATATTAGCACCGAGTGAAGTGGTAACCATGCATACCACTACAAGCACAACATATATACATTAGGACATGCATTGTGTTGATGATAAGATGCTTGGAACAAACTCTCGCCATCTTTGTAGAGGGAAGGTTTGTCGGTAAGCAGGCGTGAGCCATATTCCACCGAGCAAAGAGACCGGGAGTGTGGGTCACACAAGAAAGTAGAGATGCCAACATGCAGGAGAGAAAAAGGCTAAACTTAGCAGCTAAACGGTTCAATTTATTCCTTCCATCAACTTCTCTGGGAAGCACGGTTAAGGGGGTGTTTGGGATAGTCACTTATCACATCGGATGTTTGGATACTTATTATAAATAATAAACATAGATTTATTGATAAAACTCATCCATAATCTTGAACTAATTCATGACATAAATCTATTGAGCCTAATTAATCCAGTATTAGCCTATGTGCTGCTACGGTAAACATACGAATGTATTAATTAGGTTTAAAAAATTTATCGCATGAATTAGCTCTTATTTATGTCTAAACATCCGATGTGATATGGACTAAAAAATTTTAGTCTCTTCTAAACACCTCCTAAATAAAAACTCAAGGCTGAAAAGAACAGTCGTGGCAGAAGGAAAAATGAGGTTCCTTTTCATCAACTTCTCTGGGAAGCGTTACTTAATTACAGGAAAGTTTTATTATGACTTGTGCCCTCACAGATTGCTTAGTGCCATAGTTCGTGTTACTTCTGCAATATGATGCACCAATTTAGTTCTCTTATGAAACAATTCATCACTTTGAAAATCCTCCAAACTGCCGAAAACAAAAAAATTCTATAGAATTTTTATTTGAATCCTTCTTGGGCCTGTTTAGTTCCAAAATTTTTTTTCCTAAAACATCACATCAGACATTTGTATATCTAAATAAAGCATTAAACATAGATAAAAAAACTAATTACATAATTAAGAAGAAATCAAAAGACGTATCTTTTGAGCCTAACTAGGTGCTGCACTAACCCACATGTGCTAATGATAGATTAATTAGGCTTAAAAGATTCGTCTCGAAATTCGTTCTTTTATTCGTGTAAAAAAACCATTACGACATCCGGTAAAACGTCACATAGCATCAAAATTTTTTTCTTTTCGTAACCTAAACACATCCTCCCTAAATTCCGTCCAATCCAAACAAGCACCCTAAGAGTAGGTATAATAACAGGCCATATTTTAAAGAGATAAGAGGGAATAGAAGGAGGTGGGCTACTAATTTGTAGCCAGCTGTACACGGACTGCAAGATAAAATATGTGAATGACATGTGGGACCATGTACTAATATTTTGTAGCTAACTATTGTATCGACTATTAGATTGAATTGGAGTCGGTAGTTGTTGGCTATACTATTTAACCTGGTGAGACAAGGAGAGAGAAGAGACGGCTCTGGTAGTTAAGGAATTTTGCAGTAATCCGATCCTGTGAGATGCTGTGTCAGCCAGCCAGCCAGCCAGCCATGAAAGTACTCCACTGAGATGACAGTTCCCAGAGTGATGTTCCCTAGGTTGGTTCAGAGATTACGCTACCCTATGCTGAAATTACTCGCTACGACGACGTCACCGTCGATCCAATCCATGCAGTATTGTGCACACCGAAGGATCAGCTGCTGCTGCTTGGGAGGATTAATTGGCCATTGGAGGACTCGAAGCCTGTGTTCCAGTCAAGATTACAAATCCCAAGATCCACGTCTTAAGGCGTTGTTAGAAACTTAATTTTGTCTCGAGTTTTCGTTTACTCTCTGCTCTGACCACGAGAGGGGTATCGCTTGTATTTTTAATTATAGCGCTCCGTCCGTTTTAGTATAAATATTTCTACGTTGGTTTTTATGATTCTGGCTGTCTATCAGTAATTTTTTTAATTAGCCAAAAGCTTAGAAAGAAAACGTAAATCGTTTAAAATTCAAAATTTCACTTGAACTAACCTTAATTGCACTTGCATATTTATATTTTAGAATGGAGTGAGTAGAATTTTATTTTGAAAAAGACTTTGAGATTTCTCACAATATATGTTTTTGTTGTTATAAATCAACATTGCGTTAATGTACTTTAAAATATGAAAAATGAAGATACTATACTGCTTGTAATTTGAAGGCCTCTTGGAACGCAAAAAATGTAAATTATATGGAGATAGAAAGACGCATAAGTAAAATTGCAGGACATGGCGAAAACTATAAGAAATAAAACCACCAGAATCACTAAAAACATTTTTATCTCATAGGAAAAATATAATAAAATTGAGGTTAATCATTTGTTGGAGCAGGGATAGAGAGAGAGGTACATGGGAATTCTCAAAGGAAATTGAAATCATGGGATTATAGGGGACTCGTAGCAGTTTGGTACCGAAATAATACACTTTAATAAGTTCTAGGACTTAGATATGTATTTTGATATAATGAAAACCTAAATGATACAAGTGGATAAGAAGACCAGTCGTATACTTTACTCATTAATATAATATATATTAACCATAAAATTTTAATAAGCTATGCGGAACTTTTTTAAATATCCTTCGTTCGAACACTATTAGTTTATCCTAATTCATCGTAATATAACTGATTTTTGCAAAAAAAAATCTGCAGAATTCATATGCAATAACTATGCTTCCAAGTTCAAAGGAGGCAGTAGCAAACAAAAAACCATTGATATGTATGAAGGGTGCTGCTATATTCAATTGAGCTTTTGCACTACTCCAACCTTACACTTGCAGTATCAGCTTGTAGTACCAGTTCTGTATGCACCAGCACTCCAGCAGTAACTAATTAAAACTTCTTCGTCATGGTTAACACTTTCTACACAAGTACTATACAAATGACAAAAATACGGAGGTTCAGGTCATCACAAAAAATTATAAACTCCGTATCAGATTGATTTGCTGCCTGCAGTACAATACAGTGTTGTTAGTGTCACACACACACGACAAGCCATTCAACTCCTGTCCCATCAAAAAGTCCAAAATCAACCTCCCAAGAACACACATGTACACACACAGTAGACTCCATTGTCGCCTTCCTTGCTCCTTCAATTCGTCTGTCGAATCCAGGCCGGATAGATCGGATCCTGGATTTCATATTGGATAGACTCCAACGATGGATGGAGAGGCAACGAATAAATGAACAGAAAAACACACACACACAGCATAAGGTTGTCTGTACTATTCGGAAATATAAGTAGTATTTTTTAAGATTTTTTTAAGTAAATACAATACTTTTAATCAAAAATTCACGTCTATAAGACGCATGACTACTTATTTATGATGCAAAATATACGTTCTAACTATATTTATACTCTCTAACACACTCTAGCATTTTTTGGGTCATCTTCGTTACATTCTACTGACCGAAACCGTTGACCTATTTTATCTAACGACTAAGATTAAATTATAACAACAATAATATTAGATGTAGTAAAAATTTAAAGAGGTAATATCGTCATTTTTATTATGATCTTTATTGCCAAAAAACAAAATTACAAAATAATACTAATCAATAAATTAATAAAATATAAAAATGCTTTTAATCAATGGTTGAGATTAGTTAGTATAATATTACCAGTAAAATGCATCGGAGATAGACAAAGGATATTTTAGTTTTATCTGGATTTATATAAATACTAATCTAGATATATACATAAACCATTTAGATTAATTAATAAATAAATCTAAATAATATTAAAAAAAATCTTATAACTTAAAACGGATAGGTTGTACTTATTTTATAACGGAGCGAGGTAAAACGCAGCGGATGGTGCCCCAGAGAAGAACACCACGGCCACAAAAAGGCAGAGAGAAACAACAGTTTGGTGCGTACCGTGTGCCGGGGCAACAGAGCGCTGCAGTGCGCTGGTACCTACTATAGTGATCGCCATCGCCTAATTCGCTACAGCGAGCGAGCGTACGTCTTTGCTGCCCCTACAACAGTGTCGCAATAATAAATATTATTGGTTTATTAGGAGCGCTTTTGTCATTTGATGAGCTACAGGAGAGAGCAACCGTCTCTGCATGCAGCAAATGTGGCAGTGGTGTAGACTGTAGTTCAGCACCCAAAAAGAAAAACTTTTTTTTCTTTAGCCCGGCATAGTTCAGCCAAAACAGAGGATGGTAATGATGCACAATGATTGATGGTTTGTTTTTATGGGTAATTTTATCATCTCAAAGAACGTCGAATGTGGTCATATATTTTTTAGCTAAAACTCTGTCTTTAGAAATAAGTATCTCAAAGTATTATAATTTTTTTTTTTGCAAACTTATAGTACATTTAGATATTTTTTTCAAGTGCTGTAAAATTTATTTATTTATTTATTTTAAAAAAGATGGAATGGGATGAAAGTTGATAGGTGGTCAATTGGTTTTTAGGGAAGAATAAGTATTATATGTTATAAACATAAGATAAGAAATAGCTTGGAACAATATCTAATTAATTAAGCAACGCTGATGCCGTAATTGTCAAAATGTCACACGAATAATCCACAAATAATCCCACCCAATTACAAAAAGGAGGAGTGGGGTTTGCAAATCAAGCCTCCAATTTACAAAAACTCTTCAATTTCAAAAAAAAAAAAAAACTGGTGTAGTTTTACGAGCAATTCATCTACTATTCTGGCATGCAACCAGTTACTACATGGTAAAAGAATTTACTTGCCTCAGCTACATATGGTAGTATAGGAATTTATTTACGATAGAAAGAACAAGCTCTGATGTTGACTCATCCATGTGGAGTCGCATTCGCTGACACGGTGGGGCCCCGTGGCCTTTGGATGGGCTTGTGAGGAGTTCTCAGCTTGTGATAGGGCCATGCATGCACTGTGCTATGGTCAACGAGCAGAGACGCATGGGTGGTTTCTGGCTCTGGTTTTCAATCCAAAATTCAGGCCCGTTTAGTTCCAAAAATTTTTCACCAAAAACATCACATCAAATCTTTGGACACTTAAATACAGTATTAAACATAGATAAAATGAAAAACTAACTGTAGAGTTATGTGAGAAATCGTGAGATAAATCTTTTGAGCCTAATTAGCACATGATTAGCTATAAATGCTACAGTAACCTATATGTGCTAATGACGGATTAATTAGGCTCAAAAGATTCGTCTTACGGTTTCCATGCCAGCCGTGAAATTCATTTGTCCATTTTTGTCCAAAATCCCCTTCCGAAATATCTAATGTGACACGCAAAAATTTTCATTTCACCAACTAAACACCCCTCAGTGGTTGGGATGCTGATAGTGATGCACTCAATACACATAAATTGTGTGAGTTTGTTTTGTTTTCAACCTCTATGTACCATTTGATTGACTTTTTTTGGCAAAGTTAACATTGTTTTTTATAGTTTAGGGCTCCCATCTTTCCGTATGTGTAAGTGCTTTCGTGCCAGAATTTAAATTTTAAAACTTAATTTTGAATTTGATTTTATGGTTTTTTTTATTGTGGTTTATTTTATATCTTTTGTTTTTGAGTCGATATGGATACGAATATAAAAGTTTTATCTGTAAATTAATTTTCGTTTGTGGAAACACGGTTTTGCTTTTTATCTTATAAAAAGTGAAATGATGGGAGCAAGTTAGTATCAAAGTTTTTTTAAAGGACAGCAAGTTTAAACCAATGATTTTACTTTTTGCTTGTTAAGTAGATTTTCCAAGGTAACGATAGTTTTGACCACTTTTAGGTAAAATAAGAGGCAAGTAAAAAAAGGAAAAAAACACAGAGAATCTCCTCGTCGTGCTTCTTTTTATCTGAATAATACTTCAATCATCCAAACAAACAGGCGCGACTCCACTAACACACAAATGGAGGAAACCAAAGACACGAAAGTTAAACATACCAACCAGATCAAAAGCAGAAACACTTTGTCTCTAATCACCATCATTACCCATCACTAACACTCCCCAAATAATCATCCAGGGGAAAAGCGAGACGCTACTTAGACACCGTTTTGTTTTCACTTAGAATTATTACAATTCGAATTATAGAAATATCTAAAACAAATGATTAAATTATTGTGCCATTTTTTTTAATATAGAGAACGTATTGCTATAATCTGATAAGGCTGTTTTTTTTCGATTGTTGGAGCGCTAAAGACCCATGGTCTCTGTACAGTTACTTCAAAGTAATTATCCAACTTAACATCCATTGCATACTTTCACTTATAGTAATTTAGTTTTCAGTAATCCGACTAAGTAAACTATATTACTATAACACTAAGTGGAAATAAACGTTACCTTAGCTGAGCTCGAAATATCTAGTATTATCTCTGTTTCATAATGTAAGATGTTTAACTTTTTTGTTACAACGTTTGACCGTTCGCCTTATTCAAAAATTTAGTATAAATATAAAAAATAATAAGTCGGGCTTAAAGTTCTTTTGATAATAAAGTAAGTCGAAAGAAAAATTAATGATATTTTTATAATTTTTTAAATAAGGTAAATAGTCAAAAGTCAAATATTTTAGGTTACGAAACGGAGATAGTAGCGGATAGGAGACGGATGACTTTGATTTTAGCTGGCCGACCGGTGGGCTGGCTGCACGAGCGGCTGGTTGTTTCGGGGTGCTGGATCCAACGGAACTCATGACCATTTTTTACACAGCCAACGATGAGATCTGGGGGGTGCGCGCACACGCACGCTTATGAGTGCATCATAAATCACCGAAAAATATAATTTCAGACATGATAGGATCGATCGATCGCTCGAGCTTGGTTGACCTCGACCTTTTGGCCTGCCTTTCAATGTATCGATCCCGTGTGAGCTGGCTCCCGTGCAACATTACTGTTTTTCTTTCCGATTTGATATGGGCTTCGGATCAGCACGGGAGTAAAAATTATTGCATAGAATGATGTGTTGTTTTATGGAGAAAATTATCGCATGAAATGATGATGGGTTTGTGAAGATATTTTTTTAATTGTTTATTTGGTTGCACCCAATGTACGAGGAAAATTTAGTGGGATATTTTTGTTTGATTTATGGAAAGGGAAATACAATTCTTGGCCCACCAATGTTTTTGAGTCATGTTACAGAAATATGTTCTCAGATTCTGTAATAACTACTATACCTTTTTCCCTTAATTGGTGGAATGGTAGGGTGATTGTTATGCATTACAAAGGAATCTTAATTAGGATGAACGGGCCAATGGTTCCACTCCATTGTTGGTTGTGGATCAATGTTTCTAACTCATTTAGTGTGACTCGTTTTTTCCTGTCCTAGTTTTTCATATAAAGATATATAGTTATGCCTTTGATCACACCACGAAAAAAATGAAGCAAATGAAAGTTTACAAGAAGTCTAACATCTTACTTATTTTCTTATGGATTGAGAATGTAAACTTAATCCCATAATATTTTACTATTTTGTTTCTACAAATAGAAGGGCTCTGGTTTTTCGATCCTATGAAATCCTAAGAAAATCAATACTAAAAATCATTTGTCAATCCTTCATTTGAAATGAAACTTTAGTTTTTCTTTTTTTTTTCAATGGGATAGTTTAATGTGCCATTGGTTTTTTTCATAGATATTTTTGACATGGTGGACATTGCTCACTGTGAGAGGTGATAGGAGGATACACACGCTAGAAAATATTAAAAAATATACATGTACTACGCTCTAGCGAGACACCATGATGATACCACGCTCTATTTGAGTAGCACTATGGTGTTGCACTACCGTCCCACACCACCAACCCGTACTGTCACCCGACCGGTGCCACAAAAACACCCTATGACACCAGCTTGGCCCAACGAGGGGATCAAGGCACCGTACCACGTGTTAATTGAGAGTGCGACATTGCGTGGCATAAGTGGTGAAGCGGTGCAGTACAACATTGGGAAGACACGGCACCACGTGGTACCGTATCTCTATCCCGCGACATATGTATATTTTTAAATCAAGTCCGAACATATGTAAATTGAGATTTAAAAAACACTCATATATCTTTAAGAAAAATCGACGAACGACCCCCCATCGCGGTAGATCATTAAAAAAAAAGCAATAATTTGCTCATCCACCACATTATTTGGCTGAGAACAATTGGTGAAGAACCCGAACCGCACACCAACCAGTCCCACAACTCCACAAGACAAGATTAAGTTTTTCTGAAGAACCAAAAAGTCAGGCAGCAGTAATAAATCTCACAGGCGTCATAAATCAAAGCAGAAAGCACGAATTAACACATCATCGTCAAACGACAGTAGCGCAAAACCGGCGATCGATGTGCCCGTTCAGCTCCGACCCGTCCCTGTCCTTGCAATTAGGGCTTCGTGGCCTGGTTAATTTGCCTCTTGTTCCAACAGTTTTTGTTGGTTGGATGGATTGATCGATGATCCATCCTCTCCAAATTCCCGGTAATCTGTTTCTTTCTCGAGCTACAGATGCCTCAAATGATAGTAGGACATCGATCGGTGGTAGAGGAGTCGAGGCTGACATTGCAGAAGATTCGGCCATCTTTGGTTCATCAGCCACTCCAACTTCATTCCATTCCATGAGCGAAATTGGCTGGTTGCTTCTTTCTCCCTTTGTCCAAGATTAGCTCCTTCTTTCTAATTTGATATTAAAGTTGTTTTATGATGGAGGGAGTATGTTTGCGTAATCAAAGAAATTCTTGTCTTTGGTTATGCCAAATTATTATTTATCTAGAATATTTTTTAGGAAGCACGCTATAAGCGTAAACACTCTCAATGGAAAAATCAATTTCTGGTGTCATATTTATTGTCTAAATAATTTAACGGAGGTTGCTAAAGTCGAGTATATCTAAAGACTGGATCATTGGGTCGATAATTTTTTACATCAATGAAAGTCACCATGGACGTCTAGTTGACGTAGCGCTGAAAAATGATGGCTTCATTTTAAGGACTCTAACTGTAGAGTTGATTTATATTTGATGATAGAGATAAAATAAATATATTTTAAAAAATAAATTTCACAAATATTTTAAAAAGTGAATTTAAAATAGTTTAAAATATGTGGGTATTTTTTCATAATGAAGCAGATAATCCAAGATAATAATTTGGTGGAGTAGCTAAGAATAACCCGGTAAGAACTTCATTCGGATAGGTAGGGTTCAAAATAACCCGGATACTATATATCGCTGTCTGCTTAGCGTCATAACCTAACCCTGCTTGAAAAATCAAACGGACAAAGAACTCAATCCGAATTCTGAATTCAGAAACATTTCGTCCAAACAAGAAGAAAAAACACCACCAAAACCTCGACTCCGGAGCCTACGCCCGTGTGGCCGAAACCCCACCGACAACAGAGGATCCGACCACCACCGCGCTCCACGCCCCGGCCGACACGCGGGCCCCCACGCGCCCATGGCCCACCCGTCATCCTCCCCGGCCGGCGCTGTTCGCTGCTCGCGGCGGCGCAGCCGATCCCCTGGCGGTCTCCACTGCGGCAGCGAAGCGAAGCGCCTTCCCCCACCCCACCCCTCTAATGGCCAGGAAGACATCAAGAACTCGCCTTAATTCCAAACCACTGTGCCGCTGTAGCACTCGCGCACACCTCCCTCCTCTTCTTCCTCCTCCTCTTGCTCTCCCCAGCGAGAAGAGGCGAGAAAGATTTGAGCTTTTTTCTTTTCTTTCTCGCAGACGCGAAAGGTTCGGATTTTGCGAGGGGGAGGGGCTGCGTGCCCTGATGTAGATACAATATCGTTTCCTGCACTGTCCCAGTGACCCGCGTCTGTCGCGGAGCTGCGAAATCGGAGGCTTGTGGACTCGCTGGTTCTTGATCTGTCTGTTGGAGTTGGAGGAGGACATGGGCGGGAGGGCGGGTGGGTGAGAGCTTTCGCTTCGGTTTGCTTTTTTGATCCGATTGGTTTCTTGTTCGTGTTTGCGTTTTGGTGTTTGTTTTGTGTGTGACGGGTGGGAGAATTTGCAGGTTTGTTGGGTAAGCAGTGATCGCATTTGGTGGTGGTGGTGGCGGCGGCGGAGATGAAGGAGGTGGGTGAGGAGGACAGGTGCCTGGACCCGCAGCTATGGCACGCCTGCGCGGGCGGCATGGTGCAGATGCCGGCCGTGCGCTCCCGCGTGTACTACTTCGCGCAGGGGCACGCGGAGCACGCCAACGGCGGCGGGGCGGCGGAGCTCGCCGCGGCGACGGGGCCGCGCGCGCTCCCGGCGCTCGTGCTCTGCTGCGTGGAAGGGGTGCAGTTCTTGGCTGATCCGGAGAGCGACGAGGTGTACGCCAAGATCCGGCTCGCGCCGGTTGGCCCGGGGGAGGTGGAGTTCCAGGAGCCGGAGGAGCTCTGCCCGCTCGGCGGCGACCCCTCGGAGCCCCCCGAGAAGCCGACCTCGTTCGCCAAGACGCTGACGCAGTCCGACGCCAACAACGGCGGGGGTTTCTCGGTGCCGCGCTACTGCGCGGAGACCATCTTCCCCAAGCTGGACTACAGGGCCGACCCGCCGGTGCAGACGGTGCTCGCCAAGGACGTGCACGGGGAGGTGTGGAAGTTCCGGCACATCTACCGCGGCACGCCGCGCCGGCATTTGCTCACGACGGGGTGGAGCACGTTCGTGAACCAGAAGAAGCTCGTCGCGGGGGACTCGATCGTGTTCTTGCGCACCAGGCTCGGCGAGCTGTGCGTCGGGATACGGCGGGCGAAGCGCGTGGCGTGCGGCGGCATGGAGTGCATGTCCGGGTGGAACGCGCCGGGCTACGGAGGCTTCTCGGCGTTCTTGAAGGAGGAGGAGAGCAAGATGATGAAGAGCCCCGGTGGTGGGTACATGAGGGGCAGGGGGAAGGTGAGGATTGCCGATGTCGCGGAGGCCGCCGGCCTAGCGGCGAACGGGCAGCCGTTCGAGGTGGCATACTACCCGAGGGCGAGCACGCCGGAGTTTGTCGTGAAGGCTGCATCAGTGCAGGCTGCAATGAGGATCCAGTGGTGCTCCGGGATGAGGTTCAAGATGGCATTTGAGACAGAGGATTCGTCAAGGATTAGCTGGTTCATGGGGACAATATCTTCCGTTCAGGTTGCTGATCCAAACAGATGGCCAAATTCGCCATGGAGACTTCTTCAGGTTTGCTTGATCCAATGCTATTTACAGTTATCGCGTTTCACAGAATTTCAATGGATGCATGCCCCGCATTGTTGACTAATATTTATGGTCACTCTCAAGTGTTACAATTTACTTTTTCTTATACTATTTAGTTATGTTTGAAATCGGCTGAAGTTGCAAACTGGTGCTGAATGTCAATCTCATCAATTAGTGATGGTGGAACTTGAGTGGGTTGCTAGTGTGATGTTCCTCATTTTCCGGTGAATGTGCTGCGTTCTTGGTCTGTGTTTAAATTAAGGGTTCTCTACTCCCAGTTAAGGATGCAATAGGTAGGAACGGCAGAGGGTGTTCTTTTTCTGTTCGTTGGGAGCTTGGTTGGTGTTTCCAAGTTGGAGTATCTCTTTGTTAGCTGTCTTCTTTTTTTGACACTGCACTTCACAGTTTTCTAATTCTGAGTGCAGCATTGAAATTCCTCCTATGCAACCAACAACTTGGGAATTGAGATCATATGGCATTCCTTTGCATCCTGCCTTCACCTCAGTCCAAATGTTGGAGTATTGAAAAGGCGTGACAATGCTTGACACACTACGAAAAAAGAAATTGGATGGTTGGGCCCAACTAAATGAGCAACGCCATATTTAGTTCCATTAGCCTATGATGGATTTACAATTTATAATCATAATGAGCTGCACATTTTTTTCTAAAAGGAAAATCTTTTGCCTATAAGAAACTACACTGTTTGATAGATCCACTCTGAAATATGTTCCCTTCAAATTGGTAGTATACGGTGCATCGGTCTCTTCCAGTTGTCAATAATTGAGATCAGGGTCTTCATTGTCAGAAGTTTCATTTGCAATCAGTCTTATATCACAGGGCCCATATATCATGTTTCATCATCCATTAGCCATCTGTAGCTGTTTGCACAATTGAAATGTTGCTGGAAAATGTCCTTAGCGTCACATGTTTCAAATTTTTCACAAGGAAAAATTTCATTGCTTGATGCATTGGACTTCTGAACGTTGTATCCGCCATGGTCGGCCTACAGCCCTCCTTGGATCCACGTCATCGTGCCCTGATGCTCTTGGCCAAATTGGACCCAGTAAGACATATTGGATCCACTAGTACTGAGAGAGGCTGACCCATTAGGCAAATCTGTATATCTTCTGGGGGGTTGGAAGGGAAGATCAGTGGCTTTTTCCTTTTATTCTGGCTACCTGCTTCGTCACTGGCAAACTGACTCCCCCCAGCCTTGCCAGCTTGCCCGCCATACAGCCGCTGGTGCTGTTATCTTGGCTATACATCGCCAACACCACCCATTGTTGGTCCTACCATTGACAGGAAGCTATGGTTCGAAGATAACCTTAACCTTTAAAAGATGTGTCTTTGCTGCCAAATACATGCACTTCGTAAATAAATGCAATGTATTACATATGCCATCAGAAAGAAAGCTATGAATTTTTTACTGTACTAGTATGCTAGTAGCAGAACTTCAGATGGGTGTGAACGATTATACTGTCCACATATCTCAATAAATATCTGCTCTACTACCATAAATTTGTCATCTCCACCAGTTTCCCCTATATGATTGCTGGCTGATATTTTTAATCAGAATATAGCAGTATACCTGGAGAAATAGATATTAATACTAATGGTACTGGCCTAGTGCTGGTCCAACTGAACATGCTAATTCTATTGGCAGATGTGCCCTATGATTATTAGCTCCCTCTGCTCTTCTATCAATATACATATGGTTAATTCATGGGATGTCACATTTGCATTTACAATAAGCAATGAAGGGATACCTGGGAAATGCTTTACTAGTAGTGTCAAGTGAGATATTGGAAATTTATTTTGCTTCAGCTGTCAGCATATTTAGAGAGAGTTGGCTTATGAAAGTGAAAAATCAACAGTAGTTACTAGTTTTGCCTATTTTAATTCTGCAGACCTCACTGTTCTTTCCTTCATTTCTGCCCTATTACCTTTTCTAATTCCCGTGGTTTCAAAATTATTACAGGTGTCGTGGGATGAACCGGACCTGTTGCAGAATGTGAAATGTGTCAGCCCATGGCTTGTGGAGCTTGTGTCCAGCATTCCACCAATCCATTTAGGACCATTTTCTTCACCTCGAAAGAAGTTGCGGGTTCCTCCACATCCTGACTTCCCATTTGAGGGTCATTTGTTGAATCCGATTTTCCACGGGAACCCACTTGGTCCTAGCAACAGCCCCCTGTGCTGTTACCCGGACAACGCTCCTGCAGGCATACAGGGAGCCAGGCATGCTCAATTTGGTTTACCAATAACAGACCACCAGCTTAACAAGCTGCACCTCGGTCTGTTCCATGGAGGCAGTTTTAACAGACTTGATGCTATTGCTCTGCCTTCGCGGATATCCAAGGGCTTTATGGTCAGTAGTGCACCTGCTCATGACAATGTCTCTTGTTTGTTGTCAATCGGTACACCACAGACCACAGAGAAATGTGATGACAGAAAGACGACATCCCACATAATGCTGTTTGGAAAGGCTATATTTACTGAGCAGCAGATAACTTCAAGCGGATCGATGGAGACACTCTCCCCTGGAGTTACAGGAAATAGCTCACCCACTGGCAATGAGCAGAAGGCAGGAAATGCATCTGATGGTTCTGGTTCATCGATTTGCGTTGGTTTCTTGTCCCAAGGTCATGAAGCTTCTGACCTTGGTTTAGAAGCTGGGCACTGCAAAGTATTTTTGGAATCAGAGGACGTTGGTCGCACCATTGACCTGTCTGTCTTAAGGTCATATGAAGAACTGTACGGTCAACTGGCTGATATGTTTGGAATCGAGAAACAAGAAATCATAAGCCATCTTCATTACCGTGACGCAGCCGGTGTAGTGAAGCATACCGGTGAGGTACCATTCAGGTGAGGACTTCATTATGATATCAACAGTTTTTTTTTTCCTTACAGTGCTCTAGTAGGTTATTTCAATTATATCTAATCTATTCGATTTATGTTGTAGCCACTTCATGAAAGTTGCACGGAGGCTTACAATAATTGCCGGTGACAAGGGGAGAATTGAGAGGCCTCTCATCGAATGCTTAGTTGAGCAGGCGTGATAAGTTCAATAAACTCCCATTTGAATTTAATTCAGACATGAATCCTACCGTGAAAGACTTTCCTTTTATATGTACTTGCGTGGGCTGTTAACAAAGCAGAGATGCTTTGTATGGTCAGTGCTGTGGATTGCTTAAGTTAAAAGTGTGTGTGCTTTTATCTTTGCCTCAGTTAGTTCAGTATCTTTGTTGGAATTGTCATGTTCTTCTGTTCAAGTTCCTAAATCAAACACTTGGATGAGCCTGGTCTGAAATAAAAGAGTGAAGTGCACCAGTGGTCGTTAAACTTGTGTGCATGTGTCATGTAGGTCCTCGAACTCTCAAAATATATTTTTAGGTCTTCTAATTTGTCCGTGGGTGTCATATAGGTTCAAATGGGTTTCGACTCACTCCATCTGCTGACGTGGCATGTCACGGTGGCGCCTATATGTTGGTGGGGCCATGTGGATCCACATGTCAGTATCTCTCCTCTTTATTTTTTTCTCTCCCTTCTCGTAGGCGTCACCGTGCTATGCCACGTTAGCGGATGGAGAGGATCGAAGCTCGTTTAGACCTATGACACCTCCGGACAAGTTCGGGGACCCAAAAATACATTTTAAGAGTTTAGAGACCTAGATGATACATGCACACAAGTTTAGGGACCGCTGGTGCACTTTACTCTGCTGCTGCAATGAAAAAGGGATGCTCATTTTTTATGGTGGTGAAATCTGTCAAAAAATGCATCAGGACATGGTCACTTTTCCTACTTGTCCAATGCCAAAACGGCATCAGTGTTAGCATTCTCGTTCTGGGGTTGAGGTAGATCACGAACTCGGTGAAATTCGATGAATCTCGAACGAAGTTGGCCTGCTGAGCGGTTTGGGGGAGCTCTGAAATTTGGGCGATGAAACTCAAACGAAATTGTGAACCCTGACAGGCATAATGTCGTGTAGAGTTGCAGATAAATTTGCTTCTGATTTATAAACAGGTAAACGATGCTACAGTAACAGTGACAAAAACTTAAATGCCCCGTAGGAAAAAGAAAAGGTGCTTCCGATTTTGGCTCTTCCTTGTTTTGAGATGAACGTGAGTGCGTGTTGATCTGGGAAATAAGTTGAAGCCAAAGGCTAGTGCTTCCCATTTTTCGGTGCCTCTTTGATTTAGGGGCTGTTTGGATACCTCTAACTTAAAATTATTTTAAGTCTCTATCACATCGAATATTTATACACTAATTAAAAGTATTAAATATAGACTATTAATAAAACCCTCCTCATGTTCTGGACTATTTCACGAGATGAATCTATTGAGCCTAATTAATCCATGATTAACGAATGTGATGCTACAGTAAACATTTATTAATCAGAATTAATTAGGTTTAAAAAATTTGCCTAATAAAATATCATTTATTTATACAATTAGTTTTATTATTAGTCTATTTTAATATTCTAATTAACGTTAAAACATCCACAATTACTTTAAAAAAAAGTTCATGCTCAAACGCCTCTTAGTCAAAAGAGAACTACTCCTTGCGGCATAGTAGTAAGCGTGTGAAGAAAGGACATGATCTCTGGCACACGTGCGCAAGTTGCCGAGGACGGTCGGTACTTGTACGACGTATAACTATCACCAATTAATTAATCATCATTGTCATCATCATGTGGCTGTGCGTTTCGTCGAAAGAGACTACTGATACTCCTACTAGTATAGCTAGCTCTTCTCATCTGCAGTAGCGGATCCGGTACAAAGTCCAGCTGTGACGGACCAGTCATTACTAATATAGATAAGAATAAAAAAAAAAAGTTGAAGTGCACCAGAGATCTCTAAATCTGTGTGCATATGTCATCCAGGTCCATGAACTCTTAAAATATATTTTTGGGTCTCTAAACATGTCCGAGGGTTTCATATAGGTCCAATCGAGCTCCGACCCGCTCTATCCACTGGCGTGGCATGCCACGGTGGCGCCTACGAGAAGGGAAAGAAAAGAATAAGAGGAGAGATACTGACATGTGGGACCCACATGGCCCCACCAACACGTAGGCAACACCGTGGTATGCCACATCAGCGGATAGAGCGGGTCGGAACCCAATTAGACCTATATGACACCCTGGATAAGTTCGGGGACTCAAAAATACATTTTGAGAGTTCAGAGACCTAGATGACATATGCACCTAACTTTAGAGACCGCTGGTGCACTTCACTCTAAAAAAATAGACACTCATAAAGTAACACATATTAATACACTTTGAATATATAAAACAAATATGGGTAAAGTATTTTGTAGTTCTAAATATAAAACATGCTATCAAATAGTTGATCATATGTACTACTTAAGCGCTAATTGCGACGAGGCGATCAAAGTTAGATTCATTTCTTCAGTTCTTGATTGCTTGAAAACGCCTCATAAATTCTCTTATCATCAAGACCTTTAAATATCCGACGCTCGGTTTAGCACATCATCAAATCATTGAGCCGGTCATCAGCAATCTAGCTTATTGCGCAAATCAGTCTTGACAATATTCATAGCTAAAATGACTCTTTCCGGTCTTTCCACAGATGTTGCCGCTGCTGCTGGTAAGAGCAATGCTAATTTAATTAGACGGTAAATCAATAGAAAGATCACATGTTTTTTAGCTTCCAATTAAGGTCATGACAGTATGACACTGGGTGAAATCATCAACTCGTCTCACATGCATATATAACGTGTATCATATCTCAGGTTGAGCTTTTGTAGTTACACGTTCAGTATTGGAGAAGTCTGTATCATAGATCTCAGTAAATCGAGCAAGCTTATCCACATTGAACTTAGAGAAAACTTTGCAGAAAGACCGAGATCGAACTGTCCGATCTTTCATTCATTTAAGACGGATCAGTCTTGATTAATTATTCTTTTCTGATAACCAAAAATTTAAGTTAAAGATCCAAAAAAAATCTGTCCGGCTTAATAAGAGCAGGTCCAATAGCATGCTATAAGCTAGTTATAAGCATATTTTAAAGAGATAAGAAAGAAGAGAGAAGAGAGGTAGACTACTGATTTGTAGCCAGCTGCACACGGACTCTAAGACACAGTGTGCGTATTACACGTGGGATTATGTATTAATGTTTTGTAGGTAACTATTGTATAAATTAACTATTAGATTAACTATAGTGCATTAAAACTAGTAGTTGACTATTGAACTTGCTCAAACAAATCGTACTGGTGGTGCACGTGGTGCATGACGCGAGCCCGATCTGATCATTAGTAAGTCCAAGGACGCCATGGCCACCACGCACGCAGCACTGTTCGCTGCCACTAGCCGGCACGTACGTACGTACGGCGACTGGCATGTGTGTGCTTGTGTTTGCACGCATGGCACGCAGCAATGCATGTGTCTAGCTAGCTATATATTCCCTTTGGTTTTTTTCTCCTTAGATATTAGTGTCGTTGGATTTTGAATTTATGATTGGCCGTCGGTTTTATTGAAAAATTTGTATATGTACAAAATTATAAATTATATGTAAAGTTTATTTAGTGATAAATTAAATCATACCGAAATATTAATAATTTTATAATGTTTATATAGTTTATTTGACAAGATGAATGAATCAAAATGCATTAACGATGTCAAATAGAAAAACAAAGTGGGTACAGCTATCGTAGCCAGCAGTAAGAGCAAGTATAATAGCAGACTATGGCTGACTAAATGCTGAGATGGACGAGAAATGGAAGGAGAAACAAGAAGCGGACCGTAAGAGCAAGTATAATAGCAGGCTATAAGCTAACTAAATACTTATGTGGATGATAGAGGGGATGAGAGATAGTAGGAGGCTGTAAGCATATAGCCAGCTTGGACATAAGAACCAAGAAACTCCATGATTCAGATAAGTGGGTCATGTATTAATTATAAATAGATAACTCTGTTATATGAATGGGCTGAGATAAAGCTATAGGGACTCGTGAGAGAAGATCTTAGTATTTAGACGGCTTATAACACTGTAAGGTACGGCACACATGGGTAGTGCAGTTGCATGCATGCACGGGTGCAGGCGTACGTGCGTGCGTGCGTTCGTTTTCGCCGGACATCATCATGCGCATCTAGGAATTGGAAGCTGCTGGCGGCCCACCATCCGGCCGTCTTCGTCGTCGCCGCTGCAGCGCTAGCTGGAGCCGTGCGTACGCCGATGACGCCTCTGCAGTGCAGCACGCGAACCGGCCGTGCGTGCGACGATGTCAATCCCGACAGCTAGCTAGCTACCTCATCGCCCAGGCAATAATTCAGCTACTAGCTGCAGATCGATCAAGTCCGGCCGGCAGGGTAGCTACCTAGCTGCAGATCGATCGATCACCGGCGCAGCTAGCTAGGTAGTAGGGGTGTAGGACCACGCGGCGGCGATGCTGGCCGGAGAGACGCACGCCGTCGAGCGGCCGGTTAGTTTCGCGGCGAGATCGATCGATCGCCGGCGGCCGGCGGGCAACAGATCGATCATTCGGAGCCAGTAGCCGACCGGAAGGAGATCACTGGGCCAAGGGAAGAAAGCTCAAGTCGACCGGCCGGGATGACACTCGGAAGAACATGCCCAGTGACCGAGCTAGGGGCTCTTTTTCTTACCAATTTTGAGTTGGTTGGTACATCTCCATCTAAAACAAGTTCATCTAGCTTTTCAGTTTAAAATTAGTCTAGAAATATCAATTTATTTGTAATGGAGGGAGCAGTAGACGAATTTGACGGAAGTTGGACAGATTCGGGAAATTTGGGAAGGGTTTGGTAAGAGAGGACGTGAAGATTCCCACGAGTGTTTGAGATCGTCATTGTACTCCCCCGTTAAATAGGATAAATTTGATGATTTGATACTTTTTTATTGGCCAATTATTTATGTTGACATTTGTGAGTATGACATTTGGGACTATCTGAGTCAATGACAGTGTACCATGATGTCAAATAATCGAACTTCACTCTTACGAGTGTTAAAAAGTCAAATCTCTCATTAAATAGGGTTATTTTTTAAGAAAACAATCCAATTATCTCGCGAAATGTTGCCAGAATTGGAATCATCTCCCCTGGGAGCTATTTGGGCCGTGTGCATTTTGTCAGTGTTTATTCCTTTGTCGGGGAAGAGAGGAAGCGAGGAGGGTATAATATCTGACATGTGCTCCCTCCCCTGTTTAAATTTTCATTTAGGCTGATTGGATTGCCACGTGTACGCTAGTTTGAACCTAAAACCGCTTGAGATTGAGCCAGTGGGTAATTCATTCAATTTAATAAGGTTGTGATGTGAAATGCCTACCAGTGTAGTTTAGCAGTAAATTGGAGTCTTGCCGTTACCCAAAAATAATATAAAAACAATAGCTTGTTCGACCATTAACTTTTTATAAAATTTACTGTCTATTGACTCTATTTCCATAATAAGTACATTTCTAACATTCAAATTTATTTTACAAAGTGTGGATTTATGAGTAATAGTGTCTCATCAATCACCTCATATTCTAATCTTTATCTATTTTATCCTTATCTAACTCACCTCCATACCATCTTCTTATTTAATAAGAGGTATTTAAGTTCTTTTTAAAACTAATTTGGTCATACTGTGCTAGAAATGCACTTATATTAGAACGAAGAAAGCAACATTTTTCTAAAACTGTCGACGTCATATTGAAGTTACCACTAAATAATTAAATCCATACACATATAAAATACATGACCATTTCCATAAGAAAAAATAAAAACCAATACTGTTTTCGACCTAAGTAATACCCTGCTATTTCGTAGAAGTAAAAAACAACAGGTAAAAAGACAGAATCGAACATACAAAGCAAGAATCATCAGTATGTTCCATGCGAATCCACACACAGGGCACTCGTTCTCTCAAGGTCAATGATTTGCAATGTAAAAAACTCAAAACTACAGGCGCTAGCTGCCGATCCACACGAGCGATTGTACGAACCTTTCTGCTGTGCAGATCAGTGGCAGGCCGGCCCAACCGAATGATGCACCCCTTTGAATATCTATCTCTGCATTGTAATTGTACCCTAGCCCCTTCTCTGGCCTTTCTGCTGCTGCATCTGCATGCCAAGGCCCAACTACAGTTCAGTTGCATCATTGCATTGCATCTTCTTATCTGTTTATTTCTTTTCTTTTCTTTTCTTTCTTTCTCCTGTGAGAATTTTACTGTTACTGTGTTCCTGTTGGTTAGTAGTAAACCCAAGAAGCAAAATTATTGGCAGCTCAGTTCCTATTCTGAATCTTGTGTGTGTATCTGCCTGAGGTCCATGAATTGTCATTTCAAATCTATCAGCATGAGGGAACAGATGTATGGGAAGTACACAGCATAAACAAGCTTCAGATACTAGTGCAGGTAGGAATACTACTATTGATTTGTCACATGGCAAGTAATGCCCAGTAGTTCTAAACAGGAGTAATAGACTAATGAAACATTTAGGACACGTTTTCAGAAAAAAAAAAGGATTTCTTTAAAACAATTTACAAAAACATTATTTAGACAACTTTGTCTAACCTATTTGTTAGCTCCTTAGTTCTAAACAGCTAACAGTGTATGAATCGCTCATGCAATGCTTCCAAGGTAGGATTTCTGCTAAAACTCTTTACATCAATATTGCTTAAAACTTTTTCTACACTATTTGTTAGCTTCATAGTTCTAAATAGCTAGATGTATGAATTATCATCCTACGCTTCTAAATGTATAATTTCTTTAAGACATTTTACATCAATATTGCTTACATACTTTTTCTATAAAAAAAACTCCCTCCCTCTCGTCTCCAAATAATTCATCTTTTTACTTCAAATTTAAAGGGATGAAGGGAGTAAATATTAGCTTTATAATACTTATTACTTCATTTGCATGAGCAAATTTTCTGTCTAAAATCTATATAATCATTCAAGTCCTCGTTGTTCCGCTTATACTTGATATAAACAAACTAGCTTATTATTAGTATTTAAAAAATAATTTATAGATAAAACACACACATATATATATATATATATATATGTGTGTGTGTTGTATTTGTGTGCGTGTGCGTGCGTATTCTTAATGATCTGAAAGCAAATATTTTAAAATAGATCGATAAAAAACTCTAAAATTAACTCTAATACTCCCTTTGTCCTTTGAATGCAAGGTATTCTAAGATTTGAATTTTGTTAACGATATAAGGCATCCTATATTCCCACACTATTGATTGTCCCATCAATGGACTCATTCAAATTCCTCTCAATTTTACCCCTAACCACCCACCATTCTCTACATTAGTGAGGGGCATTATAGTCTTTTTTCTCTGTTCTTAATTTCTCCAAAACAAGCTAGAATCCCTTGTGCTTGAGAACAGATGTTTTAAAATTTAAATTTTTATATATACTTTGGGTTGGAGCCATGGAGCGACCAGTTTTGTACGTATAGACTACTGCATCTTCGAGTGACCTGTGAGAGACAGCAATCGACCTAACCTTCTGAAAGGCGAAACCTCTCACCAGACAAGAACCCTGCAGGGAGCTGAGTTAGCCAACTGCAGTGTACAGCACCTGGCTTACTCTCTCTACTCTAAAATAAAACCAGGCTAAATAATTTTATCATTTAAACGATCATCATAGTAGAGTTTATAAAAATAGGTAATATATCCATGGGAACTTTTAAAAAGTAGGAGAATGATTGCATTGAAATTTATTAAAACGAAATGTATTTTTAATCTTTTTGTTTTTATTGATACCTAAGCGGTAAGCGATAGGTGTAAAATAAAGTTATTTTGGGACGACCAGGAAGAGAGACCAGCTTACAATTTGAACACTCTTTTGTTTGATTAATTAATTGTGGACTAACCAATGACACTGACGTGATCATCGTGACATTTGGGATTGGCAGGTAAGCTTCACCTCAACGTACGATCATTAGCTGCTGACCATCCCTTCTCTCTAGATTTAACTTCCCTTGTGCAAGTACTACACATGATCAGATAGAAAAAGAAAAATACAGTCCAGTTTTCACAAGATTCAGAAGAAAAACGCTCCCTGTTTCAAAGGATTATTACTACTTCTCCTATATGATAATGTGTTGTTACAGATTAAAAATGGATTACTGTAACTTGGGAGTGTCAGATCGAGTGCTGTTTGGTCACTGAAATCTGGTGATAGGCAGAGACAGGAGCACTGAAAGATTGGGTGACGAAGGGTCGTGTATGTATGTTGTTGATCAGTTTGTTGGGGAATTTTTACCGGCGAGAGAAATGCCAAGTGACTGACGGACGCAACGCCATGATGGCGCCTTGGCCTAGCTCACAACAGTTTGTTATGCGTCGTCTTCACCGATTCTTCAGCGACATGTTCCTCGCTGCATCGCTGGAACAACTCAGACACATCTGCTTATACATGTTCTTTTACAATGTCTCTGCTGGTGCCATGTAATGCTATACCATATATATATATTTCAAAATAATTTCATCCTTCTTAGTTCAAATTTAAATTAGAAAGATAGAATTATTCTGAGATGGAGAAAGTAATTGGCTCAGGCTTCTAAAATAATTATTTTAGCTAAAAAACCTTGTCTCGAAATTAGTGACTACTTTGGAGTATTGAAGAAAAGAAATCAGACTAAATAGAGGTATGCACAATTATTACATTTTTTATCAACAAAATGGATAATAGATAGGGGTATGGAGGTTATTTTACTTGAGTACTAATTTATCTGAAATTAGCTAAAACAATAATTTATTTTGGTACGGAGGAAGTAGTATAATACTGTACACCCAAATTAACGAAGGCATGGTCAAGCAGCAGTTGGTCGGTTAATTAACCCGCTTAATTACCGGGGGCTGACTCCGGTGCATTTTACTGGCAGTAGAATTTAATCCATACCGTTGATCTATTTTTAACGGACGATTGTGATTAAATTATACTGTCAACAATATTAGGTGTATTAGAAATTTGTTAGGGTAATATTGTCCTTTTTATTGTGATCTTTATTGAAAAACAAAATTACAAATACATACCGCTCATCAAGTAATTAACAAAGTAAAAAAAATACTATTTTTCTACTATTAGTATAATACTACCAGTAAAATGTACCGAAGAATTGCCCTAATTACCACATCTCTGGAGTATGTCTTTCGCATGCTTGTAAGGAAGGAGCTAGCTAGATAGACTAACCAGATTGATAGATGGCCGGCCATTAACAAGTAATGGCCCATGTTACGCACGCGATCGAGCTACTCCAGTAGCTGTTAGCAAATAAATACTAATCTGTCGACCATTCTTGCCTTCAAAGTCTCCAACTGTGATAACCTAATTAATGGCTTAGCATGCTTGCCTATGTGCATGCATGCCTGTTTGCATGCACACTCAATTAATCACACACACACTTAGCTATAGCTAGCCATGGATAACTAAGATTAGACATAGCTATGGATGGGACTTAGCAATCTTTTGCAATTGCTAGCTTAGCTTAGCTGCATTGCATGTCTAAATTGAGCAAAAGTGCCCAAGATACAACCAAAGGGCAGGCTGGATGGATGTATATATTGGTCAACCTTTTCTCTTTCTTTTTTGCAATCACAACATTTAAAACAGACGAACAACACTCCAGACATTTTTTTGTGGTTTTGTTTGATATTCAGGAGGTTTTCCTAGTTCATATTATGCATGTGTCGTAGATGTCACTTAATTAAAATCTACCTAATTAATGTTCATGTTAGCGAAAGCCACTGTTACATTGATTATGGATCAAAACCACTGTGGACGTGGTCTAGGGTGTTAGTTGTTCGAAAGTTTAGTTGAAAGCAGCCGGTTTTATATCGTTTAAGGTGAAAATTGGATTTTGGGTATAGGTGTTAATTATATAGTCAAAATGAGATTTACACCCTTAACTATAAACATCGGAAAACATCATTTGTTTGAGAGTTAAGGGATTAGTAGTACTACCTCTCTTTCGAAATATATATAACACTAGACTTTTTAACATGATGTTTGATCATTTATATTATTTTAAAATGTTTTTTATATTTATTTTGATGTGATTTATATTATCGTTAAAGATACTTAAACATGAGCTCTATTTTTACATATTTACATTAAAATTTTTAATGAGATTAATGGTCCAAAAGGCCAATAGTGTCATATATTTAAAACATAGGAAATAGCTAGATGGAGAAGACAAAACTGTGTGATGGAGGAGAGGAGTGGCTAGCTTAGCCAAATAACCAGACAGTCAGGGTGACCTTTGCAATCAAAGACAAAAGGATAGGAGGCCCCTCTAACTAGCTAATATGTGTAACCAAAAGGGAGAGAAAGATGTGTCATGTGTGCTAGCAGATGTTGGAGTAAGTTTAAATCAGATTCATGCATGAAATGCATCCTTCATGCACACTCAGAGCTAGCTAGGGACAACATACATGAATGGACACTCCATGGTGGGGTATATCTATATATATACTTCTTTTAAAGAATGTTGTGGTGATGGCAGGGAATAGTCACCCCACCTACTCATATTATAATTTTGTAAATTACTTATTGTGACCTCTCAATATTAAGAACCAGTCAAATCTGAATGGGCAACCAAAATGTGTAACACATTTCATAAAAAATATCTTCTTATTTATTCTAGCAGGCAATATTATAATAATTATATCTTTGTACATTTGGCTACTATATGTAAAAATTGGTGATATTTGAGGAGTACACACATGCATGGAGCATGGCAAACCGACAAATCAAACTCAAAGTCCAAATTAATTAGAAGAGATCAAACCACAACTTTTCCTAATTACTAATTAAATTGCATGCGTCCAGTATTGTACAACAAAATAGATACCAAGAGTGATTGCTTGGGCTTTTATGGCATATTTAATAAAACTTATATATATTTTCTTAGCGATCTAACAACAAAGGCTGAAAAATAAATTATGATAAAAGACCATAAAATAACTCTGAATCTAAAATTTAAAATTATGATAAACATATATAGCAGAAGCGAAAAAGATAAGATGCATATGGAGATATATACATACCAAATAAAAAAAAAGATTGGATCGATTCGTGGAATGGGTCACAGTCGTTGGCAGGGACAGGATGCATATGCGTGGCCACACCGTACGTAGCGGTCCAGGATACCAATTGGCAAGCACGTACACATGCAATACAATAGGATGGCCCCATGCCTTGCCTTATAAATAATAAATGTATGGATGGCGATCGAAGAAGGTGATCAAATCAATGTGTCCATCCAAACATGCATTGTACCATACATACAACATACTCCTGCCCCCTATACGCGCCAAGATCTCGGTATGTCCGATAAATTTGTCGGAATTCGCATGCATACATTTGCATCTTGTGTACATGTGTTTTGTACTGTACTTTCTCCGCTCCATATTTTACTAGATAACGTCGTTAATTTTTTATACACGTCTGGTTATTTATTTTACTTAAAAGCTTTGTGCAAATACAATTAAAACATACCTAGTAATAATAAACCTGATCATCATAAAATAAATATTTTATGATAGTTATATAATTTTTTAAATAAGACGAATAGTCGTACGCATGGTGAGAAGTTGGCATCACCTGTTGAAATATGGAGCCAGTAGTGCCACACCCATCCATCCATCCTTTTTGTCCCTTGCCCCTAATTGATCGCTGCACGGCAGCGTTTGTATGGATCGCACAGAGGCGAAATCCAAACGTACGCCGTGTCGCCATCATCCTGCGTACCGTCTACCACTGTTTTGCTGATCGATGATGGTGGAACCCGAGGGTTGTCGTTAGAGCACGAATCGCGGAGCAAATCCCATCACTGGTAAAGGACTGAAAAATGGTTTGTTGTAATTCTAGCTATCTTTTGCTTATGCTATATATATATATATATATATATATATATATATATATATATATATATATATATATATATATATCCTCTTAACGCTCTAAAAGCAAATGCCAAAAATAACTCTCAAAAACAACTTTAAATTTTAAGTTTTAAAATTTAAATTTTAACTTATAAGTATAAATGCATACGCGAAAAATAAAAGTTGTATTTCCCAAGACAAGAGGTGGTCGATCAAATCTATTGCCTTTGTTTCATATTGCAAGTTCTTTTTTTTTTACCTAAATTTATCCATAAATGAATGTATATAATTTGTGTATATGTATAGATACATTAGCATACATATTAATTTACACAATACCATAAAATCCTACGTGGTAAAATGAAGGGAGTATTTATTTTTTTAAGATGGTAAAAGTATAGCTTTCGTCCTCTGTATCGACTAGCCAGGGCACGTACGGTTCATGCGAGGTAAATAAATCACCCGGTGCTTAATTTGTTCTTTCACCCTATATTTTTTACTTATGCTTAAACTTATAAACCAAAATTTTAATTTTTAACCTTAAATTTATAGTTGATTTAGAGGGCTTTTTCACCGATGTTTATTTTTCAGCATTGGTTTTTAGATCACTGAAAATACGTATATAAAGTTCTTGTTCACAATCTATTTTTCATTTATAAATATACCGTTTAAATTCTTTTTCTATGAAACAACCAACAATCACCCCCATTGTGTATGGGCCTCGTGGAGCTTTAAATTCTGAGAAGCAACTGGTTTGTAGCCAGCTTTTAAGAATCTGGAAAAACTCCTAAACCCAGCTTCTCCACCTTCTGGATTCTTAGTTCATTTCTAGAATCTGTAACTACAGATTCTCAGAAACTATGGACCATTTGAAGCATCTTCTGGCAAAAATAACTTTTAGGAGAAGCTCTACAAACAGGCCTATAGTATAGTTCCATACGCGTGTAAATTCTAGCTGGTTAGGGTGGCCCTGGATGGATGAACAGTATGTGTGTGCCGCACGCAACGCGAAACGCATGGCGTCCCTACTTGAGGGTACGGAGGAGATTGGAACAGCCCAACAAAGGGAGGAAGAAGAGAACAAATGCTTCATTGGTCGACCAGGGCAGTGATGATGGGTGAAAAGGACCAACGTTGTGCAGGCTTGGCAAAGAGCGAGAGAGAGGGCCCCCAATCGTACTACTGGTGCTATTATTTGTAAAGTTATATAAGTTGCGAAATGGCTTATTATTGTGTTTTGGTAAATATATCAAACTGGAACTGTAAGTTTGAAATGTTTCGGATGCATAACTGACGTATCATCATATTACTTATACCGTGTTCTTCGTAGAAGAAAGATGAAATCTTTTGATGGCTATTTAATGTTATAGACGATGAATTAATTAGTAGATATGACAACGATTAAAAAACTATTTTAAAGATATGAGAGAATACACTTGTATATAGAAACCTCTTTTCTAAAAACACACCGTTTAGTGGTTCAAGAAACATACGCACAAAAACCGAAAAAAGGCCGAGAAAAATCTAAGACAAAGAACACAGGCTTACTCGACCCGTCTCAAAGTATCGTTGCTTTTAGTTATAAATCTGGATAATGTATCACTATATCTGTAATGCTTAAAAGTGCAGTCCTACGTCCATTTCTCCACCCAAAGTCATGTAAAAAACATCGCTTCCATAAAAACAAAAAAAAAATCAAGTGGCTTGTTAGAAAAGTATTTCTTTTCTCTGTAGGCTTATGCATTCTGTTATCAGTTGTATAAGTACGATGTAATGCACGGATATATTACTCGTTTTAGAACGGAGGAAGATGTCTATTTCTCAAGAAAGAAACCAGACGCATGTTTTGATAGAAAGACGGTTTTACCAAACGAGCTTATCATAATCCACTGAAATAGTAAGGAACAGTGCTAGCTAATCTGTAGAAAAACCTGTCCTTTTTTAAAAGAAAAGTCCAGCACTAACATCACAATTGATTGATGTGAAGAAAAATAGGTTTTGGAGGCCTTAATTAATAGACGCGGCGATTACCTTGTTTTACAAAAAAAAAAAGCTTTAGTTAGTACTGTACCCAGCTTTGCACATCACAAACACTTTGCAGGACAGTAGGTGATTAAAATGGATATATATGCATGTGTGGCCCATCCATGGTTTAGGAGCCTGAAACTGAAAGCAAACACACCACTTGCATCCCTTTGATTACTGTTCATGCATGCCATTCATGGGCCTACCAACTGGGTAACAAAGGGAGGTTTTTTATTTTGTTATTGTTGATGGAAAAGACCCAAAGAAGCTGCCTTTGAAAATATGCTGAGATTTGAGAGGCAACAGGGTCCCTGCAGAGGATTGAAAATTGCAAAGATATATATGGCTGAGCAAAACATAAAATTATTTTCAAAGGTGACATGAAGGGCCCTACAATGTTTGTATGATTTGCACCCCCCCCCCCCCTTCCCTTTCTTTCAGTTCCAATCTCCTTTAATTTGCTTCTTCTTCTACCATGCATTCTTTTCCTTTTTCTTTTCTTTCAAGAACTTTGAGCTGGACAGGCTAGCTTTGGTCGAGCTGGTCGAAACATACATCAAATGTTGAGACAGACGTATATATAAGACAGGTTACTGATCTGACCACCTGACATAAAAAAAAGGAGATAATAGCACACTCTGCAGATTAACATCCCCTATTATTTTTTTTCTTTGCGATCTGAAACCAAGAAACACATCTCCTGTTAATTCGCACCGTAGTTAATATCATTTTTTATGTCAACATCTACTACTCCGTCCTAAAAAAACAATTTCTGGGTTTTTTAGATTTAGTATTTGATCATCCGTTTTATTTAAAAATTTTATTAAAAAATCAAAAAAATTAATCATATGTAAAGTATTATTCATGTTTTATCACGTAGTAACAATAAAAATATTAATTATAAACAATTTTCAAATAAGACGAAGATTTGAAAATTCTATCCAAAAACTCAGGAATTTGTTTATTTTAGAACGGAGGTGGTATAGTTTTAAACTGACATTTATAAAGTCGGGACACTGAAGATTTTCAGATATGCTGTCGCCATCCCGGGCATCCTTAAACTAATATTTGCTCCAAAGCTAGCCACTCAGTCAGCTGACTTCGATTACTATACATGAACAAACAAACGTAATCTAAGCTGTGTACATTTTTTTTCGCTTTGGAAAAGCGAACCCTTGTCCCATCCCCTTGTTGATACATTCCAATTGCATCTTCAACACAGGTAGATCGATCGTGATTCGTGAAAAAAGAAGAACACTACTGCTCCAAGTGAAAAAAAAAACTAAAGGTCTGAAACTAAAGCTACCCACAGCAGCAGCAGCATGAACATGTCCATGATATAGCCTACATTGGGATCATTGGATCAGCGTCGACAATGGTGTGAAAGCGAGATAACACGGAGAGGTACGTGCAGCTAGGAGAGAATGTTTTCTTCTGATCTCTTGTAGCTGAGAGAGAGAGTGGTCCAAGCTAATTAAGGATGGGCATGGATCGACCCGCAAATAGTTTAGGGCCAGTTCTAGTTTAGTAAAATGAACTAAGTTTTACTATAAAATAAACTTTAATTAATTTAGTTAACTAGAGTCGATCCTAAAATATTCACGGGTCTATCCACGGCCATCCCTCCCTTGAGCTAATTAGGCCATCCCTTGAGCTAATTAAACCAGAGCTGAGGTAGAAGAAGATGGAGATGAGGCCGTGAGACCCCTAGCAAATGCAATATTATGCAACAGGGCTTTTGGCTGCATGAATGCTAGCTAGATTGCTAGCTGCGGCGACGGACCGACGAGCTGCTAACCACCGCGTCGCTTTCGGCTTTAATTCCGCCGGCCGGTCAGCTCCGGCCACAGCATCGATGCATCCATCGATCGACATCCGTGTGTGTGTCCTTGCTGCATCTGTGTGCAGCCTGGATGCAGCAAGTTCATCGATCACGGTGGATCGATCCAGAAAATTTTTCCTGGGGGCTAGGCTAGGATGGATAAACCTAGCTACCACGGTTTTCTCAAGCTGTCGGTGCCGTGAAATGCTCATATGGCACGGTGCATCTGGCTTATCTCCTCTTGTTGTCACGGAAGCTACAGCACCTAGCTTGGTGACCTTGGTCCTGCAAGGTTGATCTGGGCTCTGTTTGTGGAGCTTTTAGCAGCTGCAGCTCCTACTAGAATCTTTATTTAGCTATTTCAAACAGTTTGGATTCTTACTTCGAAAATAAAATAGAAGATAAACTGGGAAACTATTTTCTATATTCTCGTTCAGTTGTTTATTCACTAATTGTTTCTCATCGTCTCAAGCTCTTACAAACGGAAAAAAGAAATGCGAGGGTGATTGTTCGGTTTTTTATGAAAAAAGTCAAACGGTATATTTACAAATAAAAAATAGTTGTGAATAAAACCTTTACATACGTATTATTAGCGATCTAAAAACTAAGACTAAAAAGTAAAGTTCAATGAAAAAAATCCTAAAATCAACTTTAAATTTAAAATTGAAAATTCAAATTATAGTTTATAAGCATAAATAGAAGGGAAAATATGGGTAGTGTACACTGTTCACCATTTGTACTTATCCAAGAGTATATGTCCGGACTACAAGTTGTATAAGTATGACCATTTTGTTCCACAATACAAGTATTTCTGCATTAATTCTCATTATTTTAATTATTCTAATGATTCTATAGCCAATCAAATACGCATAAAGGCAATCTACTCAATTCAAAATTCGATCATTTAAAATGATAAAACTTTATTCAAAATGATAAGTATCACTAATCATCGGCTCATAGGGAGGCTGCAGGAGGCAAAAGCTCAATGGTGAATACATAATAATCGCTTAAAGGAAGCATCATAAAGAGAAATCAACTACTAAAGCGTAAGCAAGGGGAAGAAAGAAAGGCGCATGGCGTCCGTACGGGCCGGATTAACAAAGCCGGGCCCACGCTCGTGCGGGAAACCGTTAGTTAACTTGGCAGTTAATCCACCATGTTTAAAAAGACTGTCAGATGGGTCAGTCAGTAGCTGTTGCTTGTCGTCTCCTTTTCTCGCGTGCCTATACACTCAGACTAAAACCATACAAGTGCTGCCGTGTACTCCCTCCGTCCCAAAATAAACTAATTTTTTATTTTTTATCTATAATTTTTGAATTTTAATTTTATTTAAATTTTTTTGTGATTGATATTTTTGTTTTATTAAATGATAAATTATAAATAGTAATTTACGTGTGACTAATTTTTTTTCTAATTTTTAAAAAAAATTTAAATAAGACGGATAGTCAAACGTTAGACCTGGAAATCGAAAAATTGGTTTTTTTTACAGTAGTGTCTTGTCTTTCGCCCATCATGCACCACCCAGCCTGCAGGAATGCACATATATATACACTGATCACTCTGTTGTAAAAGAAAAAAAAA
The DNA here is from genome assembly GCF_000231095.2 of Oryza brachyantha. Classification (NCBI taxonomy): domain Eukaryota; kingdom Viridiplantae; phylum Streptophyta; class Magnoliopsida; order Poales; family Poaceae; genus Oryza; species Oryza brachyantha. The sequence continues at coordinate 12,272,480 of NC_023172.2, forward strand.
GGTTGAGTTTTAGTGCCTTTTCATTTTAGCTTATTGTGTTAATCTTTACTTTTAAATCCCATCGCTAAGAATACATATCTAGGGGCTTATTTGGTTTGGATAAATTTTAATCTATAGGAATATGAAAAGTGAAGGAATAAAAATGTATGACAGTGTTAATTTATAGGAATTTTTCCAAGAGGTTTGAGTGGATAAATTTTTTTCTATGTTTTCTCTCTGCAAACGTATAGGAAAGGAAAATTTATTTTGGTTTTTCTATACTTCGTTCCTACGAACCGGATGTCTTTTAAATAATTCAATCTCTTATTTTCCCTTTAAAACAAATAGACTCTAAAAGTTTTACTCAGAAATAATTTTTAAAGATGGTGTAACTAGTCAAAGCCTGAAAGATGATGCAATACTATGATATAGGCTTGTTTGGAGAATTTTTTGAAGCTACATCTTCTCCGAGAATCTATAGTTCAGGTTCCTCTAGTACATAGTTTCAGGAAATCGGTGACTACAAAATCTTAGAAAATTAATTAGAGGCTAAACCAACTTTACTAAATTCTCACTATGCATCACTCAATAATCGACCGATATTTGAAGTGGTCTGTAATTAATTTAGGCCTTGGTTAGTTCCCAAAAAGTTTCTCCAAAAACATCACATCAAATCTTTGGACATCTAAATAAAGCATTAAACATAGATGAAAAAAAACTAATTGCATAGTTATGTAAGAAATTGCGAGACGAATTTTTTAAGACTAATTATTGCATGATTAGCCATAAGTGCTACAGTAACCAACACTTGCTAATGGCGGATTAATTAGACACAAAAGATTCGTCTCGCGGTTTTCAGGCGGAATTTGAAATTTGTTTTGTAATTAGACTACGTTTAATACTTCAAATGTGTGTTAAAAATTTGATGTGATGTTTTTGAAAAAAAATTTGCAAACTAAACAACCCCTTAACCAATCCATGCGTTGAACTTAATTTTTAATTTTCAAAAGTTACGCACCGTTTGGCCAAAGTGATTGGTCCCTGCATACATGCATACATATGGGGCCTTGATTAGATAGGCATGTGTATTGTGCAACGAGAAATGGAGGCCACTCGATCTGCTGATCTGCACCGACATCCTTGCAAGCAAAGGATGCAAGCAGCTGGGTCATGCAGACGCATGCAGGTGCTGCCTTGTTCTTTTCGAACGAAGAGCAGATGATGGGTGTCCGGCTCTGGTTGGTTAGGCTAGGATACATAAATAAAAATTGGGTCTCTCTATTGGTCAAACGTTTGAAATTTTAATTTCATCAATCAAATCATGTCACTATCGTTAGATGATAATTTGAAGACATACACGCAAGTCAAAAATCACATACACGACCCCTCCCCCAAGCCCCCTATTCATTGCGCACGTGTTTGATAGAAGAACGAAAAATCAAACGTTTGATCAATATCAAAGTGATAAAAATTAAGCAACCAAATGTTTATTTATACATAAAACTTATATATATATATATTATTTGTAGTTTAAAAATCAAGTTGAAAAGGCGCAATCTATATTATTCGTAGTTTAAAAGTCAAGTTGAAAAGACGCAATAAGAAAAAGTCACAAATAAACTCTAAAATTAAAATCAAGTTTTATGGTTTAAATTTTAGCTAAGGTCGATAAATGAAAGAGAGGCGGATTTGTTTATAGGGATAAATTAGAAACTATATCTTACAAACCATAAATAGTTTAGTGTCATAACTCGTCAAAGCAATTATTAGTAACACCGTATAAGGACTACCATAAGGTTATATACAAAATTGTTTATAGAGTAGAAAGTTTTTGAGAAAATCACACTTCTGAGACACTATCACAGGCCAGGTCATAAAGCAAAGTATAGCCGGGGCACGTTTTCTAAACAGCTAATGGAGTCACGAATTATTCGTGTTGCGATATACAATTTGCTCGAAAAACTTCCTACATCAGTATCACCCTCGATTTTAACCTTTTTCAGCTAGCATCCGTTAGCTTGGTATGTATTTAATCCATCCGACTAATTTAATTTTCCTCTACCAAATTATCTACTGCATCGATTATCTGGCTCTATATATCTTTACTACGGTAAAACCTCTAGTGGCGGCACCGCTACCTATTCTCATTACATTTTTATAATTTACCTAATTAACTTCGTAATATTAAAAATCAATCAAATATTGAATATCCACGTAAAATCAAATTGATATGGATATTTTCTATATAAAAAAGATGGCCATATATTTCATGAAAAATATTTTTCTATTTATTTTAAAAATAACATAATATATTTTTTTATCCTTTGCTTTGCAAACGCTGGTAGCTACGAAAACAATATCTAGGTACAGTTGCAAATTGCACAGCAGTCGTCGTCTCCATCCATCACGGAGCTGATCATCTCAGCTTATCATTTTTCTTCACCTTTTTCTCTCCTCCTCACGAGAAGCATAGTCTTCGTCTCCGGCTGGCCGTCAGCTTTGCTTCTGCTTTACTCCTCCAAGTGGCAGTGCAGGGGGCCCGGGCCCACCTCGCAGCCCCACACTAGCAACTTAGGGATATAATATATATATATATATATATATGCTTTTTATTTATTTATTTTCGTGTATATGAAACGTGTACTAATTTCAGCCTTTAGTTAATTAGTTGAGGATCAATTCAGGATATGCTCGAAAGCGTCTTTTGTGTGTGTGTAGCTACGGTTGCAAGTAGAAAAATATGTGACGGGATAAAAAAATAATTATTTTTGCGTATAAGGTTTTTATTTCTACTCTTAACGTCGAGAAGATGGAAATGGTGAAAAACATAAAATGAAATGAGGACTTGTTTTTTTTAACTAGGCATTAGAACAATTATTTTAGGATAGAAGCAGTACTCCCTTTGATTTTAATAGCCGATGGCATTGTCTTTTGGCACATGTTTTGTATAAATATGCAAAAGAATATAAATTGTGTTTAAAGTGTCTTATAGACCAAATTATAACGACAAAATGATTAAAGAAAAATTATATATTTATAATAACATAAATGAACATTTTAAAATTAATAATATAATCTATTAAAATACAATATAGTACGTAATATTAATTTTGGAATACATGAATGCTGCGGCAATATAATCAAAGTCCAGACAAGGATTCCATGGATACTGTAGCAACATACATGATGTTTTCCATCGCATATACACGACTACAGTGCATATGACGTGCAAACGAATAATTCAACTCAGCCGACACGTGCAATGCATACGTTCCGTGCCAAGAGAAATGGATTGGACCAGCTACCGATGGAAATATTCAAATAGACGTTTCTCCAAACATTTTTTTTATGAACATACCATTTCAAAATTTAAAATATCTTATTGTTGATGAGTAGGGATGGAGCTAGACCGAAATATAGGGGTTGGCACTCTCTTGATTTACTCTGTTTCGAACCAAAGTTTAGACGGATACATATCTATAATTTTAAACTTATGGGAATGCACTGGAAATTTATTGAAATAGAGCTACAAAATTCTGGACACCCCCTCCTCATATTTAGCACTGCGCCTGACGATATGGGGTGATATATATCGAGTGATGATGGTTGTCGTAGACACAACCAGTGGCTGCCGGGTATATTTTTGTAATTTTCTTTGAAGATATTTCACTGAAAAAGGTGGCAAAAAATGAGTATATTTTGAAATTTAATTTGATATATTACACGATCGAGCCTGTGAGTGACCTGGAAAACAAGCAACGCATGCATGCATGCGTCGCCGAGGTGGCGCGAATCATTACTCCAGACGACACCGCATGTGGCTACGTACGCTACAGTACGCGCCCATCGAACCGACGATCCATCGAAGATGCAATGCAAGCATACATTGGCAGCTCAATTTCAGGTTCATGCATGCTATGCTAATATGGTTTTTTATTATAGCTATCTAATAATATAAATATTATAATTAATTAATATAAAGTTTAAAAATCTAGTTTAGAAAAATGAGTTGCTCCGAATGCTACCGAATGGAGACAAGACATGGTCTGAACTATCTAGCTACTCAAATAACCCAATCTAAAATTATACTTCTTAAATAACCTAATCTAAAATTCATACTCCTATAAAGATTAAACCCAGGACCTTACGTGCTACTCGGGTCACTGCAGCACTATATTTTTCAGTAACGCAGCTGCCTAGTGCCATAAACTTCTTTATTTCTTCACACACTTAAGATAAGATCATCATCCTACCTCTATAAAGGGGTTTGGTAATGGGCAAGCTCAATCCCTACGAAATAAGATGCAAATTCAATACATATTATTCCTACGATTTATGGGACGGAGGTAGTAGCGGAATAGCGTTGACTTGACTTTGGACTCGTTTCTTTTTGTTCGCAACTCTGTTGGCATCATGTCTCTTAATGAAATCCTAACCGTCGTCTTCAGATAGGATCATAGGAGTGTAGAAGTGGGGGAAAGGCCTGCCCTCAGTCTGAAGTCTGAACTTAAGCTTTTTGCCAAAAAAAAAACATTGTTTTCGAATATATGCATGTAAAAGCACCGAAAAACACTGAAAACAATCTGAAGAGAAGACGTATGTATGGATGGATGATGCATCCTCTCATAATCTGATTCATCGAGCACTTGTTAGATCAATCGATGAATGTGCCTAATAGATCAATCTTTGCCATATAGTCCATTTGGCTAAGATTTGGTCAATCTTTTATAACTCTGAATATCAATTTTGCATTAAAATTGTTTGTGCGATCTAATAACTTTTATGATATACAGTAATAGTAGTATGTTTATGGCGAATGCACCATGCTTACGGTCTACTTGTTGGCTTATGAGCTGTAACCAAAAATTAAATTTAAAAAATTTATTTTGAATTTATTACTTAATTTATACTTAGTTTTAAACAAATAAAACTATAAATATAAAAATCCTACCCTGATATTAATTAATTTGTTTGGTCTATTTTTCTACAAATTTTAAGCCGAAGCAAACTGACACGACACTGCGTATACAATTTTTGAGCTAAGTACATGAGGCACCATCCAGATGGTAGAAATTTAGAAAGTTTGACCAACCTATCCTGTGGGGGTGACTATTTGGATTTTTTATGAAAAAGCCAAACGACATATTTACAAACGAAAAATAGTCTGAGAGTAAAACTTTTGTATATACTTCTTTGCAATCTAAAAGCCAAGCTAAAAAAACCTAAGGTGAAAAAACCCTAAAATTAACTCCAAATTTAAGATTGAAAATTCAAATTTTATCTCAATCACAAATGAAAAGATGAGCTCGTATGTATGCACCGAAAACAACAACATACTTAATTAATATTTCGTCTGTTTCATAATATAATATATTTCAGTTATGTCTATGTTCATCTATTAATTAAATTATATACTGCCTTCGTTTTATATTGTAAGACTTTTTAGTCTTGTCTAAATTTATCAATTAATAAATATGTATAATTTATATATATGTCTAGATTAATTAGTATCCATATGAATCTAGTTGAGGCTAGAAAGTCTTAATTGTGAAGTGGAGAGAGTAACACATATATTTATTAGCATTCATATAAATATAAATATAGTAAAAAAAATCTTTAGTCGTGTGACGTGGAGGCATTAGAAGTACTAACTACGAAACTCTTAATAATTAAAATCCCTGTTCTCAAAAAAGAAAAAAAATCTCTGTGGTAACATGGTGCGTACTATGCAAACGTTACTATCCCCAGGTACCACGAGCACGTATAAACTGCACGTTGTTACGGAGGAGACGGTGAAAAAAAACACACACACAAAAGGTGAGAGGCAGAGGCCGTGAAAAAGCACCTGTTTGTGCGGATGTGACATAACTTGGTCGCTGCAGGACACTGCGGTAAAAAAAAAAAAACCGGTGAAAAGTAGCGGCATGCGTTGCACTGCTCCTCCACCACCACCACCACCACCAACTTGTCTTCTCTCTCACTTCACGCGCGTGCCCCCACGCCGCCGGCTGCCGCCGCCGCCGCGGCGCCATTACTGCTAGCTCCACCGGCCGGCCGGCCGCGACCGCCTCCTCCGGTCATTTCACGATGGCCGGTGGGGGGCCTTCGCTTTCATTTCTCCGTGAGAGGATCGAGAGTTTTCTAGAACATGCCGAATACATGTATAATTGGGAAATTGACGTACATACGATGAAATTTCAGCCGTCCTCGTTTTGATTTTTTATCGTGACGCTGCTACTTCAAACGCTGCCATTTCATTGTACGTACTACGTATAGCACTGCTCTATAATAATCGTTTTATTCGAACAAAAGATTTTAAATTAATTAAGGTGTTGTTGTATTTGAAATGAGATGAAGTGCGTGGATGAGTCTAACCGGCGAACGTCCGCGTCCGCTACACCGCACCACACAACTTACCGTATACTACGAACTTATATATACAATTTTTAGGTTACAATCTAATACTATATCTTTCTAATGTGATATTTTTCAATGTAGATATTGGGCCTCAACTTTTGCTATCTTCCTAGACTTATAACAAAATTTGAATTTTTAATTTTAAATTTAGAGTTGATTTTAGGACATCTTTCATAGTAATTTATTTTCCAGTCTTTGATTTTAATTTAGAAAAACACAGATATAAAAATTTATTCATAACTTATTTTTTATAAATATGTTGTTTAACTCTTTTTCGTGTGAATGCCAAACGACGACCCTATTTTTTTCTAGGAGATACTATATATGTTAAATTCGTTTACGAACTTGATACATACAAATGTATACGATATACAAAATTTCTATGTACCAGAACCGTTCATGCGGGTTAACAGGTATACGCTTGAGAACCAAACGTTGTTCGGGTGGCTAGCTATGCCGGTGTGCGAGCAGTCTTCAAGTTCGATTCTTGGGATCGTAGCTCGCGTGTCTCATTCGGGGATTTTTCCCCTCACATGCGTACGTACCTAAAAATCGTAAGCGTCGTAAGTGTGTGATAGAAACACGCATATATATGTACGTGTGTTGTAGTGTGTGTTCGTATACGTCCCGAGTTATATTCTTATAAAAAAATAGGTACACGCTCGTCCATTAAAGTTAAACCAACCAAAGTGCGTTGTGGCACAATAAATTGGTGAGGTAATTTGTTTTTGTTTCCCGACTAGGAATTATGACAGGCACGGTGCTTAATTACTCCTGCACGGTATTGATTATACACAAACTTTCTAAAATTAACATTTTTAACATTTTAATAATTAACGAGAGATTTACAAACATAACACTCTCGAAACATGTGACATTTGCATTTGTGTCCTCCAATATTTTAACATACACCGAGTTTCACCATCTTCCATTGTCCATAGGAAATCTATAAACTAGGTTCCATAACATAAAACCTACTAGTCACCTAACCACGTACTACTAGTCTACTATCTTTGTCTAAAAAACTATTTTTAGCTCATATTGTTTGTCCCAAAATTATTATTTTTATTAATTATTTTATTGGATTCGGCAAAGTATTAGACAGATATATTGAGATTTGTTTAAAAAATAGTAGGCATATACCTTGCAACATATTTTTGTCTTCATAGATTTTTATGGGTATATGTGAGGTATGCTAAAAATTAAGTGTTTTTTGACAAAGAGAATACATATTACAAGGATATATACTAGAACCTTAGCAATCCTTTGTTCCAACCAAGTAATAGTATATATTTCGATTACAAACGTTGTCATCTGGGCCTATGTACTCCTATATACTTAATTTCTTTAGCGCATATATCCTACGACTTAAAATGTACTGCTAGCTAATTATTAAACTTGACTACTAACTATGTGAAATAAGTCAAGATAGCCTATTGATCCACTAGGCCGCGTTCGTTGATCAGTCTTACTAAGTCAGTCAAATTCACGCACGCTTGACAAACTTTTAAACATGATGTTTTTTTTGAAAATTTTCTATAGAAAAGTAAAAATCATATCAGTCCCTTTTTTTATTTTTTATAATTTATAATTAAATACTATTATATTAATTCAGTACTACGTTTCCGCGCCGAATACTTACCCAATGGAAAAACACGGTAAAATAAGTCAAAGATAGCCTATTGTAATATTTCATGACTGAATGTGGAGCAACTTCTTTAGGCAGCGGGCAATTTAGAATATGTCAGTAGTCTAAATACTAATCCTGAACGTTTAACCGCAAGATCATCGAGGTAACATATGAAACTAATCCTGAACGTTTAAACATGCAGAAATAATATCTGAATAACACTTTTATATACGTATAGGCAGGGATTAAAATAAACACTGAAAAATAAACTACGATAAAAAAATCTCAAAATCAATTCTAAATTTAAGTCAAAAATTTAAATTTTTTGCTTATAAGCGTTAGCACAAGTGGAAATATGAGTTTGTATGTTGCCTTTTAAAAAATAAGTAATATATGAGGGTGGAATGATAGACAGAGATAAAATCGAAAGAATATTTAGTACAAAGGAATTAATGAGATCAGTGCTATTATAAATAGTGCTAGAAATATTTATTTTTTTACCCAAGATTTAAATGTTAAAATAATTAAATGTTGGGATAAAGGAAGTATAAGATATCTGGATGTATATAACTTCATCCATAAACTAATAAATATGATTATATATTCATCCATATTCATTAGCACTCTCTCGTCTGATAACGTGTAATACTCTCGTAGCAGTAACTAACCTAGATTCTCGGTTCTCAAACCGCTAAACGATGTATATTTTATATATTTTTTTAGAAAATGATGATTTAAAAATTATATTAATCTATTTTATAATTTTTCTGAGATAAGAAAACTTAAAAGCCGAACGCGGTTCTATTCATTTACCACGAAAAAGTGACGAATTTTTGAGATTTCTGCCAAGTGGGGAGAAAGGAAAGGAGCCGAGCCGAGTAGCAGTGGCAATCCCCAGCTAACCCAGCCGTCAGGAAAAATAATTTCGCTCCTGCCGCACGACAGTGACGACGCTGCCTGTACGTACGGGGCGGCGACCACTGCCCCGTGGGCCCCACGCACGCCGGGGGCGCAGCCATGTGGGGCCCCAGGCCTCCATGGACCGAGTCCACGCAGAGGCAGCTCAAGAGCTCGCTGCTCGCTGATGCTGCTGCTCTTCACCAGCTGCAGCTACACAGGCTACTACTTGTAGTAGGAGGAGTAGCTCGCCTCGCAGCGTGCGTGAGCGAGCCCACTCTCGCGCTCCCTGGCCTTTAAAGCTGTCGCCTTTTGCCTCCCCTGCTGCTGCTGCTGCTGCTGCTGGTCTTGGTTGCTGTGGCCGCGCTTGGTTGCTTGCCTCGGGTGGGCGGTGCGAGGTGTAGCTGCTCCGGCGAGGCGACCGGATCCGGGAGGGCTCCGGCTAAGCGGGGGTGTGGGGGTGGTGGTTCAGTGGTTTGCTGGGGTGTTGTGTCGGTGGCGGGTGATGGCGGCGGCGGCGGCGGCTCCGTGCTGCTGCGGCTGCGGCTAGGTGTGGGGGCGCTGCGCGCGGCGGCGGAGGCTGTGTGTGAGGTGGTGTTTCCTCCCCGGACGGCCGGCGGCGGCGGTGGCTGTGAAGGTACGTGAGTAGAGTTATGCTTTACTCTCTCTTCCTGTCGCTGATGCTTAAGCAGGCAGCCACTGTTCGTCGTCTTTGGGAGGGCTCGGGGCCATGGCTCTCTGCTCTTCTTCATCCGCGTTTTGCCATTGCGATTTAATTTCTGGACGGAAGTTTGCATGATTTTTGGGCCTCGGGTTCATCCGACGTTTCAAACCGATTCTTTTCATAGACTCTTTTGTGTTGTGCCGGAAGCAGCTGGTGTTCTTATCGATTTGGCGTTCGCCATCAGGCGCTGAAGCAAGAAACCGTGCTGTTTCAGCCTCAATTTCGCGATTTCCGCGGCGTCTAATCGCCGGCATTTGCCTTGCTCTTACCCTCTTTTCCCGTCTCGGTTTTAAGCCAAAAGGCGCCTCCTTTGCGTGCTTTTCCACGCCTTGTTGTTCAAGGGAGAGAGGAGAGAGGAGAGAGGAGGAGGAGGCAAGCTTGCGCAATCGCACAACCGCCTGTCGATTTCACCTTTCTTTTTTTTTTCTCTCTTCTCTCCTCCTTTCACATGTCAGATGTTTTTCTTTTCTTCTTCTTCCTCTCCTGATGCTTTCACTTTTGCTCGAAATCTCCCAGGTTGTTTGGTGCGAGGCGAGGCGAGGCGGCGGTGATTGTTTGAACGCGGCGGCGGCTGCCGGGGATCGAGGATGGCGGCGGCGGTGGCGATGCGGAGCGGCAGCGGCAGCGAGGGCGGCGGGTACGACAAGGCCGGGATGGACTCCGGCAAGTACGTGCGGTACACGCCGGAGCAGGTGGAGGCGCTGGAGCGGGTGTACGCCGAGTGCCCCAAGCCCAGCTCCTCCCGCCGCCAGCAGCTGCTGCGCGAGTGCCCCATCCTCGCCAACATCGAGCCCAAGCAGATCAAGGTCTGGTTCCAGAACCGCAGGTGAGCATCCAAGCAGCTGCCTTTCTGTATCTGGGATGGAAAAATTATCTGTACAAGTTGGTCAAGAATGGTTCACTAGAAATGTTTTAATAAGTGATCAGTGTCATTCTTGCTATTATAAAGATGGGTAACTCTCCGGTGCATTAGAAATGTTTTAATAAGTGATCAGTGTCATTCTTGCTATGGGTAACTCTCCGGTGCATTTTACTGCTAGAAAGCTGCTTGTTTTTGGTGTTTTACAGTTCTGGGTTAGAGCTGAGTTATTGGGGGTTCTTGGATGTGCTTTCAGGTGCCGAGATAAGCAGCGGAAGGAGGCTTCCAGGCTTCAGGCCGTGAACCGAAAACTGACGGCGATGAACAAGCTTCTCATGGAGGAGAATGAGCGTCTCCAGAAGCAGGTCTCCCAGCTGGTTCATGAGAATGCTTACATGAAGCAGCAACTTCAGAATGTATGTCTTTGTGTTGTTGATCTCACATATACTGGGCGAAAAAGGCGCTACGTTTTGTTTTTTTCACTTTCTCTTACCATCTCTTTTCTTTGTTTGCAGCCTTCATTGGCCAATGATACAAGCTGTGAATCAAATGTGACCACTCCTCAGAACGCTCTAAGAGATGCAAGTAACCCGACTGGGTTAGTGAAATTTACCATACATGTTTTGATTCTGGGCAATTTGAACTGGATGCCCTCTAGGGATTGGCTTACCATTTCCGACACTAATTATATGATCTTTGTCCAGACTCCTTACAATTGCGGAGGAGACCCTGGCAGAGTTCCTCTCCAAGGCTACAGGGACTGCTGTTGATTGGGTGCCGATGCCTGGGATGAAGGTTGGTTGCCAATTTCTGAGATTCTATACCTGTGGCGAATACTAAGTGTGCCCAAATGTTCTAATGTTTGTTCTCCTTTCTTTGATAAGCCTGGTCCGGATTCGTTTGGTATTGTGGCCATTTCACATGGTTGCCGTGGTGTTGCCGCCCGTGCCTGTGGTTTGGTGAATCTAGAGCCAACAAAGGTAATTGTGTATGTCAGCACTTCACTTATTTATTTTTCTTCATTCTACTACAACGCCTCTTGGTTCCTTCTAAGAAAAAGAGTGTCTAAAACCAGCTTTGTCTGCAAGTAACTATTTCTATTTTCATGCTGACATGCTATCGAACAAAGAATCTCCTTTAAAGTACCTATCACAAGCATAACTGGCTGTGCATACTTGGAGGTCCTTTTTTTTTACTTGAGGGGCAAATACACTTTACTAGAGCAAAGAATTGTCAAATTTCCAGCTCATGCCATACAAAAAAACAGTTCAGTCTCACTGGCTTAACAACTGAGGTTCTCCTAAGATCCTTTGCATAATCTTCATTGATGTGAATATTTTCTAGAGCCTTATTGTTTTCAGCAAATTGTTGGGAGATTCTTATAGTGTGATAGTGCAGATTGTGGAGATCTTGAAAGACCGCCCGTCTTGGTTCCGTGATTGTCGAAGTCTTGAAGTCTTCACCGGGGTTCCAGCTGGAAATGGTGGCACAATCGAACTTATATACATGCAGGTGAGCGTCTTTTTTCTTCTTGCACAATTAAGTGGTTCATTTATTTTTGCCACATGCATTCCCTATTTTATTCATTCTTGTTTTTTTTTTCACTCAGATGTATGCTCCAACTACTTTGGTTCCTGCCCGAGATTTTTGGACGCTTAGATACACAACTACAATGGAGGATGGTAGCCTTGTGGTGCGTTGAACTTGAGCATCTTCATTTTATCTTACTTTGCGTACATTGTAAATTAGCACAGATGGTTGCTTTTTCCTAAGGCCATGTATCTTGTAGGTCTGTGAGAGATCATTGAGTGGTTCTGGAGGTGGGCCAAGTACAGCCTCTGCACAGCAATTTGTAAGAGCTGAGATGCTTCCTAGCGGCTATCTAGTGCGCCCATGCGAGGGTGGTGGTTCAATCGTTCATATTGTGGATCATCTAGATCTTGAGGTGTGATCTCAAGTTCTGCATGCTTGCTAGTTAGATGTGAAATTCTGTGCATTTGAGTCATTATTTTTTATTAATCTACTTACAGGCTTGGAGTGTTCCTGAAGTACTACGACCACTCTATGAGTCATCTAGGGTAGTTGCTCAGAAAATGACTACTGCAGTAAGTTCCTATTACATTGCCTTGTTTGCTTTTATTTGTACAATTTCAATGATATATCTCTTGCTATGTACTTATATCTGTCGAAATACCTACTGTCCACTTATGATCGATTGTTTCTTCAAGACTAACCTAGTTCAAAACTTAAAAACGTGTGGTTCAATGCCTGTTTGGCAAATTTGTTGACATCATTTAGTTAGAGGGTTCAGACATTGTTCAGTCCCCACATTAAGTGTTGCAATGCCTAACCTAGGAAGTGTTTGACATATCAATAAATTCTTTGTTTTCCTGAAAGCATATAGTTTTAGAGAGGAAGTTTGGAATAATAGTTGAGCTCGCTATGTCAATTTCGTTACTCCTTTTTTGAAAGGGTACTTAACCTTTTACAAATAAGTATGCTAAAGTTCTCAAGGGTTTCTTTGACATTGGATTATATTGCGACTATAGCTCTTCTTTGCATCTTTGGACTGCTTGAATCATTTTTATTTTCTTGATCATTACTTGACTATTCTTATTATTAAGGCACTACGGCACATCAGACAAATAGCTCAAGAGACAAGTGGGGAGGTTGTATATGCTTTGGGGAGGCAACCTGCTGTTTTGCGAACATTTAGTCAGAGGTTGAGTAGGTATGTCCTGGATATAGATACTTAATTTGCTCCTATTTATTTTGGATAGTTTTTTAAAAATTTTAACACATTGCTATGCTCATTTAGAGGCTTCAATGATGCTATAAGTGGTTTCAATGATGATGGTTGGTCTGTCATGGGTGGGGATGGCATTGAAGATGTGATTATTGCTTGCAATTCAAAGAAGGTTAGGAATACTAGCACTATAGCCAATGCTTTTGGACCTCCAGGAGGTGTTATATGTGCTAAGGCATCCATGCTTCTGCAGGTGAGGGTTAAATATAAATTTGTTTCTGTTGATAAAGGCTGTTTACTTTTCTAACTTAATATAAAACCAGTGACTATGATGGGAATTTACTTCCTTTCTGGTTGACTGGTTTTAACTCTTAACTGTAACTTTTCAAGAGCTTACCTTTTTGTTTTTACTTGGCATCCTAGAGTGTCCCACCAGCAGTTTTGGTTAGATTTCTGAGGGAACATCGTTCTGAATGGGCGGATTATAACTTCGATGCATATTCGGCTTCATCTCTGAAGACAAGTTCATGTTCACTTCCTGGGTTGCGGCCTATGAGATTTTCGGGGAGCCAGATCATTATGCCACTTGCTCACACAGTGGAGAATGAGGAGGTATGCTTATAAGTCTTTTGATTTCATGACTGCTAGGTTCTGTTATCCTCCTATTTTCGATGTTTTCTTTTCTATACATTACCCTTGACTATGTTATCATCTAGTTCCTTGTTGATTTTTCTCTAATCCTTGTCTGCTGGTGTGGGGGATCCATTTGTCTGATGTTCACCAAGTGAGCTTTATAGAAGTCTATATCATTTGGAGGGAACAACAGACAAGTTCCATTTATACAAAACAGGACTGATCAATTTCGATGCTATTTTGTTGATGAGTTTATCAACGTGCAGATTCTAGAAGTTGTCCGTCTTGAAGGACAAGCACTAACACATGATGATGGTCTTCTTTCTAGAGATATTCACCTGCTTCAGGTAATAATTCTCTTAGCTCTTCTCGAGGAAGATTGTAAACCTTTAAACTTAGATGAATAAATTGCTAACGAAGTTTACCCTAAAAAAAAAGGTAATAATTCTCTTATTTTGTCGTTATCTGGTTTTCAGAATTAAACCTCCAGTAAAAAAACATTGTATTCTAAGATTATAATTAATCTCTTTAGAGGGAATTTCTAATGTGTCTCCCATCTTGCTTGATCTTTCAGCTTTGCACTGGAATAGATGAGAAATCAATGGGATCTTGCTTCCAGCTTGTCTTTGCACCAATCGATGAGCTTTTCCCTGACGATGCTCCATTAATATCGTCAGGCTTTCGTGTTATTCCACTGGACATGAAAACAGTGAGTTTTTCACTAATTTTACTTACTCTTGGATAGTCTAGGGTGTCACATTTCTTGTGTTAGCCTTTTCTTTTAAATGCATTTAACTTTTGTATTTTATGGATAATTCTTGAATTTTTTGCGTGCATTTTGGCTCCTGTCCGTTCATAACAATTATAGGGTAAAAGCCTTTTAACTCCAGTAGGACGAAAACTGTTTTGACCAAACATCTTGTTTCTACCGTGTTACTCCCATCTGGTTTGATTGTCAGCTGCTAGGATTTTAACCACTAGTGTTTTCCACAGGATGGTGCACCCACTGGTAGAACATTAGATTTGGCGTCTAGCCTTGAAGTTGGTTCAACTACACAACCCACAGGGGATGCAACTCTGGATGACTGTAACCTACGATCAGTGCTAACCATCGCCTTTCAATTCCCTTATGAAATGCATCTCCAAGATAGCGTTGCAACTATGGCCAGACAGTACGTCCGCAGTATTGTTTCTTCTGTGCAGAGAGTATCAATGGCTATTTCTCCTCGATCTGGCTTGAATGCTGGGCAGAAGATAATTTCAGGCTTCCCTGAAGCCCCAACACTAGCTCGTTGGATTTGCCAAAGCTACCAGTAAGTGCATGTTTAGTTTCCTTTCTATCTTATGAATACCTTTTGGTGTTAATAGATAGGAGCTGCATTACTTCTCTATGTTACTATTTCTGTATAGATGACAGAGCAGCACCTGTCCAAAAGCTAAAAACTTATTACCCAAATATTAACTTATACTCAATCTGATAGGCGTTCATGACACTTGCAGGTTCCATCTGGGAGTGGAGTTACTTAGGCAGGCAGATGATGCTGGGGAATTACTACTGAAAATGCTCTGGGATTATGAAGACGCTATTTTGTGCTGTTCTTTCAAGGTATTCTTTTTTCATGTTCTTTTCATAACGTCCAACTTGTACATTTCCACCATCGCGTTTAGGAGAAAATGAACTCAGCCTTCGTATGCTCTTCATATTCTTTCAGGAAAAGCCTGTATTTACTTTCGCCAACGAGATGGGACTGAACATGTTGGAAACATCTCTCGTCGCCCTCCAAGACCTCTCACTGGACAAGATATTCGATGAAGCCGGGAGGAAGGCCCTATACAACGAGATCCCAAAATTGATGGAACAGGTATAGCTACTTCTTGCCCCAAAAAGATCCCATTTTTTTTTTGCTGAAGTAACAGCAATGCCTTAGCTGCTAAACAAACCAGTTGGATCTAGAGATAGATAGAGCAAGTAACCATGGCCACACACAATTCATGGAAGCAGATTACTATCCACAGCTAATCATTCAGATCATCTGAAAATTGTTCAGGGCTACGCGTACCTGCCGGGTGGGGTGTGCCTGTCCGGGATGGGCCGCCATGTTTCTTTCGAGCAAGCCGTGGCATGGAAGGTGCTCGGGGAAGACAACAGCGTGCACTGCCTCGCCTTCTGCTTCGTTAACTGGTCCTTCGTGTGATGTGATCCAAACACCAGTCTCCCATTTTTGCAATCCCTGTAGAAGAAGAGGGAAGAACACCAACCAGACAGGGTCTCAGCTGTTTAGCAAAAAAAGAAAAATGATATGATGCTAGTTTCTCCTAGATCTCGAAAGGCCAATGCTGCCCAGGTGCCTGTAAAGAGCGTGTTGCCTAGTGTAAATTTGCTCTCGTTTTCCACTGATTATTTTTTATCCCAGGCGAAAGGAGGCAGTACTGGCTGCGATTGTAGCTGGCTTAGCTTGCCGGAGTTGAGTGAGGGGACACTAACCTTGGGGTGATCACCAGCTGTATGATGAAATTCCTAACAGGAAATCTCCACCTGGATCCATGAAGATGAACTCATGGGCATGTTGCGGAAGAATTCTCCCGCCCCTTTTCCGTTGATCTGCAGCTTCTGCGCCGCCTCGCCTTCGTTAACTCGATCGGCGGTGCGGCGGAGAGACGTCGCCGGTGAGCGGCGGCGCCCTCGTCGCGGTCGCCTTCGCAGCGCCGCCGGTTTTGGGCCGGGAGGGGGGTGGGGGTTCGGCCCTCGGATCGGAGCGGTAGCTGGGCTCGCAACCATGTGGTCGGCCCAAGTAGCAAATATGAAAAACCATTCACGCAGGAAATACATCTCCCAGGCAACAATTTGATGAGCGTTTACCCAGAAACTCAAATCTGAAACAGTAAATTCGATTGAAATTGGTCGAAATTTTCTGGTTTTCGACATCTCGATGGACCCATGAGCCTCAGACTGAGAATGTGTTTGTAAACCTTCTAGAATATAGTCCTGTCAATCTTACCAATTCTATGGAACATATCGATTTTTAGAAAAGAAATCCTATAAAATTTCTACTATCCAGGAAGCATTAGCCTTAGGCCATTACCTACTGTACAGACACGCCTGCCTCACCGCCAGGGTTCGTCTTTCCCGACTGAGTGCCAGATCCCGGCCTCTAGCACTATGACACCATTTTGTCAAATTTCGATCAAACATTGGTCGAACTCTTACACTTCCAAATTAAAATTGTCGAAACCAAAACACCAGCACACCTCATCTTTTCTCTTCTTCTTATACTTATAAACTAAAATATAAATTATCAACCTTCAATTTAAAAGTTGATTTTGCATTTTTTTTCACTGAATTTTATTTTTCATTATTATCTTCTGTATTGCTAAAAATATATACATAAAAGTAAGTTTTATGTATAAATCATGTTTTCTTTGAAAATATGCCGTCACCCTCGAGAATTTCACAGTTTTCGATCGGTTTTGGCCGAAAAAACTTAGCCTCCTCTCTGCAGGCCCAGCTAGCACGAACGGGATCAAAACGCAGCGACGTTGCAGTGGAGTGGGCAGGCAAAGGCAAAGGCAACACAGGAAAAGCGCACAGTTTCTACCACAACTCCAAAGTGCAAAAGCGAGAACTGTAGTATCTACAGTATGCGTGTGCAGAGATACCGAGAGGGCCGCAATAAATTCTCGTTTTGATGGCATCGATCCATCAGACAGGTAGCCCAGCAGCAAGGCAGGCAGCAATGCAGCTAGCCGGCCATTAAATTGGGGGGCGCCCTCCGGCCGGCCATGCTGCCGCCGCATCAATTCTGCATTTGCGTCGCACTGCACTGCACTCGCTGCTGCCGCTGCTGCTGGTAGTAGTAGTAGGAGTGATGAGGTAGCTGTTGCTTCCAACTAGCAGTAGCTGCTGCCTCCGGTTGGCACAGCGAGCAGGAAAACGATGCCTCCGACGACGACGACCCTCTTGGCCGCTACTTCTCCTCTAGTCCATGGAGATCCGGAGCATGCATGCCTCTCCGTCGAGGACGAATTCATTGCCGGTTAAATGGGGCGTTGGGCCTGGCCACCTCTACATGTAGGCATGTAGCACCAGCAACTATACTGCTCGTTTAGTCGCAAAACCCTAACGTATGCAGCTATGGCCGCATTCTTACCCAGGGTCTAGTGCGAAATAGAGGAGGTGACACGGGTATCTAAATTTGAATCGGAGTAATAAATACATGGTAAAAATTTATAAACTTTAATTAAAAATTTTTCCGAAGGGGGTTCCTCCGAACCCCCTTCTTGTGCAGCTTCGCCACTGTTAGTCCCCCGTGCTAAGTTAACTTATCTACTAGTTTTTCACGTACACGCTTTCCAAACTGCTAAACGGTGTATTTTTGCAAAAAAAATTTATAGAAAGTTGTTTTAAAAATCATATTAATTTGTTTTATATTTTTTAATAATTAATAATAGAAAAATCAAGTACTAATCTATTACTATATTTTTCACGCTGGATAAGTTAACTTATACCCCTCCCTTAACGAACAGGCCTATGTATGTCATCGAGACTCTAAAGGCGACGCATTACAATAATTCGTTCGTCTTAGGGGCTGTTTGGATTCAGAGACTTTTTTTAGTCACTTGTCATATCGGATGTTTGCACATTAATTAGGAGTATTAAATATGGATTGATAATAAAACTAATTGCATAAATAAATGCTATTTTATTAGACAAATTTTAAAGCCTAATTAAGCCACGATTAGCAAATGTTTACTGTAGTATCACATTCGCTAATCATGGACTAATTAGGCTCAATAGATTCGTCTCGTAAAATAGCCAGAGTATGAGGTGAGTTTTATTAATAGTCTATATTTAATACTTCTAATTAGTGTCCAAACATTCGATGGGATAGGGATTAAAAAAATTCCATAGGAACCAAATAGGCCCTTAAAAACAACTTTATTTTTTTAATGTAAGCTATAAAGATTAAATTATTTTGGAACGAGGAAAGTAAAGAACTACTTTCTCTGTATTAAAATGTAGCTCATAGAGCACGGAGGAGTAGGGAAGATGCGGTTTTTTTTTCAAAAAGAATAATTTTTACAGGATTTTCATAAGAATTAGTCTAATTCCCAAGAAATTAAATCATTTATTTTCAACAATCGCATTATTAATGTATACGTACAGAGGGAATAAAGGGGATTGACTGACACATGTATCTACTGCTTTTTAATTATTCTCGTCTTTCATTTCTATTTATGCTTATAAGCCAAAATTTAAATTTTAAATCTTAAATTATTTTTCATCATAGTTTAATTTTTAATCTTAGCATTTAGATTACTAAGAACACATATAAAATTTTGGTGAGGTGAGTGAATTTTGACGGTTTGAAAATGCTGAGAGATGAATATTAACTCGTTTAAAGTTTCAATACTTTTGTGACCTTAGAGGGGAAATATCCGTTGAAATCAAACAAACAAGTGAAAACCCGTGAAACCAAACCTAATTTTTGTTCTAAATTTACTTAAAAATTACAATAGACAGGTGTATGTATGAATTACGTTACCACCAAATATCAGGCAAATATTAACATAGCACTGTTTATGTGAAATTTGTCCTTTTTCCTACCAAGTGTAATTCAGTTTGGACTTTTTTTTGGTGTTAATGTAGTTCATGTCTATATCTATTTGTAACGATTTTTTTCGTAAATTCACAGAACTTTTAGTTTCGTTTCTTCGGGGGGGGGGGTATTTGGTTGATGTTTTCACCTGATATCCATTGTCTATGATTTGGTGTACAATTAACTGTTTGTGGTGAATTTTGTGTGACCTAAACCTTGAGTGGCCGTGTTGGCAGCTGCCCCTACCAACAGGGCTAACCAGCACACGCAAAATCTATTAGTACATTAATCGAGTATTAGCTATTACAAGCTTAGCAATGGATTAACCTAATTTTTAAACAACTTTGATATATACTCCCTCCATCCAAAAACAAATCAACTTTTCAGTTTTTAGATACAATGTTTAACTCATCGTCTTATTAAAAAAATTACGATTAATAATTTTATTTTTATTAGATAATAAAACATAAATGTCACTAATTTTTTTAAATTTCTTGAAAATTTTTCAAATATGATGGATGGTCAAATGTTCGACACAAAAACCGAAAAGTTGGTTTTTTATAAAACGGAGGGAGTATTTTTTTTGGGAAAAAACAAACATTTAGCAGTTCAGAAAGAATGCACGGAAAAGAGAGAAGTTAGCCTTATTTGTCACTTGTGAAGACGCCCGATGTGAGCAAAACGATACTATACATTTTGGTCAACTTAGAGGATCACCAACAGAAAATTGATATGAATCTAAATTTTTAGGTTTTTGAGTGAAAAGTTGGTTCCAACAGTTATACAAAATAGACGTACGAAAATTGCATTGCCTAATGCCAAAGATCTCGTTCTCCCCAAGTCGGACCCTCCTAATATACTACGTGAGAGAATGGTAGAGCCAACGTGGAAAACAGAGCGATTTTTGTTTATGTTTTTAGTAATAAAATAGGGTGGACCAATCTTATTTTTTTATCATTGAGAGTCAGATTTTAGTTAATATATATGTTGAAAACATCCACCTATCCAAAAACTAAAATTATGATTGGGGACCCGAAAATAAATTTTGGGATGGACTTTTGAGCGATCGTTGGTGATGCTCTTATGCTGCCGGCAATTCGCACGGTACTAGATTGGTTTTATGGTGAAATCTGTTTGGTATGGACCTAAACCTGGTGAGCAATTCTAACGGTACGGTACAGATCGGTCAATGCACTACTAGGATCTACCTTGTCAGAGAGGAGGTCAATAAACCGCTGTCGTAATCCCAGTAAGACCTTATCCGGTTAATCTCAATTACAAAAGTATTCAAAGGAATTATGGAGGAATTTATTCCACACCTATTATGGCCTGAAATTATTCCTCCTTAATCTTCTCCAATCCCTCCCTCTTGAGAAATAACCGAACATGGCCTAAGCGAGGTAATATTGTCAGTGGTTACCGCTGTGAAAATCAAACAAAGTTCACCAAAAAACAAAAATATCTATTTAAATTTCTTTTGAACTTTTTAGGGGATTGCCAGGCCTATTCTGTTAACGTATCCGGTATCCCAACGATAGTCTTGCTGCTGCTACTACTATTATCATATTGCCCGTGCGTGAAGTGGGATTTAAATTTAAAATAATAAGTATTAACCTATTTTTATCGTAATTTTTCAGTGTATATCTCTTAATTGTTATTTATATTTCTTCCCACAACAAGAGGGTAGGTGCAGGGAATTAATAGGTGGGTCATATACTCATATGATCTTATATTGCTTTTAAAATACTAATATTACTATGCATTGCAACAAACCCATATAATTAGTAATGAACTGTACAAGTGCATGGACATATTGATAAAAGAAATAGCTTTTTTAAAGAAATTACTTGATTTTTAATGAAAACGGTGGTTTTTGTGTGACATGTCGTGAGAAAGATGACAAAGGACTCTACTTTTCTGCAGAGATAAGTAGAGAGATGACAAAGGACTCTACTTTTCCGTAGAGATAAGTAGAGAGTTGGTGGTTACCACTACGTGCCTCATAGTTGGCTAAACGTTGTCAAAATTAAAATTTTAGAACATAATTTTAAAATTGTCTTTGATGACTTTTCACCGCAGTTTCTTTTTTAGCATTGGTGCAACTCACCAAGAACACATATATAAAAACTTTAATCACATATTATTTTCCTCATTAATCTGTTATTATTATTATTTAGATATTCTATATTTCTTCCAAAAAACCGAGAGTTGTAGGGTTATTTATCGGTTTCACTGCCCATCATCACTTATTTTTAAAGGAGCGTAAATACTCGATTACTCTAGGCCTGCACCGTTGATTTTTTTATTTTTTAAACCTTTTTATTAAGTAATTTTATTATTAAACCTCGGATGAAACTATTTTCACCGGATGAAACTTTTGTCTAAAATTACTTAATAAAAAGTTTTTAAAATAAAAAAAATTTATGCACCTTTGTGGTTGGTCTGCTTCTCGTACAAACGCCGGCTGAGCAAGCAACTCAACTCAACTCAAACTCAACCTAGCCGAGCGTTTTGGCCCCCCGGCGCTTTCCTCGCAGGCAGGCAGGCAGACACACACAACACGCACGCAATTGGCCCTATGCGGCACCGGCGGTTGGGTCAGCACGCTGTAGCAGGGTCAAAACGCCAGTACGCCACGCATGCAGCCACACTTGCCGCTGCTGCTGCTTCTGCTGCTGTGCCACATGCTCTCCATGCATGCAAACCCACAAACCCAAAACCCAGCAGCAGCAGCAGCAGCTCAGCTGCAATCCTGCAACGGCAACTTCCTCTCCTCCCTTTTCCTCTGCCCTTTCTGCAGAGATCAGATCAGCGAAGCAAAGCAAAGCAAGCGAACGAGCAAATGATTATGGTGTTTTTGTTTGTTTTTTGCTTGCAGCTGATTAGCCGCTAATCGAGTGGTAATGGCATGGCACCGAGTACCACCAACTCACAGTCACAGCAGGTAGGTTTTGTGGTCACCAAGCCAAAAACACACACTTGATTACTTCGAGCTACCGTGCATTGTTGCCAGGCAAATGATGTGATGTGATGTTCTTTTAAGGTAAGACAATGATGCGGATGCTAATCGCGCAACGGAAAGCAACCGTAGCCAGCCAGCGGTCCCAAATTCCGCTCATGCTGCTCATGGCAAGGTGAGGGACCAGCAGCCAGAGTACCATACACCAACTTGTAACATCTCAATGCCTACACACTCGATTCCTAAAAGGACAAGCATATAGTTGAGTAGGATGGAAAAAAAATAGTTACTTTTACTTCCCTCTGAATTGAATTCTGATCCTCCTCAACATTAGTCTTTTGATGATATCACCAACTTCTAAGATCAGCATGGCAAAGCAGGAGTAAGATAATTGGTAAAGAGAAATTTAGGATGTTGTAAAAACTGCCGCCACATAATTTCCTTCCCTAGAGGCACACAATATCCACCTCATCATTGGGGGTAAAAAGCAGAGACCACCAACAACTGCATATCCAGGGAAGTATAACCATCTCCAAACAACGGGCAAACCGCCTACCACTGCACGTCTGTCTGTTTTTGTGTTTTTTCTTCTGAACAAAAAGCTAGGTGTCCCCTACTAGAAATGCGGCTTGCCCAGCGCCCCTAATCCGAACCAAAGGCAAACAAAACTAAAACAGAAAGGGATGTGCACAGGAGGAGGCAGCTAATTACAAAATCTGACAGCAGATGACGCCCATTCGCCGACGCCTTTCTCAAGTTACTTGAGCTCGAGATGCCTGATGATGTCCTCCACTTCTTCAGCGTCCACTGGGAGATGATCCTCAGCGTCCCCATTATCGGCATCAGCGACCTTCGACTGGGTCTTTGGAAGAGATTCCGGTGATGTATCACCAGATGATTGCACCACAGCAGAATCAGCAGCAACACACGGCACATCCTTGGCAGCTGCTTGCGATGCTTCCTTAACATGAGCTGGACCCTCAACCTTAACCGGAGGCTTAATTACTGGCAATGGAACCACCCCCTTACCAATTGACAGTGGTTCGTTCCGAGGCTGGAGTTGTACATCCTTTATCTGAACAGGGATCGCAGGTGACAGCGATTCCTTCGGTGGCTGGGATTGTACATCCTTGATCTGAATGGGGATCGCAGGTGAAAGCGATCCCTTAAGAAGCTGGTGTTGAGCATCCCTCACCTGAACAGGCATCACAGGTGACCGGGTTTCCTTTATTTGTTGGTGTTGCACATCCTTTATCTGAACAGGCATCATAGATTTCGGCCCTTGGACTGGACCTGAAGGAGTAAAGAGAGGGGGAGCTGGCCTGATGCGAACTGGGGATGCCATCCGAATTGGTGGCGGGTGGCTCATGAGAGGGGGAAGCTGTTGTGTCCGTGCACCTGGGGGTGGGAGAGGTGGAGCAGAGAAAACAGGGATGGATGTCCTCACTGTAACTGGAGGAGCCATGCTATGGCAAGGCATGCGGAAGTGCCCAACTGGGACATAAGGAGCTGCCTCTGCAGCGGGGAACCTTGACCTTGGATTCGGACTTTCAGTCAGCCGGAAAGGTGTTTGTGATGCTGCATCAGATGCTGCTGGTGACTCTGGTCTTGATCTTGAATTAGACTTGGGGCGGAATAGAGGGAGAATCTTCGAGTAGCTGGAGTGAGAGGATTGAGGAAACGCTGTCTTCCGCTCTGGTTGCATTGGAAATTTCTTGGGAAAAGGCGAAGCATGTGGATTATTGGCCATCGCCATCTTCTCTTTCAGGCGATAGTTGAGAAGAGCTCGAGCAATCCTGATCTGCTCCTGCTCATCATTGCTCTCAGGTTCATTCGATGAATTTGCCTCCTGACGTACCACTGTTCCAAAGAAGAAAAATAATGTAAGAAAGTGGCTTTATGTAACAGCAATGATACAATTCAGAATAACCACATAACACTAACATTTGCAATGAAACTCCACATAAGTAGAGCTCATCTCAGGTTCTAATTAAAACCCAGAACCCAGACTAACAGAATTTTTTGCTTGCATAAATTGTGGCATTAAAAACATGCATAGCGTGATAAAGTGGCTTTAAGTAAGTATGTTCTTGCAGTTGTTAATGTTTTTGTTACCCTTGATTGCGGTAAGAGGTTTAAAATAAACCAAAGGTTTTGTGTGATCTAAGCGTAGGTTACATGGTGACAAATATGGTGTTGGCAAGCAACCTTGATCTAATTATTATTCATACCAATAGTTTAGAGTTTAAGTTGTCTTCTCCTGAGATGACATCCAAAGTTATCATATAGTTCCTCCTGTTCTAATTAAATTATCTAATATGGATATTACACTCTATGGGGCATGGACCAGTACATGTCAAGAACACTGTCATCTAAACAGGTATTCTTCTGCACAGACTAAAACAAACATGAAGACTGATAGACTTCCGACCAACCAGAGGAATCTCCTTAAAATAAACAAGCGCACCTAGCTTGATAAGTTCAAGTGCACATCATTCGTATTCTAAAATACCTAAACAAAAGAATCTTAAGACATAATGAGATTTTTAATGTACTGCAAGATTTTCCACAATTTTTGCCAAACATGATTACTGCAGGGAGAAATATAAATAAGAAATAGCAATACTGTTTTTTGAACCAATGATACAGTGGAATGAACTATGAAAGGAACTGGTGATAGTAACACTCACATTGTCTCAGTGAAGACCAGGCCGCTGAAGCCGCATTTTTTTCAGCTTGCTTCTTATTCTTAGCAGGATCACCTGTAAATGTGATCCCAGCTAACTCTACTGTACATGTGAAAACCGGCAGGTGGCCAAGCCCAGATCGTTCTGTTGTATACGAAGGCAATGGTGCTCCAACCCTCTGGGCTACTTCCTGTAGAAGGTTCTTGTAAACACCTGTTTCATCCTGTTTAAAGAAACATATCAGTATATTGGAGTAAGTAGAAAATTTACAGCACAAACCACAATGGGTGCCAGATCATATTGCAAGGTGAAACACAAATAATACAGGATGCAAAAGGTTAGCAGACAGCTTATTTAAAATAGTTGATGACAGGAGTACAATGATGTCCAGGTCAGCTAGTTAAATTTCCTTTAATACTCAGTCTTGATTGAAACAGAAGTAACCAAATAAAAAAAGAAGAAAAGGCACCAGAATCCTAAGGAAGATGACTTCTGGATTAAGGTATTGCTGAACAGAGAAATACTTCAAATGTAAGGATTATGATTTAAGAGGTTTTAATACAAGAGGTGTTAGTTGAGCAGTCTGTGAGCTGATCAGGTGATCATAAAGGGGCAATGAATAACAAGGGACACCCATCGAACCAACCGAAACACCTGAGTCAACTCTAAATTACATAGGTGATTTAAGGATAAAATGAACCGAGATTTTTGTTCCCTGTACATTAGTTTTGAATAAACTAATATATAATGCAACCAGTAGCAGTAGAAGACTGGATTGAGTTGACAGCAAAGCTCAGTTAGATTGAGGAATTAGAGGATACTTTTTCGGCATTGAGTACCATATACTGACCTCATAAAAGAACTCCAAGACATAAAAATGGAATGCTATAACATTAATGGTAGCACTACTGGACTTATGTAAGAACAATTGTTCCATGTATAGTCACAGCCAGTGAGTTTACTACTATATCCGTTATTACCTACAATGCCATTGTTGACTTGGTCAATTGATATGATAGCTTCTCCTGTAGTTAAATATTTCTTTTAGCAACAATTAGAATTAAGAAAACACGATCGTTTAAAAAATGGTCAGATCAGTTTCTGTCAGTCAAAACTCCGAGCTGAAACCCTCAGTACTAGTCAACCATGAGGAGCTTTGAACACGCCTAACATTTGACAAGAACCGTTCAAAAACACTGTAGCAACTAGCAAACTTCTCTATTGTGCACAATTTTAGTTACTCATAGGTAAACACCAACTGACTTACAAGGGCATCAAACGTACGTCCATGCAAGATAGTCTCATACCGAATCACCCCGTTTCCACAAAACAATCTCTCCATGCAGACGAACGCGGCGGCGGTCGCACTCGGCCGCACCAAAAGGCACACCCTAAAAAGGCAGCAACCAAAGCGACACGCCCGCACTATCACCACCATCCAGCGACGACACCCACCAAATCCTCCCACGGATAATCTCCAAGGCCCCTAAAGCCCAGACAGGGAGAAGCAACACGGCGCACTAGGGCAAGCCGAAACGCACTAGCTACGGCGGGCAGAGGCAGCAGCACCCCCATCGTGGTGGTGGTGGCAAAAGCCAAAAGACTTCCCCCATTCCTCCAATGGCAGCACCACCACCATCCATCCATCCATCCACCATGATCCCATTCACCCCATGGTTGCACTACACTGCACCTTCTCCCCTCCCTTTGCTGCTGCGGCCCCATGGTGGGCTGTGGTGGGGGCCTGCGCGCCACTAAATTTCCCGGGCCCACCGCCATTGACCTGCGATGCTGGGTTAGGTGCGGGCGGTCTCCAATTCAATTCCCCCCACCCACTCCCACGCCCTCGCCATTAATACCACCACTATAAAGACCTAAAACCTAATCTACTCCTCCCCACATCTCCTTTCACACTAATCTCTCCCCTCTGCGCACTAATCCCACGCTCCCACCAAGTCAATCAACCATCGCGTATTCTCCATTCCTCCATTTCTACCAGCAGCGGTGGTAATCGTCGTAGCATACGCGTTCTCATGGGAGGCTCCCGGGTCAAGTCCATACGTCCACTTATTAATTACTCCCCCAATTAATGCGCCATTATACGGACCCCGATTTAGTTAATCAGGGTTCGGAAGTTAATGGCACGGAGACTTTCGTGGTTAGTACTACTAGCAGTAACTAATTAACGGCGTGAAAAGAAAAAAAAATGAGAAAAGAACGGAACCCTAGCGGTAATTCCGAGGCATCCCGCTTCTTTTATTACCGCTGCGAAAGCGGCAATTAATGCGGGGTGTTAATTCAAGTACCGTCGCCGTTACGCCGAGCGCCCCCCCCCCCCCCCCATTTAACGAGAAATTGAAAACGGAGAGGGTGGGGGGATGGCCGGCGCGGAGTACGAGCTGATTAAGAGGCTTAATTGCGATTAGTACGCCGTGTTAGTGTGGGAACTAAGCTGCGTGCCTGCGTGTTTGTTCATTAATTAACTCGTGTCAAGGGCAACAAAAATTACGGCGTCAGGGATTAGCAGTAAAATATTGGGGATTAGCTGTTGTTTTTAAAATAACGAAGTGATTAAAAATTGAACGAACTTGTACTGCTCGTACAGTGGCTTTTCTTTTTCTCCAATGGAATCGAAAGAATCCCCCCCCCCCAACACACCTTTTGAGAGGGGGAGAAAAGTTTGCGGAAATTTTTGACGCGAAAAGATTGGACGCTTTTTGCTCGCTCCAGTTCGTGCCGCTGACGAGGCGGAATTCAGCGGAAGCAGATTCCCGAAGCTACCGAGGAACGAGAAGAATAGCTCGGATGATTTCGTCGGAGAGGAAAAAAACTTCGAATCTGATAGAAGTAGAGATAGCAGGAGATGAAGAGCGTTTTGGTGGTAGATTTCTCCGTGTTCGGCGACATTTTGGTAGAAAGAGAGCTCATAAAATGTTCCGCATGAGCATGAACACCCAATCACCCGAGACGCGGCTAGGTTGCTTAGCTACATGCGCAACTACCCACGAGAATTCCACGAGGAATCGCGGCAACAATGGTAGCGGCGGTTCCACGATCGATCATGCAAGCTCCCGCGCTCGAGAGAGAAAAATCCCACAGATCCCCAAATTCCGCCACGAGCAGCATCACGACATGAGGAATAGCCGAGCAAAAAACACCACGGGAGAGAGAAGGGGTTGACGACGCGAGAGGAAGTCAAACAGAGGAGAAGAGGCGGACGAGGAGGAGGGGGGGGGGCGTACCAGGATGCGGGCGGCGAGGGAGTAGGAGGGGCCCCTCCGGGCGAGCGCGGCGAGGGCGACCTCCGCGGCGGCGTGCTCGGCCTGTCGGAGTGTGGTGAAGAACCCGGGGCTCTCGAACTGCTCCCCGTTGAAGTTGACCGCCGCCTTGAACCGCGGCGCGTGGTCGGGCCCCTCCCGCAGGCAGGTGTACGCCGGCAGGTTGAAGCAGCTCCGCTGCGCCAGCTCCTGGAGCTGGTTCTTATACATCGCCGCGACGCCCGCCGCCGCCGCAGCAGCAGCCGCCCACCCGCCCCTCACCACCTACCCAGCCACCGCCCACCACCTCTCCGCCACGCCGCCGCTTCTAATGCCGGTCGGCGTGGCCGCAGCACGAGGAGGCTCTGCTGCGAGGGAGCGAGGGAGCGAGAGAGAGAGATCTACCGGAGGAGGAGGAGAGGGAGGAGGAGGAGGGGTGAAGTGTGGAGTGGAAGGAGACGGAGGTGGACGCGATTTATGTTTTTTATTTTTTTTATTTTGGATTCGTTTTCTTGGGGGGAAGTTTAATGGTGGCGCCCTGCGGTTACTAGTTGGGGCTGGCAGTGGGAGGATGACAGCTGGGGCCGCACACACAGACTTTTTTATTGCTGTTTTTTTCAAATTTAAAAAGGATTTTAAATTGAAATACTCCACTTATTGTTCATATCTTTCCCCACGTTTGTGATGGCCCTCCCTCACCAAAAGAGTTCGATTTGAATTTTGGTTCTTGTGATAATTTTTTTACTCTCACGTTTGGTTTTAGGTAATTATATTTTTGCTCGAATTGAATTGCTTCCGAACCATGGGTGCCAGCTAAGCGGTTGCATTTTAGTGGATGTGATTAGTAACGTATGCTTTAAAATTGTGCCAATGCAGTGACTCAATTCATCGCATCGTGTTCGGTTTAGTTTGTCGTGCTAAATATTTGTTTGCTACCATTTTTAGCCGTTGCCAGTATTCAACATGCCAGGTGGAACATTAAGTGATCAACGTATCTATATCTTATAGTTGTTTAATATATTTTGGAAAATGTGAGATGATTGAATACAGCATATCTTTTGCACTAATTACCATTCTTATTTGTAATTTCTCCAAGTTTTCAATAAATGGGTAGGGAGAAACCTATTTGTCATGTCAAAATTTTAAAGGACTTTAAATTGAAATCCCATTGATTTATATGTTTGTTGCAGATTTATGATTGTCCTCTCACAAAAGGATGAATTTTAGTTCTAGTGATGTTATTTTTTTCCCCATGTCCTTGGATTTAAGTAATACTTTTGCTCGTATTGTTTTGTTTCCCCACAAAAAAAAAAGAGTGCCAGATAGTCGATTGCATTTCAGTGGATGTGACAAATAACGCATGCTATAAAATATGTCAATAGAGTGATTCACTTCATCACACCTGATCTGGTTTAATGTACTAGATTAAATATTTGGTTGCTACCATTTCTAGCCAATGCCATTGTTCAACGTGCCTTTGCAACATCAAGTGATCAACATATCTATAAGAGATAATCATTCAATGTGCTAAGGACAATGGTTCGAGATGATTGAATATATCTTTTGCACTAATAATCATTCTTATTTGCATTTCTCCTTGTTTTCAATGGATGGATACAAAAAAATCACTTCATGGAGCACACGCCCATTTTTGTTATTTGTCAAATTTAAAAAGATTTAAAATATTCATTTATTCATCATTTTTACCCCCACATTTATGATAGCCCTCTTACAAAAAATAATTTTGAATTTTTGTTCTCATTATGTTGATTTTATTCCTTTTATTTATGGTTTTAGGTAATTATTTTTTCTCGTATTGAATTGTTTCCAAACAATGAGTGCCAAAATAAGCCGTCGCATCTTAGTGGATGCGACCAGTAACGCATGCTCTAAAAATGTACCAATAGTGTGATACACGCCATCACACAAGCATGTTTAATGTACTGAATTAAATATTTGTTTGCTACCATTTCTAGCTGTTGCCAGTGTTCGACATGCCAGGTGGAAGATCTAGTGATTCCGCATATCTATAAGATATAGTTAATGTGCTAAGCAAAATGTTTCGAGATGACTGAATATATCTTTTTGCGCTAATTATCATTTTTATTTGTAATTGTTCCTATTTTTTATTGATGGATATGGAAAAATCACCTTATGGAGTACACATGTCCGTTTTTGCTATTTATCATATTAAAAAGAATTTAATATTGAAATACCACTGATTTATCATCCCATGTTTGTGATGGCCCTCTCAAAAAAAGGTTTGATTTGAATTTTGTTCTGGTGATGTTAATTTATTACTTTTGTTTTTGGTTTTAGGTAATTATTTTTGCTCGTATTGAATTGTTTCCAAACATTGAGTGACAGATAAGCGGTTGCATTCCAGTTATACAATTAGTAACACATGCTCTAAAATGTGCTAGTTGAACAACAATCTACATTACACATATTGTCTAGTGTGTTTTCTTAAATATTTATTTGCTACCATTTCTAGTTGTTGCTAGTGTTCAACATAGCAGGTGGAATATCAAGTGATCATCATATATGTATGATATAGTTCTTTAATGTGCCAAGGAAAAGGTTTTGAGATAATTTAATACATCTTTTGCACTAATTACCATTCTTATTTGGAATGATCCCTAGTTTTCAATGGTTGGATAGGGAAAATGAATCATCTTATGGAGCACACGCGGCTCCTTTTTGCTATTTATCAAATTTGAAAACCATTGATTTACTCTTATGCCCAATTGTGGTGGTCCTGTATTAAAAGGAGTTTCATTTGGACATTGGTTCTTATGATTTTAATTCCTCTCAAATTTGGTTTTAAGTAATTATTTTAGCTTATATTGAATAACTTCGCAACAATGAGTCCTAGATAAGTATGAGCATTTCAGTGGATGCGAGTGTAACACATGCTCTAGAAAATATACCAATGAAGTGACACATTCCATCATAGCTTGTTCGGTCTGATTTAGTGTATTAGACTAAATATTTCTTTATTATCATTTCTAGATATTACCATCATATGTGCCAGGTGGAACATGAAGTGATAAGGATATCTTTAAGAGATAGTTGTTTAATGTGCTAAAGAAAACTTTTCGTGATGATTGAATATATATTTTGCAGTAATTGCCATATTCTTATTTAGAATTGTGTATAGTTTTGAATGGTTGGAGAGAGAAAACAATCACCTCATAGAGCACACATCCCTCTATACAGTCTCCATTATTGACATGTTGGAATATAAGGTTTCTACTTAAAAGATCTAGTGGAGGAGTGCATGGTGTCAAGTGTGGACAAAGGTGACTTGTTTTATTTTCTTTAGAACTCATATTCTTGAAAGAGTTAAACGATGGCAGACCTAGTTATAAGACGGGTTGGTTATGCGAGGGGATAAGAATTGGGGTACGTAGATGTAGACATGTCATATTCTATTCATCATCAAATAATAGGGTTAAAAGTAGCGAAACTCACTTTTTGTCCATGATGGCCATTTTCCCTCATAAACATGTTGATTTGAACATTTGTATCTAAAATTGAACTTCTTTCTCTCTTTTTTGGTTCTAGGTATTTTATAATTTTTTTTGTAGATGTAGTTAATTTTATATCGATGTGAATAACGCACATATCCATTATCGATCCAACATGATGCCAATAGAGTTCCAATCATCACCATGTAATTGAACTAGATATATCTTTCCTACCATTTCTAGCCCTTGTTGGTACTCAATGTGCTAGGTGAAAACACCTTGTGGTTGCTATACAATGTGTGCTATACATTGAATTTGAAATTCTTTTACATGTATTACTCACTGGTTTTTTTTACAAGTGTCATTAATGATATTTTTTTGGATATTGAACTAAGAAAAATGGAGTTCATATCTAACTGTCTTTTCTTTATTAATTGTACATGGGGAAATAGAAGAAACTATAGACATTAGAAACCTACATGAGAAGATAAATATGAAGAGTGTAAGTATAGTGGGTGGAGACATAGGGAAAATGATGTACCTAAGCAATAGAAATAAATAAATGGTGGTGCCTTACGATTGCTTGTTACATTGGCTATGCAAGGATGATGGCTAAGGTCCATGAATGTGCACATACCCTTCCATTAAAAAGAGATTTCTTTGAACACTGGTTCTTGTGATGTTGAACTTATTTTCTCTTAGTTTTGGTTTTAGGTAATTATTTTAACTCATTTTGAATTGCTTCCAAACAACGAGTGACGGATAAGCATGTGCATTTCAGTAGATGTGAGTAGTAATACATGCTTGAGAAACATACCAATATGAGGTAACACACATCATCACACACTATCATGTTAAATGTTATCGCGACGGTAGGCAGGCAAAAGTGATAGTCCACAACTATCACCACTGGTTGCTAAAAACCAGTCATGTGATGCACCTTCTGGAGGTAAAAACGAAATGAGAGAGAAAATTCAATGAGCAACATTGATTGATTACCACAAATTTTAATTGGTTATCACAAATTTCAAACTATATCCAATCGGCTTGGAATATAGGTTATATAATTTGCATCCGTGTGTACTATAATTGCTGATGTAATAATATCATTATGAATTATTGAAATTAGTTACTTATTGGTTCGAATTTTCTACAATATATGTCTATGACATTAATTCCCTTAATTTATAGTGTGAACATGAATATGACTTGCTTGCCCTTGTGATATGTTGTTTTTGAAGCTATGTTGCAATTTGGTTTATCAAAAAAAATATGGTAACATAAATGGTTTAAGCGTTCTTCAAACCGCTTCTGACCGTATTCAACTGTACTTGATAACAGGGAGTGGCTAAGCCATTGTCACCATCATCAACAAGCTTCTATTACCATCACTGCTAAGCTTGACATATTTGATGACCTTAGATCTGTCACATACAACTTTCCATTGGTGTTTGCTATTGTTGCATGTGCCTATGGATTAAAGAGACATAGAGAGAAGAGGCTAGGGGAGCAAAGGTTTTCACCTTGGAAATCGCTGCCTTCTTAAATCTGTAGGTGCAGCCGTTATCGACACCCTTGAGAGAGCGGCCACTATTATCACCAATGAGGAAATTAGTGAGGGAGGCTAACCGCTCACCCTCACTACTGTACATCCGGATCTTGTGGACATATCCTTTCCACCATTGGTCCGGCGATGCAAGAGGAAGATAGGGAGGTAGGGGTTCTTTGTTAGAGGATCTCGGTAACGCAACTAGGGAAGGAAGAGTACGCAGCTGTGCCAGTATGACGAGGTCAGCGAGCGGTGATTGTGCCGGTGTAGAGTGAGGTGAGTAGGCGGTGACAATGCCAATGCGGCAACGAGGGATGATCACGATGGTGCCAACATAGCGACGAGCACGAGCAGTGCAGTGGCACCACAGCGACGAGTTTCTCCGGCCGGATCAAGGGGAGGGTGAGTACGCGGCGGTGCTAGCGTGGTAAGATTAGTGAGCGGGGGTTGCGCCGGTGCAGTGAGGTGGCTTTAGAAACTTCAAAACGAGTAGCAGCGAGGTGCTCCTCAGTGACCACAATATTTGGTCCTTCAACCGCGCGCCAATTTTCCACCACCGGTCGCCGCACGGAGAGCAGTCGTCGATCGATCAGCGCGTCGAAATTTACCGACGACGACCGGCCGGCCATTACAACCGCGCCACCGCCGGCAACATCTTCCCTCCTCTCCTTGGACACTTCGGCCGCGTGCTACCATTCTGCTCCTGCGTCCGTGCGTGCTACCTACATGCAGCTGCACATTTTCTGATGGCCATTGATGCACGTATCGATCTGATGCGGATATAGTAGTATACGTCAAGATCGAGCTAGCTGGTCACTAGTCGCACTAGCTAGCTGGATCGATGCGTACGTATTACGTATATATGTACCACTGGTACTACCCTGAGCCAAAAACATCACATTGAATTTTTAGACATCTAAATAGATTATTAAATATAGATGAAACGAAAAACTAATTGCACAGTTATATAGGAAATCATGAGATGAATCTTTTGAGCCTAATTAGTCGATGATTAGCCGTAAGTGCTACAGTAACTCATATGCGCTAATGAGTATTAATTAGGCCCAAAAGATTCATCTCACTGTTTCTAGTCGAACCATGAAATTCATTTTTTCATTCGTGTCCAAAAACCTACTCAGATATCCGATCAAATGTCTGCTATGACATCAAAAATTTTTTATTTCCCTACCTAAACACCCCGCAGTATGATCTGGGACGACAGAGACTAGCAACAGGATGGAGAGAGTTGTTTGACTTGTGGCGTTGGTCTCTCTGTCAGGTTGTGCAAAATCTGTGGGATCGGTTGACGGGTCAAAGTTCAAACCTGCTTTTGATTCGTGCCCGGGAGCTCATGCTGCTGTGCTTTTGATACGTACGCCATGCATGGCCGTGCCGGCAAACGAACTCGATTCCCCACTGGGATACCCCGAGGTCATTAGCCTCTAGTTGTTTCCACGTGATTATGCGAAACAGTTCGTCAAATGAACAAAATGTATTTATGAGTAAAACTCTTATGTACGTGTTATCAGGATCTAAAAATAAATGCTGAAAACGATTAAAGAAAATCGTAAAACTAATTTTAAATTTGAGTTTTAGCTTATTAGCACAAGCACAGGTGAGATAAGTATGGTCCAGCACTCCGGCCTGTAAAGCCAGTGATAATTCCGTTTTAAATGTATAAACACTTTCATACGGTTTTCGTTGCGATTTCTCACACACGTAGCGCTCTCTCCTCACGAGCCTAGAGAAATTCCCGCGTTTTTCTTTCGGGGTGCTGTTTATCTTACGGCTACCGAACCGAGAAAAAAATGATCATAACTTACTAATAAATTTAGCCTTTTTATTTTTTTTTTCTACACAAATTTTTTAACGCATATGGTGCTGCATATTTTTTTAAAACTTAATATTGAAATTATTTTTGATGTTTTCTTATCATTTTTAAAATTAGCGTTTAAGTCATCAAGAACATAAATATAAAAGTTCTAATTATAAATTACTTTTTTACACTAATCCGCTTATTGGCATAATTCCTATATTTGGCCAACCGATTGTGGCCCTTAACTGTCCATCAAACACCAAGCCTCATTTTCTTTGCAGGCCTTGGACCAAATCGAAGGGCTAAATTCCAGAGGAAACAGAGAGAGTAGTACAGTGGAAGTACATGTGTGCTACAGCCAGGCTCATCTCATCTGCGAGGGGCAGTACAGAAGGCAGAGATGCCATTGGATAATGGGCTTTTGGTTCAACACGCCGCAGGCAATTTCAAGCCCAGACAGTACTGGACCTAAATGGGGCGAGACAGGCCTGAACTCTGATATGGACTGGGCCACAGGGGCGGCCCATGGGCTAGCTACACATGTACTACCAAATTGATCCATGCAACCAAAATGAATGTTTGGATGCTGAGAATAGTTTCAATTTATTATCTTTCTCTCTCTTTTTCTTCTGCGAAACTGTTTCCAACTTTCCTCTCATCTCGAAGAAGTTAGTCGATTTTCTTCGACGGCCTAACCTTTTCTCTTTTTTCTTATGTTTATAAAACAAGATTTCAATTTTCGACTGGATTTTAAGATTTTTTTTATCGTTGTTATTTTTCAATCTTTGCGTTTAAATCACTAAGAATATGTATATAAAATATTTATTTATAAATATCCTATTTTGTTTTTTCTATTAAAAAGCGAAATGATGACCCCCCAAGAGTAACTTCATGCGTGCCTGGTGCCCAGAAAATATATATGTCCCGAAGAGTAATGATGTGCCACTGCACCCATGTTTCTGAACCTGTAAAAATAACAAACCTCAATTCTAAGCGGAATAGACTGCACTATTACCTTTTCTATGCATATATGAGAGTGATGGATGAGATATTCCTACCTGTTTATGGGTTTCTGATTCAATTTATCTCCAATTCTCCAATAAACAAGTTGGTGCTAAGGAGTGGAGACCAGAGAACCAAAAGGCTAGAATAAATCAGACAAACATCAAATTGGCCGCTACTTGCTTGGTACTACAGCTCTACATCTAGCTCGTACTATCTGTACTACTACTACAGTACTACTACTACCGTGACGACTATTCGGAAAGATCAGAATTCAGAAACCAGTGCGATTTCTTTTTGCGTCAGAAGATTGAACAAAATCTTAGCACACCCAGCGTGAAAAAGGTTGCGTTAGGCCATGTTTAGTTTCCAAAAAATTTCCACCAAAAACATTATATCGAATCTTTGCACATATAAATAGAGCA
Organism: Oryza brachyantha; assembly: GCF_000231095.2. Taxonomy (NCBI): domain Eukaryota; kingdom Viridiplantae; phylum Streptophyta; class Magnoliopsida; order Poales; family Poaceae; genus Oryza; species Oryza brachyantha. Next base: position 12,309,127 of record NC_023172.2, read on the forward strand.
TTAATCATGGATGAAACGGAAAACTAATTGCATAGTTAGGTGAGAAATCGTGGGACGAATCTTTTGAGTCTAATTAGTTTATGATTAATCATAAATGCTATAGTAACTAACATGTGCTAATGACGGATTAATTAGGCTTAAAAGATTCGTCTCGCGGCTTCTAGACGAGCCGTTAAATTCGTTTTTTCATCCGTGTCTAAAATTCCATTCCGTCGTCCACATCTGATGTAAAAAAAAAATCATTTCTCCAACTAAATGCCCCCTCAATAAAGCTTAAAGAAGATCCGTGTCTTATCGTCACACTCACAGGCTGTCGATTTGTGCTCTTTTTCTCCGTTGCGACTCGAAAGCTGGGAGCTGGCCATCATGAGGAACACACGTGAGCTGCCGCGCGAGCAGGCGGCTGATCGGGGGGCAAAAAAACTCCGGGCACAAACAGAGGCGTGAGAGCGACGGACGGCGCAAATCGGCACCAAGAACGAAGGTCTTTCGTGTTAGTAGTTAGTATGCAAGCTGGAATAGCCATCACTATCGTTGCCTCTTCACCATGCTAATACCATTATTTATCATTGATGTGAAAAATATTAAATTGACAGAAATCTTGTAATTTGTCATGTATTGGCTGACTCTTACGAGATGTATATATAGCGTACATAGAATACTTGTTGTACAAAATAAATATTTTATTATATCTCTATAGTATTTTATGTTTATCTATATGATTTTTGTTATAACTTATTAATAATGCCACACACGGTTGTGACCCAACGTCACACATTAGAATATGATTAGTGACGGAAGACAACTTTTCTTGTCTATTCAAAGTGAAACCGAACATAGAAACACATAAATATTCTAATCGTATATTACTTGATTAATCTGTCTTTACATGCAGGAGGTACATGCCTTTTATAACCTTAAGAATCCCTTAGAAAGTTACAAGTATACCCCTTGACTGATGTACCATGTATAAGGTTACTTCATTAATCTATATGGCTTACAGGGATCAACTCGTGAGCTGTCACTAGTACTCGAGTGTTTGGGAAAATATCCCACCGATTCGTAGTTAGCGAGCTTCGTCGTATCCCTTCTCGAGTTATACTCTGGATGCCCCATTCTTTAGCACAATGTGCCCATTAGACATAAACAAAACCACGTGGTTATTGACCATATACATCACAACGTGCTCGGAGGACATATACACCACAGCAAGCTCGCAGAGCATATACATCACAAGATGCTGAAACGGATATACACCATAACATGCTCTGAGGGCATATACATCACAACATGCTTTATGCCGTTTAGACGCTCGGTCAAATAGAGGCAAGATGACCATATATCAACAAGCCCTAACATGCTCATGTAGCATAAACACTCTAACACACTCAAGGAGCATAAGCACTCAAACATGCTCATGGAGCATAAACACTATACTATGCTCATGGAGTATAAACTTTTCAATATGCTGCTGAAACGCTTAGATGAATAGGGTAAGATGGCCTTATACCAACACACCCTCAGAACAAACTACTGTATAGAAATGTAAGATAATTAACTTATATAGAAACAATAAGTAGTTTGATGGGAAACGTAAGCTTAGAAGCCAAGGAAAAAAAGAATAATCATATTCAAAACTTAAGCTAAAGAGATATCGATTTAAACGATTGCACTATCATGGAGCGTCGGTAGGCCGGTTCAAAACTCTCACCGGGCCCAAAAAAGCCCGACCATAAAATCCTGGCACGAGTCTTACCAGAGCTTGGCCTGAGGCCAACAATACCCAAAAAAAAAAAGCAAAGCCCAAACATGACCAACCCGCGAGCTTGAACAGGCTAAGCCTTCGTCTAGGCCTATTCAAACATTGGGCTTTAGGTCAGACGTAATAAAAGCCCGGCAGAAAAACCAGGCCCAAGCAGGGGCCTAGCATGACCCCGAGCTTATTTGAAATTTACCGAATTTTTTTAGGTTTTTCGTAATTTTCGGGTTTCAATAGCTATGTCCGAACTCAATCCGATGCATCGGTTTGAACCGGCTTAGCGTCGGCACTCGCGGCCACGCACCGAGACGAGAGCCCAAACGAGGTCTCACCCACGGCGCGGGCCTGGCAGGACGGAACGCGCTCTCGGCTCGCTCCTCATCCTCTCGCTAGCTGTCCGCGTCGCCGGCCACGGCATGGCACCCGTTGCTACCTACCCATTGCGGCAGCGGCAGCGATGTCGGCACGGCCACACGGCCTCCGTTCGGACGGACGGCTGGCTGGCTGCGCTGCGCGCCGCGAGACGCCGACACCTGCTGGCTGGCGCACGCGGCACGCGTGGGGTGGAGTGGAGACCTTTTCCGCCTCGCTGGTTTCGAAATATGCTCCCTCCCTCTCCTCGGTGCATATATAGATGTGCGTGTGCGTGCGTGCGTGCGTGACGGCCTGACGTGTGACTCTGTGAGTAGCTACCTAGTACTGGGAAGGCATAGAGATTCCTGTTGCCTCCCAGACCACTTTCGGCTGCTTCAACTCGTCGGTGACATCCGTCTCTCTGCTTTGCACTGCTAGTACCTAATCACCCCTCGCAAATTGCCGCTTTTCTCCGTTTTCAAATAAGTTTGTTTTACTCAAATCTGTTTTTGATAATAAATTTACTGTTTTAGCATGTATTGTATCGGAATTTATGTAAGCAGAGAAAAAAACGCATCAGAAGTGGATAACGTGAAATTTTTTTTGATTTGATAAGGCAGAAATAATTTTAGCCCTTTTCTTATATTGGTACGCATGGGATGTTTAAACAATAAGGCGTCCCTTGTATTCAAAAGAAATTAATAGAAATTTTAGGGGATTTTATTCCTATAGAAATTTTTTGCTACAAAGCTTTCTTTGAATCAAAGGAATAGATCCTATGAAAACCTATGAAATTTCTATGGAATGCATCTTTCGTGAGGAAATTTACCAAGAGGAAAGGTAGAACCTTATGGAAAAAATCTATTTCAGTTTTTATCTCTCCTTAAATAATTCTTGTGATCCAATCAAACATTCATTCCTACGTTTTTTCTGTGTTTTGTAATACTCTGTTTTACACTTGCATTCATATCAGAATTCTATATTTTTTTATTTATCTTTTTTTTATTTATGTGATTCAAAGAAGCGGGGCCGTAAAATTATTTTGGGGGGAGGAAGCAGCAATGGATAAGACCAAGTACTAGTCTAGCACGAGGCCAACTATTAAGAGACCAATTATTCGATGCGCACGTACCATAACCTGGTCCATATATGATGGGAGTAGGATTAATAATAAGATAAGAGTAAGACTGAAGAAGCGCGGTCCAGGTCAATTATTTAGCAAAGCACGGATAGGATGGTTAATTACACCACGTTACTACATTGTTACTGTACTGCTACAGTCAGTAGTAGGTCGAGATATAGCACCGCACGTCCGCACCGTCTCTTCTCCTCGGCCTCCTTTTCCTTGGTAAAACACGTGACGGCGCTGAGACGTCGTCAAAGGATCGACGACAGAAGGCTTGTCTCCCACTAGCAAAATCAGAGCACCGATAGATAATGGTGCAAGTGCTAAACATGAAACAACCCATGTTGTTTCTGTTGGCCTTGGCTAGTAATTAAAGTGCCAGTGTTCCCGGCCTTTAGTCACAGTGCTCACCAATTATCCCGCTTCAAAATATAAGGATTCTTAAGATTCAAAATTTGCATTATAATATAAGCATTTCTACTCTATTTCTCATAATTTTAGAAGCCAGCCATATGTTTACAAATGAAATCTAATTAATTTAAAAGTTACAGATTGAGTGACTAAAAGGAAATATTTTGTATCTCCGTTTATATTCTGAAACGGATATAGTATGGCAAATAGTCATACACATAATAATAGCTCTATTTCCATACGGTCCTCTTTCCATCAGGTTGGATCTAGCCAAGCTGGAAACCTACCAAGAATATAGATAAATATGATGTCATTTATATATAATCCTTCAGATTGTTATATGTTACTCTTTATCAAGACTCAAGAGGTGCACTATTGATTGTTAGCATGTTGATATTTTGTTGCTGTACAAGGATTCTGAAGTGGACATTTTAGAAGATAGCGGAAGAAATGCAGAGTTCAATAAAACGGATATGCTAAAGTGAGGCGGAGGCATTAGTGTGCATGAGAGTGAGGGAAGAGATAATTGATGTGGTGATACTGATAGAGTCGTGAATGCATGATTTCGCAAATTATACTCAAATACCGATCTTCACGAATAGGGCAGTGTTACGTTACCTTTAAGAGGAATAAGAGTAGTAATATAGTAAAATTTAAATCTGACCATATATTTTTATAATTATATTAAAAAATTATTAAAACTTTGATAAGATATATTTAGTAATTCATCTATTTTAATATAAATATTATACATAAATTTATTATAATGTTATATATTTTAGTTTCTATAAATTTTCTACTATATTACTAGCGTAATATAAAAAAATCAGATCCGTTGAATCCAAAGTAACGGACAGCTCAGTAATTATAAAAGAGTATTTTAAAAAATCCTCACAAATATGGTTGTGTACATTATTAGGTGGTGCAAAAGGCTAAAGTTATACTCCCTCCTAATCTTTTGTAAGACGTTGGCTAGTTCATTACATTTGTGTATGGAGGGAGTATTTTCATCGTAAGAAAACACACCAAAAAATTGATACATAGGTGACTAAGGTGGGTTCAATGGAGACAATCGATTCAAAGAAGTTTTGCATGATAAGGGTCCGTTTAATTTTCAATTTTATCGTATTGAATCTTTAGATATCTAAATAAAGCATTAAACATAGATAAAATAAAAACTAATTACATAGTTAGAGGGAAAATTATGAGATAAACCTTTTAAGCCTAATTAGTTTGTGATTAGTCACAAGTGCTACAGTACCAACATATGGTAATGATAGATTAATTAGGCTAAAAAGATTCATCTCTGGTTTCCATGCGACCTATGAAATTCGTTTTTTCATTTATGTCAAAAACCTCTTCTGACATATGGTCAAACGTTTGATGTCACACCAAAAAATTTTATTTTCCCAACTAAACACCCTTTATATTCTCCGATGTTTTAGGTCCTGTTTAGTTCCCAAAAATTTTCCCCCAAAAAGATCACATTAAATTTTTGGACACCTAAATAGAGTATTTAACATAGATAAAACGAAAAACTAATTGCATGGTTACGTGAGAAATCGTGAGACGAATATTTTGAGCCTAATTAGTTCATGATTAGCCATACGTGCTACAGTAACCCACATACACTAATGACAGATTAATTAGGCTCAAACGATCATCTCGCGATTTAAGGCGTGAAATTCGTTTTTTCATTCGTGTCCAAAAATACTTTCTGACATCCGGTCAAACGTCTGATGTGCCAAAAAAAATTCATTTCCCCAAACCAATCAGCCCCTTAGTTTTGGAATAAAAAATGTTCCAAAATAGAAAAAAAATCACTTCAACTTGGTTGGCACTGTCTGGGTTCCCTTACCGTTCTTCTCGCAGTGCCACGCTCCCGCGGATCGCACAAAAGTAACCGCAAAAATACTCCACTAGAGAAAAAAGAAATCGCTTCCACTTGGTTGGCGCTGTCGCTTACCTACCACGCTGCCAAAGTACTCCCGCGGTCCTCCCCTCTGCTGCTTGCGCGCGGCTTCGAACCACCGAGTATTACTTCCGTCCTATAATAACGTTATTTTTTGTTTTTCGTGTCTAACGGTTGATTATTCGTCTAATTAAAAAAATTGTAGAAAAATTTAAAAAAATTAGTCACGTATAAAGTACTATTTATATTTTATCATTCAGTAACAATAAAAATATTAATCGTAAATTTTTTTTAATTAAAACGAATGATCAAACGTTAGGCACGAAAAAACGAAAAATAAACGGAGGAAGGTAGTACGATCTCAACGGAAAAGCTGGGTCGGTCAACAGCGACTTCTCCTCCACCCATCCGCTCCGGCCGAACGCGGCGGAGCGCCACCACCACCACGCACCGCGACATTTTTGTGAAGTCTCTCGCGCAAAAAGGATAAAAAAGGAACTCTAGGCCCTACCCCTAGGTGCCTGTCAAGTCCACTCCACGCCCGTCTTCTTCCTCCTCCTCCTCTCTCTCCCCCTTTTTCCTCCCGTGTCAGTGTCAGAAAAATACGCATCTGCTTCTTCTTCTCTTCTCCGTGGAGGCGTCGCGTCGCTCTCGCGGGGCGGACGCGGCAATCCCCCGCTTGCGTTTGCAGCTGCCGCTAGCGCCGCTACCGTTGGATGAATGTTTCAACGGATAAACCCATCGCATAGGAGTAGCTTCTGCGCCCTGCCTTTTTTTATATTATTTTTCTTTTTCCCGACTGCAGTTTCCTCAACATCTCGTCTGCTTTTTGCCTCTCTTTTTGCTCCCTCCCCTTCACCGCCGAGGCGAATATTCGCGCCAAATGCCTTTCGATATGCTTGTGTGATTTTGTCCCCAATTAGCCAGTAATGACGAATTTGCAAAATAAACAGTATCATTTTTTTAAACTACCTCCGTTTCATAACGTAGTTTCATAGCGTAGGATGTTTTGACTTTTTTACAACGTTTGACCATTCGTTTTATTCAAAAATTTAGTATAAATATAAAAAATGACAAGTCGTGCTTAAAGTTCTTTTAATTATAAATTAAGTCACAAGAAAAATAAATAAATTTTCATAATTTTTTGAATAAGATAAATGGTTAAATATCGCAAGAAAAAAATCAAACATCTAGTTATGGAATGGAGGGAGTATAATTTACTGCGTTTCGCTTCATCATTTTTAACCCAGATAAGTTCTCAATCTACGTGCAAAACCGAGATAAATATATTACCACCAGCAGCAGCAATGTACAGTATTAGAAATTTAGAACTCCCTGTTAGGCTCCCTTTTGTTTTTAGAGGACTTCGATCGTATTGAAAAAAAAAATTCTTACAGAAGCCTTTGAACTAAAGGATCGCATGGTACAATATTTTTTGAAGAGATTTATTCCGATAAAAAAATATCTTAGGGTACCAATATCTCGAGGTACCAAATCATTTCTCACCATTGGATCTAGCTGAGTAGAACGTGCATCGTTGGATCTAACGATCAGAAACGAATCTCGAGGTACCAAATCATTTCTCACCATTGGATCTAGCTGAGTAGAACGTGCATCGTTGGATCTAACGATCAGAAACGATTTGGTACCGCGAGTTATCGGTACCTTGAGATAATTTTTGTTACTTTTTGTCGGACTATAAAATTGCTTATTTTTTAAACTTGAAATTTCTATGGATGGAGTAATCCTATAAACATGAGGCAGGACTCTAGATTCCTGCATTCCTCCTCCGTATGAATCAAACGATGGTTTCTTCGATTTTTATAGAAATAAATATAAATATATACCAGTGGACACGTTATTTTTCATATTGCCAGGTTTCTGAGCTTAAAAAAAAAATGCACCAAGAGCTGTCGTTTTCGCGTGGTGGGTCTCGTCTGGGGGGCCATATTCTATCTTGCTTTGCAGTTAAGTACTCCGTGTGAGTGTGCGCTAACCACCTAGTAAGTTAATGCGAGGTGTCGACATTTCGGCGTCCTTCCATCCAATCACCGCACCGCCCCCAACCTCCTCTCTCTCTCTCTTCCTTTCTCCTCCGCATCGCTCGCCCAAATCCAATCTCTTTTGCCTCGTTGACGAGATAGCATAGCTCCGATTATTATGACGAGACTAATTACTGCAGTAATTCGCAGTGATCAGGAAGTGAGCCGAACAAAAGCCTTGGAGTAGCTGATGAGATGAGATTGATAGAATTAATTAATTGATTGATCTCTTCTTGACGAGCAAACGATTCGCTAGGTCGTAGTAGTAGTAATAATGGTGACAATAGTGGTGGTAATACATCGAGCCTCTCGGGGGGAAAAAATGCCAAAACCAGAGGCGTTGATCTCTCTCTCTCTCTCTACTCTTCTCTGCGTCTTCTTCCTCCTCGGGAGGAGGAGGAGGAGGAGGAGATCGCAGCGAGTAGTAGTAGTGGTAGCAAACAGGGGGGGAAGGAATCGTGGAATCCGTACTAGTCCTGGAAGCCGGTCTTCTCCCAGATGGCGTTGCGGACGCGGCGGAGGTCGCGGCCCTTGAGGGTGCGGCCGGCGCCCTCGCGGACGGAGAAGGAGGCGGAGGCGCGCTCGCGGCAGAGGAGGAGCTCGTGGGGCGGGACCCAGCCGCGGCCGTCGTCGCCGAAGCCGGAGCCCTCGTCGGACGGCCACCTCGCCGCCGCGCCCGCGCTCGCCCTGCCGCCGTACTCCGCGCCGAGGATCTTCGACCAGTCCGGGATGTTCACCGGCAGCGACGCCGCCCCAACCTCGCCGCCGCCGCCGCCCCGCTGCCTCCCGCCCTTGGACGACGGCGCCGCCGCCCCCACGTGGTGCGGCGCCGGCGGGCCGCCGTCGCCGCAGCGCAGGTACGTTTCCACCGGGGACGACGACGTCCCCGCCGCCGCCGCGGCGCCCCATATGACCTCCGCCTCGTCCAGCTCCACCGCCGCGTCCGCCCCGTGCTGCGGCGCCTGCGGCGCCGCGAACAGCCTGTGCGCCGCCACCATCGACATGCCACTGCTCCGTCCGGCCATCGCCGCGTACGAGACTGCGAATACGGCGTGGCGTCGCGTCGCGTCGCGGGAGAAAGCAACCGATGGAATGGAAAAGAGAAGAGAGAAACGGAGGCGACGTCGCCGTCTGTTTTTCACTACGCTCGAGAGGAGCTGGAGTGCATTTTATAGCGTGCGGAGAGGGAGGGCGGCGAAGTGGATAAGGGTGGTGGGTTTTGGGTTGATGCCGGGACGGAAGTGGGCGCGTGTGGCGAGCGTATCTACGGCTCTGCCACTCAGCCCTGTTCTTTTACTCGGGAGATTTTGGATTTTTGCTTTTCTTTATCACCCAACACCACGGTTGCAGAGGTTAATGGACAAGCCAGCTGCTAGCTCCGTTCATATTATAAGATTATCTAGTCTGCTTTAAATTTATTAATTGATAAATATATATAATTTATATTTATGTTTAGATTCATTAACATCCATATAATTTTAAATAAAGCTTAAAAGTCTTATATCGTGAAACGAAGGGAGCAATAGCTTAAAATGCTTTTATGCTATTAATAGTTAACTTATATAATAGTTACACATAAATATATACTACTACCTCGGTCCTTAAATATTTAACGTTGTTGACTTTTTTATAAACATTTCAGTATTCGTCTTATTAAAAAATTTGTCAAATATGTAAAGATATATATATATATATGCATAAAAGTATATTTAACAATAAATGAAATGATATAAAAATAATTAATAATTATGTAAATTTTTTGAATAAGACAAATAGTCAAACGTATATAAAAAAGTCAACGATGTCAAACATTTAGGAAAGGAGGGAGTATATCATTAATGTATAATCCATCTCTCATACACACTCAATGTCTAAAAGCTTATGCTTTGACTGGTTGTAATTATGTACCTTGTGTTTCTTTCTTCTCCTTTCCCTATGATGTGACAAATTTTAAATGTTGTTTATATCATTTAGGCCACGTTCGGCCGATGTTGTTTATATCATTTAGGCCGCGTTCGCCCGTCCTTACAAGTTATCTTATCACCCTCGTTTTTCACACGCACGTTTTTCGAACTGCTAAACGATATATTTTTTATAAAAATTTTCTATAAGAAAGTCGTTTAAAAAATTATATTAATCTATTTTATATCTTTCAGTAATTAATAATTAATTAATCATGTATTAATCTAATACTACGTTTTCTATGACAGGTAAGTTAACTTATGCCGACCCAAACGAACGCGGTCTTATTGTGGTTGCTCTGTCATGTATACACGTATATATCTCTCGTCATTTATACTTTCTCCGTTTCATTATATAAGTTTTTTTAGATTTAAATAGATTTATATAATTGCTAATAAATTTAAATACATATATAATCATATGCATTTGTTAAGATATAACTCTACGTTAAATGTGTAGAAACCAGCCCCACATTCCCGGTCTTATACCAGAATTTGAACATGATGGGTACAGTCTTCCCGTACCGTGTACATGTGCTTGAGTACATATTTTCATTTTGTTTAGAACAAAATTTTCATTTTGTAATGGTTAACTCAATAGTTTATATCCACTGTCAACAAAAAATTAAGACACAGCGCGTCAGGCCCTGTTTAGTTTCTAAAAGCATCACATTAAATCTTTAGCCACTTAAATAAAACATTAAATATACATAAATATTCAAACTAGTTACACAGTTATAGAAAAAATCGTAAGACGAATCTTTTGAGCCTAATTAGTACATGATTAGTCATAAGTGCTACAGTAATCAACATGTAACACTGACGTATTTAATAAACTCAAAAGATTCATCTCGTAGTTTCCAGACGAAATCTAAAATTTGTTTTGTAATTAGACTATATTTAATACTTTAAATGCGACCGTCGTGTTGACGTGACTTCTCCCAAAAATTTTTGGGAACTGAACGCAGACTCAGTTTGTGGCGGGCAGGGTATGGGGATAGAGCCAGAAAACGGCTGGAATTTGTGGGGGATGGAGAGGCATGGGCGCAGCATACGTGTTCTGCGCAGGAATTTGCTGGCCATCATGGGCGTTCCACCAGTCGAAGCATATTGTACAGGGTAATCTGTGGATGCGGGTACACCCCGGCAGATGCAGCCATTCCTACATGTTCTATGGGTTTGGCGATAATTTTTTTTCATTCGGAAAAATAAAATTTTCAACCATATAAAAGTGTAATGAAGCACATTGTCAAGAGTAATTGCGACTTGTGAGCGATGTGCAACAGAGAGCCATAACGCAGGAGTAGGAACTCTCTCTATACAAATACAATTGTTGTCGACTTGTGTAGAAACGTGTTTTGGACATTTGAGTATGGGGCCTCTGGGGGTACCGATGTACAATGCTCTCTCCATGTTTCTTATAAGAAGTCGTTGACTTTTATAATTACGTTTAACTATTTGTCTTATTATATATATAATGATTATTTATTTTATTATAATTTGATTTATTATTATAGAAACATTAAGTATAACTTATAGTTTTGCATATTTGAATAAAATTTTTAATAAGACAAATGGTTAAATGTATATGTAAAAATCAATGGCGTCATATAAAAATATGGAGAGAGTATTATTTTAAAATGAATAGATTTATGGTATACAATCTGCAATATGTAGCATGGACATCAGGTATAAATACAAGTAGTTGGATATAATGCCACCAATGATACATATCTTTACTTGCGTATCCTCATAATATAACGAATCGATAGTATGGTTGTGTCATGTGCTCAGTATGGATGATTTGCACTTTATTTTATTTTCCCATATGGTCCTTCACCTTCTCTTTTCAGCAATGATTTACTTTCTCTTTTCTTTTTCTTAAAAAAAAGGGTGAGCCTCTCCCATCTCCGTTACTATAAATGAGGTCTTTTAACAAACATGAACCCCGGTAGTACTCGCATTGGATGTCAAAGATTGTGCAGGATTGATGCTACATGCTAGATAATGGAGTAGCTGAACGTTCCGTGTTGGTAGTTTACGACGTAAGCTAAAATTTAAAATTTTCAACTTTAAATACATAATTAATTTTAAGATTTTTTTTATCGTAGTTTACTTTTTAGTTAAGAACGAATATATAAAATATTATTTATAAATTATTTTTCGTTTGTAAATTATTTTACTGTGCATCACTGCACTCCTCCCGTCTCCCCTTTCACCTCCACGTTGCTCTGTCTCGAGTCTCCTTTTTGTCAGTAAATAATTTTCTCTCGTGCAATCAAAACCACCATTACTTGTGAGCCCACACCATCATAGCATTAGCAATACATGACGATGGCCCCCACAAACGTACAAGTACGTTTCCACTTTCGTGAGAGGAAAAAACCAAACCCGCTTTTCAGCTCCGAAAGCGTCTCTGGCGCCACCACCACCACCACCCTCTGCTTCCGACCGCGGCCCAGCTTGCCCCGCCCGCGTGACGTCAGCTCAGCGCGCGGAAAACGACAAGGAATGGTGGACGCGGGGGGCGTTTCGGTAATTTTCGGTTCGTTTTGCGCCTTGGCTTGCCTTTTTTTTATTTTTTAGCTCCTCGTTTGTCGCGACGTGGGGGGTTTCGTTGTGGCGAGGCGGTGTGACACGTGGCGGGGAGGACACCTGGCGGGCCAGGAGAGGCCGTGGCAGCTGGCAGTCCGGCACGTGGAGGTGGGGCCCCACGTGGAAGTGGGACTGTACCCGTTCGAGTGGGGCCGACGCAGCATCCGAGGCAAAGGAGAGATGGTGGGGCGTGTACTGCCGTGTTGTGGAAAAGGGAGCAGACGGCGTCAGTTGCACAGCGACGCCGTCACCTCGTTACCGCGGCAAAAAAAAAAAAAAAAAGGCGTTCACCTGCGCACTCTTCGGCTTGTCAGCCAAAGTTAAATTTCAAATTTTACTCAGTCCATCCCAAAATAGAGAGCCCTGTAGTAATATTTTCCATTCTAAAATAAATTTATTTTTTTCTAAGATTATAATACCACACACATTCGAATTTTGATGTACTGATTGTACCTCACTTTGTCTAGGTCTATAGTTCTAATGGACTTATTTTCTATTTTTAAAATTAAAAATAAACTTATTTTTGTGACAAACGAGATGGGATAAAAAAGAAGTTATTTTTAACCAGATACAGTTGATGATGCATTGAGTAGCAGATTAGTATATTTCTAAAGTAAAACTTAATCTTAAGAGTTTATTTGATGTATTTTATGCACGGATTATGGTATTAATTTCTAATAAAACTTCTGCCCGTATTTTTCAATTAGATTCTTGGATTTTTCCCATATATATTTCTTTAAAGCTACACGGGAGGAGTGTAATGACCATTGTTTTTTCTACATGTAATCATCTCGTTGTAATAGTTATCACCAATCAACACACGTTTTCTTTACGTAAGGGTTTCCACGTAAAATTTACGTATCTTTGTTGTATATTTTACTAACAAGCAACTACTAACAACCTTGAGGGTACTCATAGTGCAGACTCAAGGGTAGTTTTTATTTGTATTTATTGCTATGATATATAAATAATTTGCTGATGCGGTAAATTATTTATCGAAGAAAGATAAAAGTGAAAAATCTGGTTCTAGATTAAGACCCAGTATCCTCACGTAAAACAAGACTACATGTGAGAGAGACGAGTGAGTCATGTGATAATAAAATACAAAAGTAGTAATGTGGAAGATAATTTCTTGACAGATGTTCTAGAGTATAGAAACCACGATAGTTTATAGTTTCTTGACATGATGTGCTAGAGTATAGAAACTAGTAAGCAGTAGTTTTCAACATATTACTTACTTAATTAGCTACAGTAGCATGGCGGTTTATTACTGGTGGTACTCCGTACTGTACAAACTATAGGCTGTGCGCACGTGAACCGGTTAAAGTATTGGTTTGTAGTACTCGCCATAAACCGGGGGATCATCAAAATCATCACACGCCAGAGAAGCAAGGCTGGACATCACAGACCGGACCACGGTTGACTTGATCATCGACCAGCCACTAGCGTGGCATCTTGCCCTAAGGACCAGGCAACCCCTAAAGTCAACAGTAACGCTGTCAATGCAATGAAAAACAATAATGGGAAACAGTACTGCTTCTACCCCAATGCTCTTGAACCAATAAGATCATGTTTAGTTTTCAAAAAGTTTTTCAAAAACATCATATAAAATTTTTAGATATCTAAATAGAGCATTAAATATACATGAATATTAAAACTAATTATACAGTTATGGGGGCAATCGTGAGACGAATCTTTTAAACCTAATTAGTACGTGATTAGCTATAAGTGCCACAGTAACCTGCATGTGCTAATGATAAATTAATTAGGCTCAAAAGATTCGTCTCGTAGATTCTTGACGGAATCCGTAATTTATTTTGTAATTAAACTATATTTAATACTTTAAATATGTGTCCGTATATCCGTTGTGATGTTTTTGCAAAAGAAAATTTGTAAACTGAACAAGGCTTAAGTCAATGAGATTAGTTTAGTACTTCGGTGATAATTTTTTGGATAAAACGAACAAATTGACCCGATTTGTGTGTGCAAAGCTGTTTGCTGGGAGACAGGCTCGTAAATTGGGCACGGAAGTTGGAGGCGAGGTAGTAAGAGGCCGTGTTTTGATTAGGGTGGTAATCTTTTGCGCATCTGGGAGAAAAAATCAAACTATATATTTACGAACAGAAAATAATTTCTAAATGTAAGTTTTATATATGTATTTTTAGTGATGTAAAAAGTAAAGACTAAAAAATAAACTATACCAAAAAATCTAAAATTAATGACGAAAATTTAAATTTAAATTATAAGCAGAACCGAAAAGATAAGCTTGTGGCTTAAGAAGGGATAACTGGTTTGATTTCCCAATTTTTATGCTTCTAGTTTATTTTTAACATTCAAAAACTATAAATTCTTTTGTTCTGAATAACAAGGTAAAATCATTTGAAAAAAAATATCATAACTAAAAACTCTATAAGGAACTGCAGCCGTTAAAACCTCCTCCAAACAAAACTAGGATGTTAGACGGGAAGAAGCAGGTAAGACCCGTCCCATAGTGACATGTATGAGCTATGTAATGTTGGTCCGTACTGGATTGACACAATTCGGGGTGTTATTTCTCAGCGATATCAGAAGTAACCATGGTAATCAAAACTACCAAAAATCACAATAAAACTTACATATTTTTCGAAAAACTGGATCAATATATGAGCGGTTTCCACTATCCCATTCCAACGATAAGCTGGGGGTTCATGGTTAAACGGCATATTTTGTGGAAAGCCTAAGCCACATCCAATCTTGTTTAATTTCATATTTACGAATGAAAAATAATTATAAATAAAACTTTTATATACATATTCTTATATATCTAAAAATAGAGATTAGAAAAACTACAATAAAGATCAAATCAACTCTAAATTTAAATTTAAGATTAACAATATAATTTTTGGCTTATATGTATGATCAAAAGTGAAAATACGAGGACCCTTGATTATCGTTACACTAACCGATATTAAGAGAAACCTAGCACGGACGCTAGCTGTAGCATCTTGCTCCAGTTGCAGTCTCCGAGAGGGTTGGCTTCACTCCACTGCAGAAAAAAGCTCGTCGACTACTCTACGCCTGCGTGAAAATCTTTCTTTTCGCTCACAACCAATCGATACGATTTGATCGGAAACCACGCAAAGGGACGCGACGCAAGATGCAGCATCTTAATCCGGATTGGCAGTTCAAATCCTGCTGCTAATAATGTAAACAAGCAAGATTGGCCACCGTGTGCCGATGCAAGAATCTTAGTCAATGCAACAATGCACATATCTCACTGCCAGTTACAAAGCCTCTCTTCACATTGGTTTGAGCAGATTTTGCTTTTTTTTTAATAACAAACAGCTTTTTTGGAGGAGATTTGTGTACTCCCACCATCCCACAAAAAACTTAAATTTTGATTTCTATGAGCATTTGACTATCTGTCCTATTTGAAAATTTTTAATTTTTTTAAAAAAATTAGTCACACGTAAAGTAGTACTCATATTTTATTATCTAATAGAAATAAAATTATTAATCGTAATTTTTTTAATAAGATGAAGAGTTATCTAAAAATTGAAAAAAATGATTTGTTTTAGGATCGGGTGAGTACTAAACTACACTTTGGTCCTGAGAGAGAGAAGCAGTGGGGAGATCAGATGCTTTGCTGCACCATCACGGCCGGGGAACACGTGTGGATCGTGCGTACGTGCGACTCAGATTTTGCAGCCTCCAAGTTGCTGCAGAGAAAGGCACTCCAAAACGCCACTTGAGCCTCAAGATTGATGAAGCACAGGCACTATATATCTGAGATTACTGAAAAGAAAATGCGTGCCTTTTCTTTTTTTTTCTCTGTCCTTGTACCGGAAACCGGGGGCAGAGGGAGATGGGGAGCTGATCCGATTCACTGCAGCCACTGCACAGTTTGGACCTTGCCAAGTGGCCACTCATCTTGCAGCTTGTTGTGCTACAGTGTATTTAGCCGACGATCGCCGTCGGTGATCGGGCGACGACGAGTACTTGTTGATCCGTCATTGGAGGGGATACTCAAGATTGAAGAAAATTGAAGAAGGCTAGGGGCTGATTGTTAAACAACATATTAAAAGAAGCATCTAAAAATAAAACATATATATTATTTAGCGATCTAAAAGCTAAGTCTGGGATTAACTCTCGGTAAAAAACCCTAAAATAAATTTTAAATTTAAAGTTAACATATAAATATTTACTTATTAATATAAGCAGAAACAGAAAGACAGTCGTGTTTAAGAAAACTGGAGGTCGACAATTTGAGGTTGTGTTGAGGAACGCTCAGAGAGAGAGGCCACATGGAGCAAGGGTGTCCAGTAGTTTTGACGAAACACGTGTGTGATTTGGGACTCACTTGTCATGTCACATTTTGGCATTCGATGATTGCGTATAGTTATTAAGCTGCCAGTGTTTGTGACGGTGACGATGTGGTGTAGATTAAGACATGAGTAGCTGTCATAGCTCTCAGAACAAGGGGAGAAATGTGAGGTGAAAGGAAAGGATTTGGGAGTTGATCAGACCGATTAACAAATAACTATGCAAGTGCCCCATGATCACTGGCCTTTGTTTAAGCCGGAGATTCGCAATGTGGATAATATTGTTTGCAATGGCACGAAAGCGAAGCGAGAGAGAGAGAGAAGGTCTCACCTGTCACCCATGATCTTATCCATTGCTCGGTCTTTGAGCACAAACACCACCATATTTTTGTTTTCCTTATATTTATTATATTTATAAGCTAAAATTTAAATTTTTAACTTTAAATTTAGAGTTGGTTTTGAGGTTTTTTAATTAAATTTTAATTTATAGCCTTAATTTTTGATCGCTAAGAACACATATATAAAAATTTATTTATAAATTATTTTTTATTTATAAATATGTCGTTTTGATTTTTCTATAAAAAGACGAACAATCACCTCATTTGTTTAATCCAGTGTATATATACAAGTTGGCTGATTAAAAACTTTGAAACCTGAATTGGTCGTTCTTCGCTGGCTGTTAATCTATTCCCTACTTTAATCTGATTCTGAAGCTTTTGTGCCTAGAATAAAAGCAGCTGCTTTGTTTAGTTTAGCGTCAGGTTGGGAGGTGTCAGAACCAGAATGGAGGAAGCCCGTCGGCTGGTGCGAGCGTAGTGTAAACCATGAGTTTCCTTGGCGTGTTTTTAATTTGCCACATGATTTGTACACTTTGCAATGGGAATGAAAGTTCTCATCTTTTCACTTTTGCTTCTGTTTATGATCTAAAATTTAAATTCTTAACCTTAAATTTAGATCTAATTTTGAGATTTTTTTATCTTATTTATATTTTAGTCTTTATTTTTCAATCGCTATATATATATATATATATATATAATTCATAATTTATTTTTCGCTTGTAAAAAGTCGAACCATGGGAGTGAGAGCAGATCAGCCGAAAGAAAGACTGCACCGGTGGTTTGCCGGCGTCTGTACGTCTTGTAGACTTTTCCAATATGATTGGCTCTGGTGAAATGATGAACGCTGCTTGCCGCCGGTGCCGGCGCGAACGGCAGCGGCGACAGCCACACGCCGCCGTCGCCGACGATGCCCCACGACGGCCGGAGGCCGAAGGTGACGAGCAGGAAGGCAGGTACGAGTCCAATCCTCCATGGAGGCGTATGCAAGGAACCTACATAGCTCATTTTGCCGCTGCGGCCCATCGATGGTGGCACGTCCTTTGACGTTACTGTAGAGCGTGACATGGTTATATTGGCATAGGTGACTCATTTATTCGTAGGCCACCCTCCATATTAAATCAAGAACTAAGGATTTATCATGCTGTACCAATACTATATGGGGGTTATTTAAGGACATTGATATGTGGGCCAAGAGGGTGGAAATCTAAATTTTAATCTACATAGATGATCGAATTTTACACAAGAAAAATAGACATTATTCTCCCCCCAAAAATCCGAATAGCTTATCGATGCTAGTGCTTCTATGTAACAATGTAGGGATATATTTGCAAAACACATTTTGTTATAGGACATTGTGACTCTGGGGAAGGTAACTCTGTAAATATGAAAATTATTTTATGGACATCATGCTCATTGGAATATTTATTTTCTATTGAATAGAAGAGAGAAACCACATAAAAGTTCTAAAATACCCTTGGACACACATGTTAGGTTTCCCATCTCTCTATATTTTCTTTCTCTTTCGCAAATGGAGTGGGCTTATATATAAGCCTCTAGGTTCTTAAATGTCATTGACGGTACCCATGACACTCCTGTACCCTTGGCCTCCACATCTTCGATGACACCAGCTTTTTCTTGTCGCTCCGTCATGGCAATATCGCCGAATCACCTTGTGAGGGTTTGCCCTCAACTTTCTCATCCTCTTTTTCAGCACTGGTAGCCACCATGGCCACCCTTTCACCCACAACCACACCACTTGTTGCCAGCCACCTCTACTCCACATCTGTTAACAAATTCCCACAAAATGGAGAACCCATCATTTAGGAACACATATTGTGATGCCCTCACCCGGTCACATTCAACCCCAGAGCTAATCAACGATGTTTCTCTCTTTCAAGATTGTGCCTTTGTCTGTCATGTTCCTGGTGCTTTAGTCCTTGTTGCTGGCTACTGCCACATACGGAAGAGTCATAGAATGAAATTCATTCAACCACTATGGTCTTGGCCATTCCCTTGGTAGAGTCCGAGTGGTTTCGTTGCGTAGACAGAGAAAACCATATACGAGCTGGTCGTAGCGTGAGTCTCGGACCAGGATGCCTTGCAATGAAGATGTGGTTGGTCGTAGCGCGAGCTTGCCCTTGCCGGTGGGTGTCCTCGCCGTGTATAGCTCTTGCAAGCGCAGTGGATACAGCTTGGCTTGGCCATCACCGATCCGTGTGGGCTGCCCAACAGAGCTTCTTCGTCTCCCGTGTTGCTGCCATGCATATCGCGACGCGGAGGGGTGGATGTCCTTGGTCGGTCGCCCTCTCCACACAGGCCAGGACAATCCGCCACCGTAAACGGACACGAGGAGCCGGAGACAAGCTTGACGAGGGTCAGTGACAGCTATGTCAAGCTCGGTAGGTGATTTGGCAGCTAGTCGTGTCCTGCTTCCCTCACCTCCTGCATTTTGGCACAAGCCATGCGTTCTCGTACGTGCAAGCTGTTGTAGTGGTGGCAGGGGGCATGGATAGCCATCACTACTAGAAATTGGTGCGGCCGCCAACATCGATTTGAAGAGAGCGGTGGGAGAGGAACATGGTGGAGTAAGAGCATCCTCCTCTTCACCGGGAGAGAGGGGGAGAGGAGAGATTAGGAGCCAGGATGACATGTGGGCTCATATTTATTTATTTTTGTCATGTAAACTCCAAATCAACACGAGTAGAACTGAGTTAAATTGCCCAGTGGTAGAAACCACACCCTCCCGTACTTTTGTAGGATCTATTTTAAAAGGGATTTACTGGTTCAATGTCCACTATTTTTAGGGGTGATTGAAAAAAGATAAACGTTATATTTGCAAACAAAAATTTGTGAATAAAGCTTTTATATAAGTATTCTTAGCGACATAAAAGCTAAGGCTAGAAAATAAACTTCGGTGAAAAACATTAAAATCAATTTCAAATTTAAAGTTAAAAATTTAAATTTTAGCTTATAAGCATAAACAGAAAAAAAAAATGAGTGCTATCGTGGTTTAGGGATTATTTAGAAACTCGACATCAGGAGGAACATAAAATGGACTTATGTTAAGCAGCAAGCAGAGTGAACACTAGAAGTGATTTGGCTTAGCCCATTTGTCTGACCAAGATCAGGTCAGTGCTCATCATGATAAACAGTTAAAATATTCTTTTATCCACTGATGATGGACACGTCAAGAAAGAAATGACTGGCCCAAACAGAAGAGTCAGACGCCGAGACGCGCATGTAGTAGTGCCGAGTGCGAGCAGAATTTACAGCCCATACAACTAGAGCCCAAATACATAGAATTACCAGCGTTACCAATTTAACCGGCCCATACAATGGAAATTATGTCCTGTGTTTGGTTACTTTGGTAGCGGCCCGAATGTTTGCAGATCTGCAATTTTGACATTTTGGTTATTTAAAAAACTTATTTTACCTCTAAAAAACTTATTATACAAATAGATATTTTTGACCGCGGCAATGTCATTGGCGTTATCGTTATATATTAGCGCCGTCCTCTGGCCACATAAGCCATATACGACGCTAATGACGTTGACGTGGTAAAAAAAGTCCACTCATACAATAAGTTTTTTTAGAGGTCTATTTATAAAATAAGTTTTTTTTAAAAGACCAAAATGTTAAAATTGCAGGTTTGCAGATGCTCAAACTTTGCAACAAAGACACCGTGACTTTACGGTTATAACCGTGACATCACAAGAAGTGAATCTTGGAAGAATACAATTTGTAAACATGGTAATTAACTCGTGGCGAGGAAGGTGACGCTGCTCCGCGCCGCACTCTACGTCGCCGCGCAGTGCCTCGGCGCCGCCTGCGGTGCCGGCCTCGTCCGGGCGCTCAACTCGGCCCGCTTCGCGCGGCGCCAACGTCGTCGACGCTGTCTACTCCAAGGGCGCCGGGCTGGCCGCCGAGGTCGCCGGCACGTTCGTGCTCGTGTACACCGTCTTCTCCGCCACCGACGCCCAGCGCAGCGCCCGCGACAGCCACATCCCGGTAAGCGACTCTCCATGCCGCCAAGGTGTTCGACACCTTCGTTTCTTTTCCACTGAGCTCCGGTGAGTTGCTGTGCAAGTGTTGGCTCCCCTGCCCATCGGTTTCGCGGTGTTCGTCGTGCACCTCGCCACTATCCCGATCACCGGCGAGGCGCTTCGGCGCCGCCGTCGTCTACAACCAGGCCAACGCATGGCACGATCAGGTATCCCTCAACCATCACACGCTCCCAAGCCTCCATGACTCAGCATCACTCATCACTAGCTGCAGCCACACTTAATTTTGAAATTTTCTTTTCGGGGGTTGGCAGTGGATCTTCTGGGTAGGGCCTCTCGTCGGGGCCGCCATTGCCACGCTCTACCACGAGCATGTGCTGAGGGCGAGTGCTCTCAAGGCGCTGGGCTCGTTCAAGGGCGTCAGACAACAATGAGTTCTTGGATCAAGTGGTGTGATATGATCAGCGTCAGCCAGCCATGCCTGGATTGAAGTGCACCTAGAGACAATGGGCTCAGATGGACGATGATCACGCTCACCTCCTCAAAAGTTGCACAAAGATGGTCTCTTTTCTTCCTCGTTGCTCCATATAGGATCAGATTTTTTATTATCATCGTTAAAAAAGTATCTAAAAATATCACATTTTTTAGTGTAGAAACTTAGAGAAAATTACAAGAATACCATTATAATTTCACAAAATTAAAGATATGTCATCCTAACCCACATATCATTGATTAATGCGGGCCCCATATGTCATTGAGATACCATCATACCAATAACATATCTTTAACTTTACAAAATTATAATGACACGTTTACAAATTTTCTAAAAAATTAATACATTAAGATACAATGGTATCAGAATTTTGCGCTAAAATTTTTGATATATCAACATACTTTTTAAGCACGGTAAAAAAGCCCGAACGATCATGTGCTGTTCTCTCCATTCTTCTCTCCGAAGGTCTCTTGATGGTTGAGAAGCTGTACTCTACTTTTAGTACTCTTATCAAGTGGATAAATTAGCTGTTCTGTTGAATTAAGGCTTGTATGCAGGCTTCACAGCTCATGAACGGTTTTGTCGGTTTTCGTGAAAATCGTCCTAAAACCGTTAACAGCTGTGAAATTCGAACACATATTGTCAGAACTTTTTTTTTTTGAAATTCAGTTTAATTTTGATTTTGTAATTTGATTGGTTTATCGACTTATGCTGGCTCGAACAAAATTTTGCAAAGAAACTAATGGTTTGCGTCGGTTCTGTGTACCCTGCTTGGATATCTCCAAAGTAATTTCCAAAGTTCTGTTAATATGGAATATGACCCGAATTCGATGACAATAACAAGGCAAAAAAGATCATTCGTCTCTTCATCAATTCTCTGTGTCACGAAATTCAATCTCATCTCACGTAGGAATGGAATTATTAGCACAGGTTACATATCCCTACTCGGCTGTCTCTCCAAACTCCATAAAGGATCAATCATAAACTACAAGACATGCTTCCTTGTGCATGATTACCTACACATATCTAAACTAACACAAGATTCCAAACAGCAATCTGCATCCAATTAACAACCAGCAGAGACTGCAGAGCCAGCCATCCATCTATGCTAGCCTCAGTTAAAATTAACATACAGACACATCAGAGGAATGCAGACATCCTTCTGCTCCCAGTCCATTAAACAAAGGATCCTAAGTTAAGTACAGCAGCAAGCAAGCACACTTCAGAGAAAGAGATTCCTAGCAAAATGCAGTACTGAACTGAACACTGATAAGCTGCTAAGCAACACATTCGTTCAGACAAAGCTCTGCATGAGACTAGCGGCTAATCTCATCGGGTTGACTCCGGTGCATTTTACTGGTGGTATAATTTAATCTATACCGATGATCTATTTTTATCGAACGACTGTAATTAAATTATATTACCAACAATATTAGGTGTAGAAATTTAAAGGGGTAATATCGTCCTTTTCATCGTGATCTTTAAAAAAACAGAGTTACTAAATACTACTAATCAAGTAATTAACAAAGTACAAAAATACCCATTTTTCTACTGGTAATATAACGCTATCAGTAAAATACATCCGAGAGTCAGAATGGTCCCCTGCAGGGCAGTATCTCTCGTGCTGGGAGAAGATGGAGTAAAGGCGACGGGACGTGGGTCACGGTGGCGCCGCACGCCTGCCTCAATTGCTCGCCCGCGGTTCCCTCGGCATGCGGCCACGGCGGCGTGCTCTTGAGCAGCGGGCAATGATCGTTCCGGCATGGAAGGATGGATGGGCCGGAGAAGAAGAAGAAGGGGGAGGCGAGGCCCTCTGCTGCATTCCTGCAGGTGTTGCTGGAGCCATTTTTGTCATGCATTGCACCTGCTGGTTTTAACATTTTAGCAAGTGTCACTGGGGGAGCTAGCTATCTGGTAAATAAGTTGAGTGGATCAGTGAATTAGTAGAGGATTTCTAGTGTGTGGGTATGTGTATGATTCAGGTTAATGCATTTTTTATACAGCTACTATCATGTCTGATTGTTTGTATGTTGAACAGACATGAAAAAAAAATAATGGGGGTGTAGACTGAGACTGAATGCACAAGTAATTCAGCATCTATGGAACCAGGCAATTTTCTCACAGTAAGCCGAAAAGATCTGATGAATTTTGTGCTAATTTTGTGCGTCTCTCCTGCACCATGATCACCATAGCCATTTGTAATTAATGTGATTTATATTATTAGACTTTACTGCTCAATGATCACTGTCGTACACCAAGACTAAATACACAACTCACCAACAGGTACACTGCATCAAATTAACTATACAGATGGTACAAGTACAAGACCGTCCTAAGCTCATATCATCTGATGCAAAGAATGCCTCCATCATTACAAGAGCAAAACCAAAAGCATAGATAAAGCAAACAGAAAGTAGCCTTAAAAGTCATCAAGTAAAATAACAGTGCTTTGAAAAACTTTTGGAGAGAGAGAGAGAGAGAGAGACTATTTTTGAAGGATCATACACACAGTCTATCATTGAGCCCCTACTAGACTGGATAAACAAGATTAAATATTTTTGAATCCAAATGAACCAGATTAATTAAAGGATGCGTCTCAGCCTCAGCCTGTGGGAGGCATGGAGATCCAAAAGACCAAAAACATCATTCCACCTCTCCACACCATGCCATCATTCTGCTTCTCTTTTACCTTGCCACTACAAGAATTGAAGTAGAAGCAAAGCCTCACCACCATTTTGTTTGCTTGCTTACTCTTTGCATCTTCTATATATATGCAAGCAATCCAAGAACGCAAGCTCATCTGCGAATTTGATTTGATGAGCTAGCTCAGGCTCCGGAAAGATCATGGCAGTGGCAATGGCGGCGGCGGCGGCGGCGATGGTGTTTCTTTTGGTGGCGCCTAACCTTGCACAGGCCGAGGAGCGGCCGACGGCGGCGCAGCCGCACGGGCTGCCCTTCGAGAGCCCGCTCGCGCTGACCCCGGACGCGTACGAGTTCTTCCACCCCAGCGAGCGCGGCAGGCGCGGGCGCGGGCAAGGCGAGTCGGCGGCGCCGGCACTCTCGCCGCGCGCAGCGCCGCGCGGGCAGCTGAGGGAGTCCGCGGCGAGCGTGGCGAGGGCCGACCAGGAGGAAGGCGGCGTGGCGCCCGTCAGGAAGCCACGCAGCGGCTGCGCCAGGGCCGGAACGGTGGCCGGGGTGGTCGTCGGCGCCGCCGCGGTGGCGGCTGTGGCGGCGCTCGCGGTGGCGTACGCCGTGGCGCGGCGCCGCGTGGCCGCCCACGGCGACGCCGAGGCGTGCGCGGGCGCGGGCGCGGCGCCGAAGATGAACGCCTAGTGGGCCGGCTGGTGAGGCCCACTGACGTATGCGTTTAGTAGAGAGTTTGGGTGCTAAGCCTATATTTATGTGGGCCCAGAGAGGTGGGCCATGAATCTGGGCTGGTGCACTGTAAATGTGGAAATGTTTTGTAGGCCCAGAGAGTTGGGCCATGCTATTTTGGGAAAGATGGCCGGAGCTATGGTAAAGATGGATGTGCTTTTAATGTTCGAGCTTTGAACTTCCCTTCATTGAAACAAAATTCTATTTTTCAAAATTTTTAATAAA
This sequence comes from Oryza brachyantha, assembly GCF_000231095.2. Taxonomy (NCBI): domain Eukaryota; kingdom Viridiplantae; phylum Streptophyta; class Magnoliopsida; order Poales; family Poaceae; genus Oryza; species Oryza brachyantha. Next base: position 12,334,020 of record NC_023172.2, read on the forward strand.
AAAGTAAAGAAAATGGTATCTTCTTCTCCACTAGTTGAAATCAGCGTGGTGACGACGTCTCTCGGTAAGTTCCCCTCTTCCTCCTTCTAGATCGTCTTGGCTACGGATGGCAACGGGGATATATTCATCGGGTATGGGCAGAACATTCTCATCCATGCGAGTTAAAATCTGTCCCATCCCCATTCCCGTCCCCGCTCATGGGGACAGATTTTTCCCGGTCCCCGTCCCCAACCGGGTATTGCATACCCGTTGGGTACCCATACCCGAGTAGACACTTATCTAAAATCGTTATTGTATGGCTTTTATATGGGTTGTACTGGGCTTGGGCCAATATATGCTTACTGGGCCTATTTTGATATAAGCATGAATAGCAATAGCAAGTTCCCCAACGGGTAACGGGGATGGATATACAGAGAACGTCTTCGTACCCGCCATACCCGCTGGGGATGGATCCTTGCCCATTTTGATACCTGCGGGGAGAGATATGATTCCATACCTATCCCCTAATGGAGCAAATACCGTCGGGTATCGGGTATCGGGGCCCCGTTGCCATCCCTAGTTTTGGCAATGAGGTGTGCCCCTTCCCCCTACCCTTACTCCTTCCTCACCTCCGACACCAACCTAATTGGTCAGCAATTGTTTCTCATCGCTGACCCCAACCATCGCCCTCTCTAGACCCACGGCTTGCCACCGCCTGTTCGTATCCACCTTTCACTATTGGTCTATTGCCTCTCGGCCATCCCTCTAAGGTTAGCTATCCCCCACTTTCCCTGCGCAACACCACCCTTTCCTGAAATCCATAACCCTAATTCACACACCTATTACTGTTGTATCACCACACTGTCGAAAACTGCTCACATGTCCATTGCATGTGCAAGAGTTTGCGAATTAGGATTCTTGTAAGATGGGCTTTGGGACATTTTGGTCCTATCACCCCAAAAAAAGAAAGACTTTTTGTCTGGATCACCTGCTTGTTTGAAATACTTCAATGCTTATGTCGCAGAGAGGACATTCCTTGCAATGACTAGCATTTTCTTGTTTGTTTATTGGTGCAACCGATATTTAAATTTTAAAACTTAATTTTTAGAATTTTTCATCTTAGTCTGTTTCTCAACATTATTATTTTAAAATGGTAATGAGATCGTAATAAAATTTTTATCAATAAACTGCTTTAATTTCTTTATTTCTTTTTTCGCCACTTATCCAGTATAACTCAATCGATCGGGTTAGTTGAACTCAATATTTAGTGACAACACATGACACATAAATATTACCCCTGAGAGCCTAGAAGGTCATTCTTTGTTAAGTTTTGTTAACATGCTTTATCACTAAGAGCGAGTACAATGTAAGTGGGCTTTAAGAATTGACACTTCATATTTGTGCTTAGAAGGAAGAGAGGAAATATGATGGAGAGGGAAGAAAAGCAGGTTGCGGATTATTAGCTAACTACAACACATGTTTTATCAATAATATGGGAACCAGGGTCCCTTTTGTATTGTAAGCAATCCTCCGAATAGGGGGTTGCTCCAGGAGTCAACCCATAAAGCGAGGTCATCGGGGCATCCCAACGCCAACCTTGCTGCACCGGAGGAAGGGATGTCGAGGCTGGTAGCACCTGATGCACGCAACTACACTTACTCTATCAGTCTTGTCGTCGTTATTACCCGTCGATTTCATGAGCAATATCTGTCTTATTCAGGTGTGACGAGGCGGAGGCTGTTGGCTTGAGAATCTTGTTGACTACCAGAGGATGGATAAAAAAGAGAATGTCAAGAATATGTGAGCATCTCAGAACTATGCATCAATAGAAACAATATGGAGGCATTTAATGGTTTCCTGGCCGGTCACAAAGGGTATTTATAGCTATGTTGTAGCTGTCCCATCTATAGACATTGTTCTATTCCTTTGTAATTACCTTCTCCACCTAGCATTGTGGTAATTATGAGGAATTTAAAAGGAGGACCAGGCATAGGGGAAAGAGAGGAGAATTTTTACACACAATCATCCAAAACACATGAGTAGGGTATTATGCCCCATGTGACCTAAGCCTATATACTCACTTGACTCTTATTCCGCAGAATTAACTCTTGTTTTTCATAGATCCCGCTCAAGCTATTTCACGGCCAACTCCCCTGGGCTGAAGCCTAAAGGGGGATTTACCACGTTTCCCTAAATCCTCCAACAGGTTCCAACAAGTTGTGTCTGAGAGACATGGGCGAAGTATTATTAGTATAGTCTATATTATAACTAACTTGATGGCATGTCAATTTTTGTTGGCATCAAGTTGGCTGGAAAGTTGATTATAACCCACCCAGATTAAATTATCTTAAAATTTGAATTTTGAATTCAAATTTGAGTCTCCATTAAGTCCATTTCCATTTGGGAGTATGGTTTCGTGGTTTCGAATAATACGCATAATCTATCGAGGTTATAGAGGTTGGGTTGCACAATGTATTGTTTTATTTCATAATACCGCATAATCTATCGAGGTTATAGAGGTTGGGTTGCACAATGTATTATTTTATTTCATGGTTCCATATGCTAGACATAGCATTTAATGTTCAATTATGCTGTGTGAAAGGTATTAGTCATAGTGGAGTTTCATTCCAAAGCATAGGATAAACGATTTTGTTACAGTGGAGTTTTATTCTGTTTGCAAGACATTGATAAATGTGTGCACCGGATTTCATCCACATAAAACAACAAATGCCTCTATTTATAATCCTTCTGACTATCAGTCCAGGAATACTGCAACCTGTGCGGCGGTGCTGATCCAAGACTCCGTTAATCATCCATTGTTCTCTACCTTTGTCGACATCCCAATGGATCTGAAGATCTTTGCTGGTTTCTACTCCTGTTCAGTCATGTGCTCATGTGCGAAGCGAAATTTTCGTGAGAGCAGATCCTCTACCTGATGCTGGCATGCCTTGCACAGCAGCAGTATGATAACAACCTGCAAAACGCATTGCTAACACGAGTATTCGCTTCAAAACGAAGCAAACAGACAGGGTACTGCGTAGGCCCTGAAGTGTATTACATGCAAGAAAATCTGTAGCAGAAAGAACATTTTTTTCTGGGATAAATAGGACATTGATCCATCCATATATTCCCTGATGTTAAACCTTTCTTAAATTAAATGCATCACTGTATCCAAGCTATGTGTTCGAAGAAATGTGAGTAAATCATAGCACAACAATGACAACCAGGGAGCCAATGCCCCGTCTGCTGATTTTGCCATGCACAAGCAGATATAGTGTCTGAATTACCATCCACGAGAGCTGAGGTATGCAACAAGTCGTCCCAGAGTCTCATCCACCGTCTTGTTCCATACGTGAGCTAATTGAGTCGAGCTCCTTCTACCACTGGTTTCATTTGGCTGCACCACAGATGAAACATTCAGCATCAGGTGGTTCCTAATAAGAAAGGCATCAGACATGCAAGCAACAAAGAGTTCACTTAACAGCCGTTTGAAATAAAACAGCTTCCTTTGCTGCCAAGGTTGAGTGATTATGGAAGGAGAACAGTAGACTTATTCTTTCTGCTAAAAGCATGATACTCTGCATGTTGACATGTTCCCTTGAATTAATTCTGCAGATTATATTGTGTATCCATTTGAAAGGTAATAGTATATATAGCAAGGAGTTTGGAGCTATTAGAGCATGCAAAAAAGTTAAGTTTCTACCTTGATATGCAAAGAAGTTGCAATATGCTTATTTATGCTCATCAACATTTTTAGCTTGATATTGTGGCCTTAATTAAAATTAAACACAAGACATAAGACTTTCATAATGTTATTTACTTAGATAAGGAGAAATTGGAGGGGGAAATCAGATAAAGCATCAATTTAGTTCAAAACCTTTCTAAAGATAATCCCATTAAGTACAATTTAAATACTGGAATATAATGGATTCTGTGTCTCAAGCATTGATGCCCTTCCCCAAATGAAATATCATCCTCAAAACTAGTTACAGGTTCTTTGTTCTGGTAGCGTTTGATATCACTTGCTAGAGCACACAAAAAACTTTAACATCGCAATGCCCAAGGACAATTATCTCAATGATAGAATGTGGTATGTTTACTTCCAGCTATGGAAAAAAGAGAAACTTTGTACATTTTATACTCTCCCTTTCTTCCAAGTTCCAACTCTTCAACTTCATAATTATTGTCCTAATCAACAAACTGGTGTTTTTCTTAGTAATATGTACAAAATTGTGCAGCCAAGTAGATTCTAGATGCGAAAAAAATCTGTAATTTAAGTTCACAGACCTTGTGAGGTTAAAGTATTATATTGCCAGTCTAATGGAACTAAAATACCACAACAAAATAGTCGAATACTAAAAACTAAGCCTTGATAATACAAACTGCATTCTGATCATTACCACTGGTTCTTGGTCTAATGATTCTACGTACATAACACAATCAATCATGTTAAAATAGGTATATATCCCGTAAGGCATGCAACAAACAAAAAATGCATCGCATCGGAACAAAATACAGACCTGGTAGGAGAAGGGCGACGGGGCGGCGGCGGCATCGGCGTCGGCGAGGGAGCGGTAGATGGCGCGCCGCTGGTGGAGGACGAACCCTCCCATGGAGACGGAGCCCAGGGCGAACCCGAGGAGGCGCTCCTGCGCGCAGATCCAGACCAAACCCCAACCAACCAACCAACCAATCAAATCAGTCAGCCAATTGAACGAACGCGGAAAGGACGAGCCCCGCCGGCATGAGCAGAACAGATCCCGCGTACCTGCGCGAGGATGCTGATCATCGCGGTGGTGGCGGCGGCCGCCGGAGAGACGACGAGATTCTGAGGGGGAGGTGCTCCGCTTCTTCTTCCTCCTCTCCTCCACGGTTTCCACGGCCCCGGGCGATGCGCGGCCGGTGAGGTGTGTAGCCTACTGCGCGTGATGGGCTGGGCTGGGCCGAGCATCATCACACGCTTTTGGCCCATTTGGCTTCGTTTCCCAAAATAGATTCTCATGGAACATATCCGACATATGTCTAAAATTTGATATCTAAAACTGAATTTTGAGAATTAGACTACTTCTTCCGTTTTATATTATAAATTATAAGACTTTCTAAATTTGTCTAGATTCATCTATATATCGATGTATATATTTTATAGATGTGTCTAAATTCATTAACACACATATAAATCTAGGCAAAGCCAATATTGAACGGAGCAAATAGAAAATATGTCTTCAACATATTTCTAAGTCTACTCTCAATATTTACATGCATAAAATCAACGCTCTCATGTTTTAAATTTAGGGTAAAAATATCTGCTCCAAATTAAACTATTTAGTTTTGGGCTTCTTTTGGAGTAGGGTATAATTTCTATGCCCAATATTACCGTGGATGAACTTAATACAGGTTGGAGAGTAAAGTATTAGCATTCTCTTGAAGATTCTTTAATATGATTTGCTAAGGAAGAGAGGAATTCTAATGGAGGTCTGTATCGAGTAAATAACCCGGGATAATAATCCAGTTTAGGACTTGTTAGGCCTGGAGGAAAAAAACAGAGTATTTAGGTTTCTAAGTACGAATTCCTACAAGTGTTGTTTGGTTTGTAGGAAAGAAGTAAACAAATCAAATAAATTTTCTTTTCCTACAAGCTAAAACATATAAAATTTCACATCCAGTTAATCTCTTCAAAAAAAATCCAGCATATTGATGTATATGCATGTATTCATATTCTTTCACTCTTTTTAGTTTTATGAGTTAAAATTTTATTTTTCTTCTCATATGAATGCAAAATTATAATGCATACTTAAAATTCCTATAATAATAAATCATATTAACAAAATAATTAGTAATTATATAATTTTTTTAAATAAGACAAATGGTCAAACATAATCCTAAAAGTTAATGGTGTCATAAAAAAAATATATGGAGGGAGTATGAGTTAAAATTTTCTAAATCGAATAAACCCTCGTTAGGTAGAGAGAAAGGAGAAAAGATTGTTTAGGAACCGGGACTCGGCAAAGCACCATGCCATGAATACGAGTGACAGCAAAAGTCAGAACGCATCCCAAGCAATGCACAACGCCATGTACACGAGTGAAAGGCCCTAACCTTTTTGGATCGAAATACCAACATTTGGCTTACCAATTATTTGACAAATTAAATAGTGCGATCGGAGTCACTCATGTTTAATTTGGCAACATTATAGAACTTTGTTCACCATACCAGCTAAGTACAGTACCCTTTTCCTGATTTTTTTATGTTTAATGACTTTTAACTTTTTCCTGATTTTCACATTTTCACATTTGTCTTGTTAAAAGAACTATTACATAACTAGTACAACATCCGTCATGAAATGTAAAAGCATTTCTACATTATTTAGTTTATTTAGTAGATATTAAGATTAGAAAGAAAAAAACCAGTGTCTCTTAATTAATAAGGAATCTTAATTAATAAGGAGTAGATGAGTAAGAGAGCACGTTGAGATAAAAGTAAAAATAATTTTAAACAGAAACTAATTGATGAAACAAGTAATACTATAAATATAGTTACATTTTGGTACTAGAAATGGAGTATCTATTTTGTTAAGATTTGTTCTACTATTAAAGTAACTTTAAGCACAACTTATATTTTTTATATTTGCAAATTTTAAAAAAGAAAACAAAGTCAAATATATATCAAAAAGTTAACGTCATCAAACATCGAAGAGGCTAGTAGCAACCAAACAAACCAAACATAGCTGTTATATAGTATGTACTCTACCCTAGAAAAAAAAATGGTACTGGCTGAGTTTAGGCTAGGGCAGGCATTACCCTAACGCTGATAAAAATTACTCAGGGCAGCAGTAAATCTAACACTGGGGACAGGCATGAACACTTACCAGTGAAAAGTGAACATTCCGAACTGAATATTTACACTGGTGGACGATTCGATATCGTAGTCAACAATAAGCTTTGCATTTGAGCTCGTCTCCGGGGGAGGAAAAACGTGTGAACTACTAGATACCACAAACAAGGAGAGAATCCAAAATACCAACACAGTTTGTTTCGTGTCCTATGGCTATTTACACGCCTAGTTACTATACACCAGGATGGTATCCACTGGGCGCCATGCCATCCATCGGCAGCCTTGGCATCCTTCTCCTGGAGCCCCATTCCTGGCAGCACTCTAGGGCTAGCCGAAGGGCGGTGCCGAGGCCAAGAACGATAAGAACACCTGCAGGGATCAGATAGTTGTGTCAATGAGCAGTTGAACACCATCCGTGGGGGTATTTTCAAGTGAATTAAGACATCGAAATGATAATCGGAGAAAATAGAACCCCCAAATTGTCCCGGCTTTGCATATAACCATAGGTATGAAGCGTAGGGAACATTGTGATCATGGATAGAAGGTGTTTCAAGCAAAGTACAGATTAATGGTAACACTCAGTCAGGGGCGGATCCAGCATGGGTGCTGGGGGGGCTCAAGCCCCCCTACCAGCTGGATCCCCATGGAAAATACGAGGGATGAAGGGAAGAAAAATAGAGAAAATATAAAGAGTAGGGGAAGGCAATTAGCCCCCCCTAATTTGATGATCTGGATCCGCCCCTGCACTCAGTCCATCTTTCTAATTTTTCTTGTATCAAGTCAATGCAAGGTAAGTAGTAACAGAAAATTAAGTAGTGTTGGAGATGCGGTGAAGCAAAGTTAATTACATACCAATTATTATGTTCACTGGAAGTGCGGAAACACCAAGAGAAACAGATATCAGAACATCCAACAAGAGACCACCTATCAGAATTGCAAATGCAACCCAAAGAGGGCTAAACCATCCCTACACACACAGAAAAAGAGAATCAAATATGAAGTAGAAGGAAATGCACAAATTCGGCACAATTGAAGACAGGCACATGGGCATTTAATTAGTAGCTTCTTTCCGAGTCAGTGAAGCCAGATAATTAATTCATGTATATGTTTCTTTTTTTAATCTGTATCCAGTTACAAAAATACCCTTTCATGTCCTCCTCGGCCCCTTCCATAAGCTGAATCAACCCTCCAAACCCAATAACTTGTCTGCTCAATGAAAACAAGCAAAATTTTCACTACTAGCAAGAGAAAGTCGATCTATACTTTTTGCAACACAATGTTCACTTAATTCAGGAGGGCGTTTAGTTGTCTAACTGTGGAACAGAATTATCCAAAAGTACAGTCGATTGAAGATGATAATATGATATGCACAATGAAGTGTTCAAAACTAAAAACACATAAAAGCAAAGAATATCTGATTTAGCTGGTCTAAACATGTTCATGCAACATGACTAATAATGGATGAACATAGGATGGGAAGTGATGTTTTCCACTTTTCCCAAATAAACCTTGAGAATGATGTTAGACAGGGTGAAAGAATGGTATACATACACTAGCTTGTGTCTCTGGAGGGGGGATATTGACAGCAACCTGCCTGTATAGCAAACAGCTTCAGTAAATCAAAACAGTTCCGAAAAGCCAATAACCATCTATGAAGAAAACTTACTGGCAGATTTCACACTTGTTTGAACCTCTAGTACGAAACCAAACACTAATACACGTGCGGTGAGCCTTTGAAAGATCACCTCGACATCTGCATCCAAGGTCTACCAATGGTTCTTCTGTCTTCTGTTGACATACCCTACAGGATAAGTATAAGATATTAATGATTCGGAAACGAGATGAGTACTCAGCCATTGGCAAGTGGCAACAATGGAAGTCAGAGAAATATGTAAATTTGGAAAGTGCAGATGTCAGTATATAAACAAAGAAGGGCCTCTGGGGTAATTTAACATCATAAAGTAATGATGAAATAACTCGTAAACCATGTTGGTAAACTGAATATGCTACTGCGGTACCTAACTAGCAATTAATAAATATCATCACACATTCTCATCTGCCGCCTCATAGAAACTAAGAACTCCACAATGTAGCCATGGCGTCCTCTACATACGTAATTTATAGAAAACATCTAAACTCTTGCTTGGTGGAGCTTGAGCCCAAAAGTTGTTTGTAGTTTCAAGCAATTTCAATTAAATCAATCGCTCAAGGGGTATTCTTACATAAAGGTCAACATCAGCAGCATTGGGGAGCCTAAGCCTAACCTTTCTGCCCTAGATTATGAAACTGCTATGATTAGAGCTTATGTTCCATCTCCCATCCTTTAGCTGTCGCTTTGATAGCTTGAAATCACAAATACAAAACCATGTATGCTTTTAGTTTGACAAATTCAGATGAAGCACGCAACCTCTTGATACACCAGATTAGTCATACATGAATAACTAAATGTAGAGAAGTAACTGGAAGACTAATGATGAACTGATAATAATCGCATGTGGTAACTGACGATGTGGTGTACACAAATATTCATGAGCAAATCGCTCCATTGAGGAGCTACTTTCCCTTCAGATTTATACAACCACAAAGACTTCACTGCAACCAGCAAAACCGCCCGAAATTCCTTCACAGATGGGCTAAATTCAACCAAGAAATGCCTAATTACTAAATCGGAGCATCCCCAGCCGCACACCTAGCTTCCCCCATCGTCTCCTCGATTCGTGAAGTTCAACTAAAAATAACCACAAGCCTCCCGATTCGCGCGAGATCCTACCAAAGCGCGAACATTTCACACTAGAACACCACGAGACCTCCACCCATAGCCTACCTGCATTGCTCGTCGAAGCTGTCCGTCCTCGCAAGCTCCGCCTCCTTCACCGCGGCCGCCGCCACCTTAGCCCCGCCGTCCCCGGCCCCAACGGGGGCCAGGGACGCCGGTGCGACGCCCTTCGGCTCAGCCCCCTCCTCGGGCTGCGAGATCACGACGGTGACCACCCCCGCCGGCGGCGCCGCCTCCTCCGCCGCCGCCGCGGCGGAAGCCACCACCACCACCACCTCCTCCTCCTCCGCCGCCCGCGGCGAGGGCCGCTCACCGCCGACGCTCGTCGTGCCCGGGCAGGGGCCCGGCTCCGACCCGGCGGCGCTCGACATGGCGCCCCCCCGCCCCGCTCGCTTCTGGGGCTTTCCGTCGAACACCTCGCGTGCGGGGGAGGATGCGTGCGTGGAGATGTGCGGGCGGTGGTGGGGCACCTACTCCTCCCCCCGTCCTCTCCCTGAGGGGGCTGGCCGCTTCCCGGCGAGAAAGGGCGGCGGGGCCCACGCCGGCGGGGAGGCGGGGGGAGATGGCGACGGGTGTGATCGGAGAGAGGGTAGGCTACGTGGGTGGGAATCCGGACAAGCAAAGGGGCGGGGTTACTCGGGTGTGACTGACTGGTGGGACCGATAGGGTGTGGGCCATCGGTGTCAGTGAGTGTGACTAGGGAATGGTTGGGTGTAGGAGTCGTGGCGGGGTTCCGATCTTAAGACAGATTACTTGATTAAGGTTAGAACAATGGAGGGTTTGATTAGTAGAGATGGGGAAGCAAGTGAGAAAATTAAATGATGTATGGTTGCTAACTTGTGATTAATTGATATAAGTATGTAGGTGATCCTTATATTGCCGGATTAAATCAAACTCTAAATGTCCTTATAAGTTATATCTTTATAGGGGAAGAGCAATACATAGTAGTTGATTAAGTTTAGTCTTATCTGATTCTTTTTCTGAAAAGAGTGTACTCAATCTAAATCTCACCCTCTCATGTTCTCATCACTACTAATATACCACATTGTCCGTCCAGTTAATAATGAACTGCATATGACCATAGAAAAACGAAATAGACCATACTATATATGCTCAGATATATATGCCCAGAGAGTAAAGAAAAATGTCTGATGTACTGGGCATGCATATAAAGAAGAAACGGTTTTATTGAAGAAACTATTTGATTTTTTTAGTTTTTTTAACCTATGGTTTTCGTGTGACGTGGGATGGGGAGGATGACGTACAACTCCGCTTTTAAGTTGTAGAGGTATTTAAGAGAAATTAAAATTTTGTAAAAGCTTTAATTTTCTAGGATCATTTAGGGATGTTTTAACCACCTTGTTGTTTATAGCTTATGGACAATGAAGAGGGTAAGGGCTTTTTTAAAAAAAATAATTTTTTAAAGTTTCTTTAAGATGTAGATTGAGAAAAAGATAAGAAAAACATAGAATTTTGATAGTAACGCAAGTGTAAAACATAGAATTACAAAAGCTTAAGAAAAAAACAATCATGTGACTGTAAAAAAAAAGTTAATATGAATTTAAAGAGAGATAAAGACTCAATAAGAACTTTATTGAATTAGGCCTTCCTAGTGATTTCATACCATTTAGTTGCGTTCATTTCTTTATTTTAAGGAATCATTTTGAAAGAAAAATCTGTAGGAACGGAATCCTCCAAAATATTTAAACTTTCTCTTTAAATCAAAGAGGCCTTAATATTTCAAGGGATCGAAATCCTAAGGAAACATTCCCTGCGGAGGCCTTTTGGACTGTAGAAATGTGCTCCAAGCTTCCAAAACCCTATCAGACTTCAGCTGCGTTCGTTTGGGTTTGTTTTTGGTAATTTATCCAGAGCGAAAAACAGACCAGTAGATTAGTACATGATTAATTAATTATTAATTATAAATATAAAAAATAGATTAATATGATATTTTAAAATAACTTTTCTATAAAAAGTTTTAAAAAACACAATATTTAGCAGATCGGGAAACACACGCGTAAAAACGATAGAATCTAGATAAATAATCCGAGCAGCCGAACGCGGCCTTCCTATCTTCCGTTCCTCTGCGTTTTGGAGGATTCTAAAATAATTTAATCGAAGCTCGCGTATTAGTTTCATGTAAAAAGGCCTTTGCCCGCCGCAGCTTCCAAATCACCTCTTGTTGCTCTCTAAGAATAAAACATACCATGCGTTATGAGGTAAGTATAAAAATGAATGGCTTCCGTTATTTTCCTCTATTTTTTTAAAAAAAATGCCTATCCGACAATCACATGACGGCAGAGTTATATCATCGCATCTTATTGCCGGGGTCGAAAGTGGCTGAAAATAACGTCCACAGAGGTTGCCTAGCTAATGCCGTATCCACTATCTCAAAAGAAAAATGATTAAAACGAGAGCATTTTATTTTTTATTTTTGAGAGGGAAAATATATATGAGTGGCTGTAAGACAAGCCACATACGGTGTATTGAAGAGACAAAATATGGGCCAGAAGACAAATGCACGCTCCTTTTCAACCATTTATGGAGCTCTCTGCATCATGTGGCCCAGCCAGCTTTCTTTGTCGCATTCAGCATTCTTGATGAATTTCCGAGGCTTCTCCCCCGTTATGGTTACATGAACCTTTGCAAATAATAATAATAATAATAATACCATCTTCGATCAACATGGGGCTTAAGGGGGTGTTTTTTCTAGGGACTAAAGATGTTTGGGCACTTATTATAAATAGTAAATATAGTCTATTAGTAAAACTCATCCATAATATTGAACTAATTCGCGAGACGAATCTAATAAGCCTAATTAATCCATGATTAACCTATGTGATGCTATAGTAAATATTTGCTAATTAGGGATTAATTAAGCTAAAAAAAGTCTCACGGATTAGTTCTCATTTATGAAATTAGTTTTTTTATTAGTCCATGTTTAATACTTCAAATTAGTGTCAAACATCCGTTGTGACATGGGGCTAAAAAGTTTAGCCCCATCTAAACAACCCCTAAAATTTAAAATTTCTCTATTTCCAAGGAAAAAAAGGAATTGTTTGATTACATTTGTCTGAATTTTGGAGAGATTTCATGCATATGTCTGAACTTAGGATTTATGTTGTGATTCATGCTCTGCCTACCCTTTCTCCAACAACTCTGATAACCCCGGCGAACGGCTGAGTAGTTATGGTGTAGGTTTGATGGGTCAGGGAGGAAAAATTACCTAGGTTTAGAGAGATGGCCAGAGGAGGCGGCGGTCGGCAGTATGAGCGGCGAAACATGTGGATGGTGAGGTGCCAATGACAACGCCAAAGCCATGGGGTTGGGAGCTGATGATTGCCTAGTGTTGGCAACATAGGTGTCAGAAGGGGTAACGAGGGAACCATCGGAGCCTAGAGATGACAATTGCCCCGTTTCCTATTTCTCCTCAAGGGATTCTTCTATAGGGGACATGGATGGTTTTCTACGAAGAATCAAATAGGGGGAAATCATGTCCCTATCCGGTTTTGCAGTGGCGGGTATGACGCACCATTCATAGTCCCCCTTCCATATGAAGATCTGATTAATAGTCATATAGAAGTCAAAGTCAATGCCTTGGTGTTCATGTCATGTGATTATATTCCTTCTGATGGGGAAGACTTCCTAGCGCTACCGCTAGCTTGAGGAGGAAGAGAGAGGATGAGGAGGGGACGAGCATGAGGCTTGCTGGGAGGAGGGAGAGCGTGTGTGGCATACGTAGGACATGAGGGAGGGAGTTCCTGTCTCCTTTCCTTCCACCACCTAATGGCAGTGCCGTTGGCCTCATCGGCGCTAGAAGACCGCCTGCCAGTCCAACCTTCGAGAAAATGGACATTTGGCCACATTCAAAAAGCAGTTTCGCCATAATACCATTTCAAAAACACTTTTCATTAAAATGCCATCCCTGAGCGAAGGCTTACAACCATTTTGCCATTTTTCTCGTTTTATTCAATTTCTCAATTTTTTTGCCTCATCCACCGGATGGACTGACCAAATTGCCCCTTCGTCGGTCTAAGCAAGTCCGGCTACATCATCTTCAGTCGGCATCGTCTTCCTCCTTCGACTTCGTCTTCCCCAGCTCTCCTCAGCGCCACCGTCGCTGTCGCATCCCTGCCACCGAAGCAACTCCATGGTCGTCGCCCGCGTCGCACGCGACATTTCCCTTCTTGCTACCATCGTCATCTGCCACATGGAGAGGTAAGAATCCTAGGGTTAGGGTTTAGGAATTGGGATATTGGCGATGCTATGTAAGACAGTAGCGGCAAGTGAGGGCAACATGGCTATGAAGGACGGCTCGGCATGGTGGCGGCTAGGGGTTGCAGACAATGGCGAGTGGAGCACGCGTAGGATGAAGGCGATGGCGATGGCACCGCTGACGCTGCTGATGTCACGCCCAGAAATTCCTCACACGAATTTCTGAACTTAATTGTGTATTAAAATCCCTGTCCAGGACCAGCCAGGGTACACAAAAAGACAATGTTGATTACATAACCATCGTTCTTAGAAATAACTGAAAATAACACTTATTCTAACGAAAATGCAGCGGAAAGAAAGGTAGACTAGCTCTAGCGGGTACGGCTCCAGTCCACAGGCAAAGCTTCAACGGTAGACCAGCTCACTCCTGAGAGTCACCTCCATCGGACTCAACTTTTAGCTCTAGAGAGGGAATTGAGCAAGGCTGAGTACAAACCACCGTACTCAACAAGTAACACGGAAAATAGGGTAATAAATGATGCATAAGGATCATCAAGGACATGCTTAGGGTTTGTTGCAATAAAACAACACTTAAATAAATAATAGAGAATAAACCAAATAAAGGTAATTAAATACATTAAAGGATAAGTAAATAACAGTGGTAAAATACCACAACACTGTCCAACGTTACACCACGTTGCGACAGGCCTAACCACTACTCAACGTTACACCACGTTGCAGTAGTCTCAAGTGAAAACCAGTTTACCCAAGTTATTAAAGGTTCACTAATCACAGTGAAGCTGGGAGTTTGCCCGTAACCGTGGGCACAGCTATTCGAATAGGTTATACTCTGATTAGAGGTGTACTACTGTACCCACAAGACACGACTCCACTACACTTGAACGTGCGCCGACATACCACCATGGCATACCGAAAAGGAGACCGTGATAGGACCCGTCACATAACCCTCCCTATTTAATCGCACCGCAATTCAGGTTTCACTCCCTCCTTTACACCAAGTCGGGCAGTCCCCTCTTGTGCCTTGGTAGATCCGGAAGCAGCAGAGGCTTTCGTTACACCACGATTGCCCGTCCATACCCCATCACGCCTACCCTTGCCTTGGTACGTCAAATAGTTCGAAGCCATGCTTCAAATCCCACCTTACCCATTTCGGCATGTGGTTAGCACTAAATTACTTCCAGGGTTTCCCGTGAACCGGTCCTTAATTGCCATGGGTGCGACTCTCAAAACCATGCACTCACAGCCCACCATTAGCAATATTTTAGTTGCCATTAACCCGAACCGGGTAATGAATCATTATTACGGCTATTTTGCTAAACATGATTATTAAATGATCCATGAGCTACTTGTTCTAAGCACGGCTAAGCATTAACCTAGGCCTAACTCTAGTCAAGTTACCCCTGGTCTAGCATGAATAAAGTTGGATAAACAACGGCATAATAATAAGGATTACCCAAGAAATAAATACAGTAAATGCTTTAATTAAAACAATGCATATTTGAAGAAATAAAGCGGGGAATTTGCAATAATGGGTTCAATATGATCAAAGGTGAGTGCCAATTCCCTTGCTCTGGCCCCTGGGGTACTTCGGCGACGATCTTGAAGTAAACCGGCTCTTCGGTGGGGTCTGAATCTAAGCAACAAAGCACAAAAATAAATAAAACAGGCACAAACTCTACCGAAATAGTAAAAGAAAGTATTTTTAATGGATTCTTGACAATTATATGAATTTAATGAAATTTGAATGGACCTAAACGGAGACTAGATGAATTACTTATGAATTTTAGAAGTTTTCTAGGTTTTTTTTAACTAAATAGAAAAGTCCTAAATCAATTATTGCGCAATTAATGGGGCTGCTGACGTCAGCGAGGAGAGAGGAGGCGCTGACGGGTGGGAGCCACCTGTCGGTGAGGGAGAGAGGGGAGGAGAGGCTGACACAAGGGCCCGAGGGGAGGAGAGAGGAGAGAAGGGGGGGGGGTCGGCCGGCTAGCGGCTGCCAGGTGGGCCACGGGGCAAGGGAGAGAGGGTGAGGCCGACGGGTGGGGCCCGTCGGTCAGGGAGAGAGAGGACGGGGTGGCGCCGATTGACGAGTGGGACCCGCTCGTCAGCAGCCCAGAGCTAAGGAGGAGGACGCTCGGCCGACGGCGACGACCGGCAGGCGACGACAGCGGCGGCGCACGGCGACGGCGCAACGACGCTGCGACGATCGGCGACCGACGACGGCGCACGGCTGGCGGCGACGGCCACGGCGTACCGCGGCGAGCGACGACGCGCGAAAGCGGGAGGCGGCGACGGCACGGCGACCGCGTGGTGGTGGAGACGGCACCCGGCTGGCGCGGAGGCGGCGACCTGCGGCGCACGAGCACGGCAACGGCGCGCGGGCCGGTGACGGGGACCGAAGAGGAAGGACGAGGAGGGAGAGTGTAGTGGGGTTGCTCACCGGCGAAGGCGAAAACGGCGGAGGGTCGACGACGTCGAGGCGGCAGGGGTGACGTGGATGGACGGCGACGAGCGGCGTCCGACGGCGAGATTGGATGCGGTGGCGAAGGGGTCGAACGTGGCGGCGAAGGGGACGGAGGGGCGGTGAAGGGCGCTGAGGTGCCCACCGGCGGCGATGAAGGTCGGCGGAGGGTTGGCGACGTCGAGGCGGAGACGACGACGCGACTGGACGGCGACGATGGGCGATGGAGGGCGAGATCGCACGTCCGCGACGAGATGACGGGGTGCGGCGGCTAGGTGGCGAAGGAGAAAAAGATGAGCGGCGGCGCGAGACGGCGGGGGTTTTATGGGGAAGGAGCGCCGGCTAAGGCGGAGGCGGTGGTTAGAGGCCGTACCGGCCACGGTGCGGAAAAGGCGGCGGCGGGCTCGACCACGACGCGGCGGCGTGGCGACTCGGGGTGGAGGCGGACTCGGGCGCGACCGGCGCAGCGGGGTGCGATCGCTGACAGGTGGGCCCCACTTGTCAGTGGCGCGAGGAAGGAGGGAGGATGGACTCCGCGGGCGGGCGCGGCGCGCGGGCGAGCAGGCGAGCTAGGCTGAGGCGGTTGGCGGCCCATACGGGGGGGGAGGGGGCACGCGCGCGGAGAAGAAGGCCGACTCGGCTGGGCCGGCCCGGGAAGGAAGAGGGGAAAAAGAAAAGGGAAAAATGAAAAGGAGTGAGGAGGAAAATTGGACTTCAGCCCAGTTTGGTGAGGAAGGGAAAACGAAAGAAAAAGGAGGGGAAAAGAAAAGCTCCACTTTTGCTGAATTTTAAATTAATTTATTTGGCCAAATTTTATACTTCTTCAATCTGAGTTTAAATCCAGTTAATCGATTTGCGAACCTCGATTTAATTAAATTAAGTTCTTTTAGAGGGATTTTTCCTGAGTTAATTAAGCCAATTATTATTTACGAATTTCTTTTATGAATTTATGCTTGGGACAAAACTCCGGGTGTGACAGCTGACGACGAAGACCTAGCCGCGAACCCCTTCTTTTTCTCCTCTCCAACTGGCTTGGTCGGACCAGCTGTTTCAACAGAATGACCAAGGGGCAATTTGGTCAGCCCATCAGGTGGATGAGGAAAAAAAAGAGAAATTGAATAAAACAAGAAAAATGGCAAAATGGTTGTAAGCCTTCGTTCTGGGATGGTATTTTATCGAAACGTATTTTCAGAATGACATTTTGAAGAAACCACTTTTTGAACTTGGCCAAATGACCATTTTCTCCTGAGCTTCCTCCATCGGTGGCAACGAGTGTCCCCGTCCTCCGTCGTTCCTGTCTCCGAGGCTCATCCGCACTGTTACAAACATCAGCCCACCATCGACTGCTGACCCCATGGTTTAAATCACAGCACCATCGCCTTGATGCCCACCTGTTCCATCGTTGACCGCACAGTCAAAGCCTCCCAAAATCATCCTTCTAATCCTAAGGAATTCCTCTCTCTTTTCCTCTCCTCTTCCCCATTTCTAAAACATAGACCTTAACTCCATAACAACTCATCGGAGCCAGAGCGCGAAGTTGATTCTAAGGTCAGAAATTCACAAGATTTTAGCTCTTATTTTCTTGGTGGAATTTGATTTAGCAATTTCCTTCACATATTGCCTCCAACAAGTCAAAATTGAGGGAAATGTTAAGGCAAGCTCTTGTTTGACTCCTACAATTCTCTATGGTACAAAATTATATAAACACGCGTATACCATAGATTACTCACACAGTTTTGGTTGACCATGTTAAAGGGCAACGCTGGTCAAAATGAGCGTAATTAGGCAATACACCAATCAGTTCAATGACGCTAGTTCTTGCATGTGTCGAGGACTCAAAAGTCTAGTCGAATTATCCGGGGTGTCTATAGCCGATCTGTATACTGTACGTGATATAATTATTAATTTTATAAGTATTAAAATTCTAATGATATGCTTAACAAGTTGATTTTTTCGAATTATACCTTAGAGAAAAACAACAGTCTCAATCAGTTACAACCTGCTAATTTCTATTTTTGACATTAAATTAATAAAATACTAAATTTTGAGAGTCCAAGAAAGGGACATCTTCAAAGTATTAACTTGGAATTTTGAAATTATCAAATTTATAAAAAGCTAAAACTAAATATTTAATAATAATTCCTATTGCACATCTAAACAAACTTCTCGTAAGATATACTATCGTGATAATATGATCAACGGTCAGATTTTTTAAATTGATACACGTGAAGAACTACCTTAAATTATTTAATTAGTATAAATATGAATGGAGAGAAACACAGCACCATAATAAAAAATTTTCACGGACAACCAAAATAAATTGTCGCAGGCAGGTGTAGCAACCGACTACAACCAAGGGTACGTGAAAATAGACATTTTCTTAGGCAGACACGGCAAACTGCACGCAAAAACAGATTTTTGCAGGTGGGCACGCTAGAAAAAGACTAATAATATAGTCAGCAAGTCGGCTATAAGAGTTCTTATAGCCTTCTTTCAGCACACACATACAGTAGTTAGCTATTTATAATTAATATATGATTTACTTGTCTCTCTCCCAGAGTTTCTTGGTTCTTATGCCAGAGCTGACTATAAGTTTACAGTCTGTTTGTCCTCTCTTTTTCATCTCTCATCCACCTCAGCATTTAGCCGATTTAAAGCCTGCTATTATACTTGCTCTTATACTGCCCGACTGGTCAAAAAAAAACTCAAAAAGCAATAGTCCAAAAACCCAAGCTCTACTCCCCAACAAAAATTTTCGCAACTACCACCATCCCCATAAATGGCTGCCTCTGACCTTACCCATGTCATCCATGACCTCCACCGCAGGATCCACTGTCCCTAACCTCCTCGCTACCCGATTCACACGTCGTGAGGCTAATACCATTATCGTTGTTGTTGCTTCTTTGTCGTCAATGGCGAATTTGCCCTCATGAGGCCATTGTTGTCGAATCTGCTGCTTTTGAGTCCATCGTCGTCGAATCCACTGCTCTCGAGTCCACTTTTATCATCCTCACCGTTTCCAAGGCCACCGTGGTTGTCATCGCTGCTATCATGCTCCCGAGTAGTAGATCCACCCCTCCTAAGGCATGTGTACGTCGTCCTCGTCGCTCCCAAGACCATCACGATCATCATCATTGTTATATGCCCAGTGGATCTACCCCTTCTAAGGCTAGCGATGGTGGATCCACCACTCAGGTTGGCACCATTATCATCACCATCCTTGTGTTTGTCCGTGGTGGATCCACTCCTCCTTCTTCTGAGGCTATAGGTGGTGAATCCACCCCTCCCAAGGCCTGCGCCGTTGGAGCCACCTCTCACGAGGCCATTGGCCAGCATCGATAAGAGAGGAAAGAGAGGAGCTATAGGAAAGACTAAAGGCAACGAGAGTGAAGAAAGAAATGAATGAATACTTCTTTCTTTTTATCCATCTTGCGTAAAGAAATTTTCTTTAATAAATACTAAGAGTTAACTCTAAGTCGTTATTTTGCTATGTTATGCAAAGCACCGCCCTTCTCTTTTCTCCCCCTGCCTATAGTGTCATCATGTTTGCTTAGGTACCAACAAAAGAGAGTCAAGTAATGAATATTTTTATACGCGCCGTGATAGCCGAGAACCTAAAATCCACCCTCATTCCCAGTTCCCACCCCCTACGTACTAAAGCCGATACGCGACTGGGTTATTACCAAAGCCAAACACTAACGACCATGCATCAAACAAACAACAAGAAGAGACACGGACCGCGAATGCGTAGAACTTGCCTCGTAATTTCCTGGAATCTAAAGCTTTAGTTTCGTCGCCGGAGCCGTCCGTGTAAGCCCGTTTAGTTTTCAAAAACATCACATCGAATCTTTAAATATCTAAATAAAATATTAAACATGGATGAAAAAAAGCTAATTACAGTTAGGGCAAAAACATCACATCGAATCTTTAAATATCTAAATAAAATATTAAACATGGATAAAAAAAGCTAATTACAGTTAGGGGAGAAAATTATAATATGAATCTTTTAAGCCTAATTAGTTCATAATTAGTTCTAAATGCTATAGTAACACACACCTGCTAATGATGGATTAATTAGACTCAAAAGATTCATCTCGCGGTTTTCAGTCGAGTTGTGAAATTCATTGTTTCATTCATGTCCGAAAATCTTTTTCGATCCGATCAAACGTCCGATGTGACACACAAAACTTTTCTTTTCACAAACTAAGCACGACCTAACTTAGCCTTATCCGCTTTGCATTTGGCACAGAACGTTGCTGATCTCTTCAATTAATTCGTGAGGGAGAAACGGTGGTACGCCGCGGTCCACGCCTTAACTGGGAAGTTAATTGGGATATTAATTTTGAGAATACTCTAGTACGTATACAAATCGATGGAAAAGGGGTTCAATCCAAAGGGAGAGCAGCTGATTGGAAAAGACACGGTACCGATCGAGATGGCCGGCGAGACTCCGCCCATGTTGTTCTTGGATAAACCCGAAGAAATATATATTAATTACGGGTTGTGTGTGCATAGAATAACTAATCAAGATGAAACCGGCCAGCTAGCGTGGAATTTGGTGGTAATTACGGCCTAGTTCCCGTTGAATGAGAAACACGCTAATTAACGTGCGTGAGAGATATATCCAAAGAAAACAACCAATCAGCGAACCCGTCGTGGGCTCACCCACTCATGCATTGCAGCAGTCAGCCGTACCGGTACAACTATCACAGCAAGGTCAACACAAGAGCTAACTATTAACTCTAAATTCTTTCTATATCACTAAAAGATAACATAAAACTAATTTGTATAATAGTTACACACAAATATATGCGGTTCCTCAATAATAAAATCAAAACACTCCGTATGTGTTTGTCGACATGTCTATTATATATGATCTGTTCATATTTTACTGCCGTACATGTATATATCATATGATCTGAGTATCGTAGTTTATATGTTTAATGTCATGATTTTTTCTTAAATAAAATAAATTGTTATGTGTTTATATATATTTAACAACACAAATTATGTCATCGATGTATGGTTCACCTTTCATACACACTTAACACTTAGTATCTTAGAGCAATACAATTTATAGCCTGATTTTCTTCTCTCTCCTTTACTCTCTTCTGCACATAAGCATAAATATAACATGATAATTTTTAGATCTCATTTACATCACTTATTATACTAGTTGAAAATATGTGTATAAAACGTTTGTGCTTGTGTAGCTAGCTAGATACGCATTCTGTCGTGCTCGATAGACCCATTAATTCAATTAACCCAATCAACACGTACGGCCGGGCACTTCAAGTTTGCGCGCAAACACGATCACTAGCTTGAGCAAGTTTGTTGTAGGTAATTTAGTAAATTGAAGAGGATCAGAGTGGCCGGCCGAGCAGGCAATCGTCGACGAGGACGCACGACAATGGGGTTCGCGTACCGGATAGCGAGCGCGTCGGAGTACCTGGCGATCACCGGGTACGGCATCGACGACGTGAAGCTGGCGAAGAAGGCGTGGGTGGCGCCGGGGCAGCGGTGCACCCGCTTCGACATCTCCCCGGTGAACTACACCTTCGAGGTGCAGGCCATGAGCGCCGAGAAGCTCCCCTTCATCCTCCCCGCCGTCTTCACCATCGGCCCCCGCGCCGACGACGACGACTGCCTCCTCCGCTACGCCAAGCTCATCTCGCCGCACGACAAGCTCTCCCACCACGTGAACGAGCTCGTCAAGGGCGTCATCGAGGGGGAGACCCGCGTGCTCGCCGCCTCCATGACCATGGAGGAGATCTTCCAGGGCACCAAGTCGTTCAAGCAGGCCGTCTTCGAGAACGTCCAGCTGGAGCTCAACCAGTTCGGCCTCGTCATCTACAACGCCAACGTCAAGCAGCTCGTCGACGTCGCCGGCCACGAGTACTTCTCCTACCTCGGGCAGAAGACGCAGCAGGAGGCGGTGAACCAGGCGAAGGTGGACGTGGCGGAGGCGCGGATGAAGGGCGAGGTCGGGGCCAAGGAGAGGGACGGCATGACGCGCCAGAACGCCGCCAAGGTGGACGCCGAGACGAAGGTCTACACGGTGAAGCGGCAGGGCGAGGGGGCCAAGGAGGAGGCGAGGGTGAAGGCGGAGGTGAAGGTGTTCGAGAACGAGAGGGAGGCGGAGGTGGCGGAGGCGAACGCCGACCTGGCCATGAAGAAGGCCGGGTGGCAGCGGCAGGCGATGGTGGCCGAAGTGGAGGCCGCCAAGGCTGTCGCCATTCGTGACGCTCAGCTGCAGGTGGAGGTGGAGCGGACCAACGCCGCGAGGCAGACGGAGAAGCTCAAGGCCGAGCACCTCAGCAAGGCAGTTGTTGACTACGAGATGAAGGTGAGATTCAATATATTTCTCTCTGATAAAATCAATTGACTTTTTTGAATAAGGTAAAACCCATATTTCAAAACTATATTTTGCAGAAAGAAATTAAAACTTTGACTGTAAAAATATTTTAAAGTAGTTTAAATTGTACGACATGTATATAAATTTGTCTTAAATGCTACTTAAAAACATTTTTTACACGGGGTAAAATGACCTTTACTGATGGATCGGATAATCGCATCTAACAAAACAACTATACAAAATTATCAACTTTTACCACTACAACTGCACATGAAAATCGATTTTCTGCTTTCCCCTATCTATTAATTAATTGGCAGCGCTCCTGCCTCCTATTAAAAAAAATCGATTTTCATATAGGATTCTAGGCAACAAAATGTGAAAATCGGATTTTCACCGGCAGTCCGTAAGGGACACGTCTACGGAAACATTTTGTGGCCAAAAAAAAAAAAAATCAGACCCAACTATAGGCTACCATTCACAAATTCATAACACAATTTCACAGCTACAAATTCGAACAAAATTGTAACAGATGGGGGGGGGGGGGAGGGGGACACAAGCAAATTTCACAATCGCAACAAATTAAGCAAAGTGCCCCCGTCTACTCGAACAGCAATAAGCATCATGCTGTCAGCACACTTACACGACATCCTCCAAGACCCTCATCTTTTCACTAATGCTTATAAACCAAAATTTGATTTTTTTTTAATTTTAAATTTGGAGTTAATTTTGGTATTTTAAAACTATTTATTTTTCAGTCTTGACTATTAGGTTGCGAAGAAGCATATATAAAAGTTTTATTTTCAGATTATTTTTCGTTTTGCAAAAATACTCTGTTCCCTAGAAAGCCAAATAATCACCGTCTGATATGTGTTGGTGTTTGCTCTCGTCACTGCATTTACCCTCATGTAGAGGTGGAGATAGGAGAGATTCGTGCAGATGGAGAGCTGAAAAATCGAATTCTGGAGGCGCCCCATCCAGTCCACAAATTTCTCTTTTCTTTTCCTTTCTTTCTCTCTCCTTCTTCTCCTTCTTTCCCTTCCTTCCTAGCTACAACGTCCTCCCATTTGCAAGGCAGCCCTAGATCTAGAACTCTACCAGAAAGTTGCCGCCGCCACCAGCAAAGTCCGCGAACCCTACCAAAAAGCTGCCGCCACCACCAGCAAAGTCCGTGAACCCTACCAGAAAGCTGCCGCCGCCACCAGCAAAGTCCGCTGCAGCCAGCCTTAGCGCCTCCAGCTCTCCCATCCACAAGCTAGCCCCAACTCAGGCAAGTGTCTCAAGGCTACAGTGAAGCCCAGCTTCTCCGACAAGTGTCCAAAGGCAAGTGTCACTAGGACAGGTGGTGGCAGCAGCTGGGCTTCATTGTAGCCTTTAGACACTTGCCAGAGCTGGGGCTGGCTTGCTGATAAGAGAGCTAGAGACGCTGGGGCTAGCTGCAGTGGACTTTGCTGGTGGCGGTGGCGACGATGGTTTTCTGGTAGGGCTCTAGATCTAGGGCTTGCGACTCTAGGGCTGCGTTGCAAGTGGGAGGACGTTGCAGCTGGGGAATGAAGAAAGATAAAGAAGGGGAAGGAAGAGAGAAAGAAAGGGAAAGAAAAGAGAAACATGCAGACTGGATGGGGCGCCTCCAGAATTTGATTTTTCAGCTCTTCATCCGCATGAATCTTGACGCTGAGCCGACGGCCCAGATCTTTGATGCACACAACTCCCCGGGTAGCAAAACTAATATATATATATATATCAATGGATGAGTCTAGCTAAAGATAAGTCTTACAACATGGCTCTACTATTAAAATAAGGAGTATTTCAATTTCAGAAAGCCTAGCTTGGGATATTTTAACCCCTAGTATGAAAAAAGCATTTTTTAAGTAGCGGAGAGAAAGTATATATATATATATATATATATATATATATATATATATATATATATATATATATATATATATATATATATATATATGAAATTTTATCACCCTTGAGTAGGTACCGAGAGATACCGCTGTTTTCTATATAAAATTTGCTACCTTCTAGTATCTAATTGTACCTCTTTAAGGATGGGAAAAAAACTATATAATATATATAGAGAGAGATCTTGATTAGGTGGCGTGTGGATTGTCACTTACGGCAGCCACCAGCCATGTCACGTTGCACAAATCACACGACACAAGATTAATGGTACATGCATGACATGAACTTGAATCTGATGGGCGAATGTGTGTACAATGTAGGTGCAACAAGCGAACTGGGAGCTGTACAACCGGCAGAAGGCGGCGGAGGCGCTGCTGTACGAGCAGGAGAAGCAGGCGGAGGCGCGGCGGGCGTCGGCCGAGGCGGCCTTCTTCACACGGCAGCGCGAGGCCGAGGCGGAGCTCTACGCCAAGCGGAAGGAGGCCGAGGGGCTGGTGGCCATGGGCGACGCCCAGAGCGCCTACCTCTCCGCCATGCTCGCCGCGCTCGGCGGCAGCTACGCCGCTCTCCGCGACTACCTCATGGTCAGCTCCGGCGCGTACCAGGAGATGGCGCGCATCAACGCCGACGCCATCAGGGGGCTGGAGCCCAAGATCAGCGTGTGGGGCAACGGCGGCGGCGGCGAGGGCGGCGACGGTGCCGGTGGCGCGATGAAGGAGGTGGCCGGGGTGTACAAGATGCTGCCGCCGTTGCTGACGACGGTGAACGAGCAGACCGGCATGCTGCCTCCGGCGTGGATGGGCACTCTGACCGCCGGCGGCTCCTCGTCGACCAGGTGACCTTCACGCCTATCTGAATCTGCTGCAACTACTGTTATAAACTTATAATTGACGTGAAGATTCTGCGTGCGACCTATTGTTGTCTGCATATGTACGTATTCTGTGCGCCATATGTCCTCATCTCCAGTGTGCGTTTGATCGATATGCTTGTATTTCATTGATCAGTGTGTAAATCAAGTTTGTAAATTTTTACATGCTCTTCAGTTTGAGATTTTGATGGGTGTGTGACGTGTGTCTAGTAATGACCCATTTTTTATTTTCGTACCCATGACCTCGGCATCCACACCCACCTCTGCTATCCTTATGCATGTGTTAACGGTACGGCTGAATATAATAATGCAAAAAAAGATATCATAAATTCTTCCATAAAATCATATAAACCAAATATTCAAATTTATCTGTTTATCCAGCATTTGTTAATCTAATTACTATTTAAACAAACTCATACAAAATAACAGCAAAACACTAGTTAACAGTAATCATTATAGCTTTACATAATTAATTATAGTTTGGTACACATTGCAGTTACAAGTTTTCAAGTTTGGTTGATAACTCATGAACTCGCAAGTCCAAGTTTATACACTAATTTCGAAAACATTGCAACAATAAATTGATACACTAATTTCATAATCACTAAAAGGTAAAGTTTGCATATTGCAAGTATAATTTTAATTAAACAGTTTATCTACATTATCTAATATTAACATAAAATTTAAACTTTATAAAGCTACTTTGTACAAATACGTTCTTCATCCAAATACGACTTTCTGTCCTCTTATAATAACTGAATATTTTTTTTTACCGTTGTATATATCAAGTGGACAAAACAACTTTGCAATTATAAAATAACATATAATTCAAAGTCTAATTTTGTTGTTCTTTTTATATTACATAAAAGATATTTAAACCAAATAGTAAGTGATCATATAATACCTAACAAATTTTTATGGCACAAGTTCTTTTCTGTTTTAAAAAATATATGACATTTTTTATAAAGGAAAATTACTAATCATGCTTCCATTTGTTGTGTTTTTCATTCGTTATTATGAGGAGTGCACATATCTTTCAATGATTAAAAGACAGATCAAGAAATTTACTTATTTCACAGAAAAAGTTGGTGCCAATAAAATATTTTTAGAATCCCAAATACTCATTTATATCTATTAGAGATTTATCTCTGATGTTATTGTTAATGATTAGGTTATTTGGGCATCCAGCAATAGTGGTTTAGAGCATTGATCCATCTTATGTTTAGCGCAATTACGGTGTAGTGTTGAGCATGAACTTTATTGTCTTGTATCATTGTCAATGTTAATGTCGTCCCGTGTCGGCTTGTGCTACTGTGCATGCTGCGTCAATGTTGTGATTGAACTTTGGTTCTAAAGTTATAAAATGCATAATTTTAGAAACTTTAAGATCAAAAAATTTATATATTTTTATTTATATAAAGTCTCTAATATATAGACAGTCTATGACTTGTTTATAATTGGAAAATAATTTCTAACATATGAAAACTTTATAATTGCTAAGGTAATTTCTAATTTAAAAAGTCTCTAATATATGAAAAGTCGGCAAAGGGAGAGGTCGAGCCCGTCCTAGCCGTCTGATCTGAAGGAGATGATTTGTATATGTCGGATTTGAAGAATGATGAATAAAGGATGTAGAATGAGTAAAACATATTTGTGCAAGGCACTACTTAAGAAAAGAAATCTAGGACCTTCCTTTAACTTCTTGCACATCACTTAATTTCCTCGTGACTTGCTGTGTATGCCTCGTACTCACCCTCGCCGTGGAAGATGATGATCAAGAATTGGAAGAGTACCTGCAGGAGCTAGCAGACTTTGAAGCCTTTTAAGATTTTGGTCTGGACCCCGAGCCTTTGCTTGTGGGTTTAAGTCTAGTTTGTCGTTTCTACTGTTGCCTTTTGGTGTAAGTCTGCTGTAAGTCTGGGGTTGTCCGACGCTGCAACCTATATAAGCTATCTTAAATATGCTGTCAGTTAGTAAGTTGTTAATCATCTATGGGATATCTATACCAATGGGGTTCCTAGGACTGGTACATGATTATAGGTAAAAGACGTTCTACTCTTGATAAACATAGTAAAAGGTTAATGGGAAGGGGTGTTACAACTCATGCCTCGATTACAGGATGCGACGGAAGCCTCGCTCAATGCCCTGATGACCCCCTCGTGTCAACGAAGAAAGAGAGAAACGTAAGGGAGACGAGGGAGAGGGGCGGGGATGAGGTGGTGAAACCAAACAAATGGCATGGGTGGGCAGCAAGCTCTCGGTGCCCATGGCATTAAGGGAAGGAGGGGCTCCCATCTCTAGCCGTCCACAGCATGCAAGTCTGCACCGAGTGACGCCTATGTTCACTCCATTGCCCACCAAGCGGTTGGCCAACTAACTCTAGCGATCTGCAGAAGATGATGACCGTAGGGGCTCATCTCCTACCTGCATGCTTGTTACCGCATGTCTTCCTTGCGTTGCAACTCTACCGTCGCCAATCCTATTTTTGGCTCCCAATGGGGCTTCCACCAATACATTTTCCAATCTTATCCACCATCTTTGGAGGCGGCAGAGGGAAGATGGTGCTGCTAAGGAACCGTAGTGGTGGAGGTCATCCCCATCTCCTCCTTCACCTTCACCTTTAGCTTGATGGCGCCCACCACCGTAGCTTAGAGCCACAGTCTATTTAGACATTGCCCCACTTGTAGTGCTAGGATGGGAAGGAGGAGACAACATGGGCGGGGAAAGAGGATGGCATGTGGGCCCATAGATTTTTATATTTTTTTTTCTCAAAGTGTCTCTCTCTTTTTTATTTTTTTACTAGAATACCATGTAAGCATCTTATAGACACCACATCACATAAAAACCATATGAAAGTGCCACGTAGTATGGGACCACTACCAAAACTAAGATCATTTTTTAATAGTCAGAGTCTTTATACCCGGTCTTGTGACTGAGCGACATGTATTAAACTCAAAGTGAGTGTAAAAATGGATTTTTTTTTTAACATCTGACCTCCTTTCCCTCGAGACTTACAGGAATAACCTTTCAAACCAAATTGGTCCATAAGCCTCCTGTAAATATGCAATAAATCCCTCAGTTTCGTAAAAAAAAATGCACCGGGCTTTATTTCCATTATGTAAATATTTACATTCAAGCACTCAGATTTATGTAAATCTTGTCAGGGAAGTCAACACAAAACCACACAAATATAACACTGCACGGACACATTCACATATACAGAGACCATACTGGATATAATAAAAAAAGAGATTGGTTTAGTCTAATAAAAAATGTCTCGAGATATCGGTACCTCATGATACCAAATTATTTCTGATCGTTGGATCATAATACCTATCTTGCTCAGTTAGATCTAGTGGTAAAAAAATAATTAGTAGCTGAGATACTGATACCTCAAAATAATTTTTATTGGACGAGAGCAAATCTCTAAAAAAAATACCGCGAACACTGGGCTCAGCACAGCCGTCACATTGGCAGCATGGCCCAATCAAACGCATGCACAGCACGCAGTAATCCAATACCCTTGGCACACTTGGCCGTATTGCTCGGACCTTATTTCTCAGAGTCAATACCGGTGCACAATGTAGCATGCAGAAAAGCAGAAGAAGGTTACGCTGATTACTAGACATTGTTGTCATTGCTGTGGTTGAGTGGGTGGTGGTCAATTGGTCATCGTCGTCTCCGTAGACGACGGCGAGCTCGGCTGGCTGATCGGGAGGCTGGCGCGTGAGGCCGGCGTGCGTGCACAAGGCCCAGAGGCAGGTGATGAGGTCGGTGCTGCCCCAGCTGGTCAACGCCTTGGCAGGGCCCTGCACGTCGTTGGACGGCGCCAGGTAGATGAGCAGGTGCACCCAGAAGCGCGCCAGCTGAGCCCACGGCTCGTCGGACGAAGCCTCGTTCTTCCCGGCGCCGGCGGCCCTGAGCCGGTGGAACAGCATGGCGCCGCGCCGTGCCGTCGGGTCATCGAAATCGGGCAGGTCCTCCCACTGGCCTGACTTGACGATCTTGGCTATATTATTCTTCTTCTTCCACCGGCGGCTCGTCGGGAAGAAGGGGTCGTCGGACCACCTGGACACGAAGTCGAGGCAGTCCCTCGTGGCCTCGTACCTTTCGGACACCCATGTCTCGTCGTCGGGGAGCAGCTCCGGAATCTGCACCACCAGGAACAAGCAGTACCTGGACAGCACCGACGCGATCTCGCGGTCTTCTTTCCTCTTCTTCTGCTGCTGGTTATCGCCGGCACCGGCGGGAGGGTGGTGGTCGTCTTCATCGTCGCCGGCGGCGGCGGGAGGGCGGTCTTCGTGTCCCATGTCGAGCAGCTCCGTGGCCAGGTGGCACGCCAGGATGATCTCGGTGGTGGTCATCTTGCGGAAGTCGACGCCGTCCATCTCCGGCAGGCTGATGATTCCGGTGCGGCGGCTGACGGTGCTTGCTGAACGCAAGGCGTTTATGACGCGTGCCAGGGCGCTCGCCGGCGGTCTCAAACGGATGGTCCTTGCAGAGTACTTGTCAATGTTAGAGATATATATACATATGGTTAAAAATAAGAGTCCATTCTAGAGATAAAGATAAAATTGTAGAGAGATAGGATGGAATATTTATACTGTACTTTAAGTCTCTATCTTCTATGTACCCTATAAATAAACCCATGAGGGTCGGTGTAATATACAACAAATTAGAACAAATCATAACAGATCATAGTTTCTCTCCCTATTTAATATTTTCCACATGGTATCAAAACCTAGATCCTAACACTGGTCGTCGAATTTGAGTCAACGCCGCCTACAAGCCCATCCAATCGATTCAATGGCTGGCCAATCATCACGAAGACGACGACGCCAGCCCATCGTCAATCTGTGAATGACCGATGAGCAACGCTGGCGGCAAGATGTTCGGGCCCGGCGTTCAATGGCAAAGCCTATGCTTGCCGGCACCTGCGGTTCAACAGCAAAGACAGAAGCTATGCTTCGATTTCTAGCACAAAAAGCCTCCGCCCGAGGAGTTCGAGCCAGGTGCTCGATGCAAGACGGCGTCTATCCATGCGAAATCAAGCGACAGCACCATCGATCATCAACCACAGTGCATGCATCTATTTTTTTGTCAATTAGCTACATAGCTCCCTATGTTATTTCTAGATTAGATTTTTCCCAATAATTAGTATTAGATCAATTTTTTAACCACCATATATCATCTATAAATTAAATTAGATTAGATTCTTCTCGCTACAAAATATCCAAATTCTAGCGACAGAAGCAGAGGAGCGACGACATCGATCAATCAACAAACAAGCACTACATCAAGCAACTGACGTCTTTACCGAGTCTTCACATCCACCCTCAATATACATTGAAGTAACATCGCCGATGGTCTACATCAACATGGGAACAACACGACACCGCTACGTCCACAACGATGGATATTTATCTCACGTCATCTGACAGGAATCTCTGCAAGACGCTACATCGACGACGGCATCGACCGCGTCATCTATGATGGGCAAAGACTGCATCAACCTGGCATCACTACGGTGGTAACCTCCTACACGACGTACGGAGTACAACCAAAAATTGGTGACCCGACGTCAACGGTGTTCTCTGACATATGCAAGATGACCCAAGGGCATCCTCTGACATATGCAAAGACGCTTCCAATGGTATCCTCTGACATCTGCAAGGTGCCTCATCTATGATCGCAACTCTGTCTTCAAATTTTGTCTTCAAATTTTTTTTGCCTTCGGCTATATGCGGCTACATCAACTACCATGCCTACAACGATCACAGCTATCACATGATCGGCTACCTCGACAAAAATTACAACAAATTATCCTAGACAACTCTAGTCAAAAGCGTCCGTGTCATCGCTCTCATCCATGACACTCCCGCTATGACTGCGGGAGGGAATAGAGGAGAGAGACAAGGGGGGATGCAGTCACCAAGGTGGAGGACCGAGACGACACAGAAGGAGACGCAGTCACCAAAGTAGAGAACTATCCATCAGAGATGCAATCGATGATGGATAAACAAAGAAGAAAAGACGATGAAACACAAGATTTCAAATCCAATTGCAATCGTTCGCTTCGCTCCCGTTACGACTGAGGGGACTGAGGGGGAATGTTAGAGATATAGATACATACGGTTAGAGATAACGGAGTCCAATAGAAATTCTAGAGATAAAAGATAAAATCCTAGAGAGATACGATAGAATATTTATATTGTACTCCAAGTTTCTATCTTCTATATATCCTATAAGTAAACCCATGAGGATCGGTGTAATATACAGAACAGATCACAACAGATCATAGTTTCTCTCTATTCAATATTTTCCACGGTCAACTGGGCCGCACGTGTCAAAAATGGACACCTGGTAGATTGTCATCTCCGATTTGGACAAGGAGAAGGTGAAAAACCGTATCGAGATGACCAAGAAGTAGAGGCTCCGCAGCCAGCACCGGCGATGGTTAGCACGGTAGTAGATGCACACCATGCGCACGATGTTCCAGTTGGAGAAGACGTGCACGGTCCAGAACTCGTGGGTTTCAATGGCGACCACCGTGAGCACGAGCAGCACGGTTATGGAGAGGGAGGAGGACACGTAGTTTACTCTGCCATTGGCTCCGGCTGCGTGCATCATTCGGCAGTACAATAGAATGGACTCTCTTGGTTTGACGATGAAAATGACGTAGAGCACCGCGCCGATCAGCAGCGCCAGGAAGACGAAGGACGAGACGAAGTTGACGATGAAGAGGATGGGTTGGGACATCACCACAGGTGCAGCCGCCTGCTGGTAGTAGTTCGCCAGCAGCTCGAGCTCCAGCTGAAGCACTTGGAAAGGGCGCCTGTGGACCAGCGTCGTCTGGGCTTCGCCGTCGTCGCCGGAGCGACAGAGCCCGCACGTCACCATGAGCTTGTTGCAGAGCTTCTGGAACTTGCCCTCGGGCGGCTGCGTCTCGAGATTGAGGAGGCCGTCGAGCATCATGGCGCGAGCCATGTCGGAGCCGACCTCCACCATGGGGTAGTGCTCGAAGCGGCGCCGGAGCATCTTGAAAAGGGAGAAAGACAGGCACAGGTCCTCGAGGAGCTGCCGCCTCCTGCCGTAGAAGAGCGCCGGGTGTCCCTTGTGCATGCTCAGGACGTGCTGGACGGTGACCAACCGCCCCTTCTCCCTGGGGTCCTCGTCGCCGGGACGCTCGTACTCGTCGGGGTCGGTGAGGAAAGGTGCAAGTGCTTCTGCTCGCTCTGGTCGCAGTAGTATGGCACGGCGACGCCGGCGCCGGCGCCGGCGCGGTGGTCGATGCGCCTTCCCACGCCGTAGCCATATCCATGGATGGATATGGTGGCCGGCTCGAGCTTGTCCTTGAGATTGTTTCTGTTGTCTCTCCCCTCCTCGTAGTGGGCGACAAGCCTGTGCTCGCCCATGACCACGAAATTTGCACGTGGAGAGGGTGGCGGCGTCGGCGTCGGCGTCGGAGCTCGCGCTGGTCTGCTGCTTCTCCATGAGTTTCTGCATGTAACCTGCAATGAGGAGAGGGTTCCTCGCCGTGTGCCAGGAGACGCTCGCCAGCCTCCGGTTCACCACGCTCAGCAATGTTAGGATTTATCTTGTTGTTTTCATTTCATTATTGAGTTGAGTTGCTGAGTCGTTGTGTTATCTAGTGCATGTGGTAGGGAGCAAGTGAGTGAGTGCATTGTGAGTTAGTATGATCGGTGAAACCATGAGTTGTATACAAGTGACTGCATGCAGCAGGTGTGTGTTTGCCTTGGAGGAGCGGCCAAGTCAAGCAAAATGCGTGGTGACGTGAAGAGAGGATCAACTAGCTTAGTGGTGTTCTGCATGCGAACATGTGCGAGTGGCTGTGAGCTTTGCATGCAGGAATTAGTTGTTAGGCAGTGGTGCATGTGCAGCTAATTAGTGTGATCGTGGGGATTAGAAGCGGGCAAGTTTGTTGCTGCATAGAGACGTGCAGTGATTAGTGGGTGGTTAAGTGATGGAGTGAGTGGCCGGATGTGCGGCCAACGTGCTGTGCGTGTATGCTATTTAAGCAGTGTATTAGCTTGTGTTTAAGCAGAGAATAAGAAAAGGAGTTGTGAGTTCTTGTGTGGTGCTGGCGTGCAGCACTAAATTCTCTACTCCAGTGCGTTTGTGCTTCTTCTGTGTGTGTTCGTGTGGAGCTGGGCCATCAAGCAACAGCTTCGCCAAGCACAGCGACCAGAGCGCAACGAAGATGACGATCAGCGACGCCAGCTGCGGCAGGTTGGTGTAGATGAGGTAGCCGACCCACACCAGGTGGCTCAGGTCGTAGGCGTAGTCCATGAGCGTGAAGCGGCCGGTGCCCCTCGAGAAGGAGGAGCCGTCGGTCGGCAGCAGCAGCCCCTGCACCTTCTTGAGGATGAGGTCGACGAGGAGGAGCCACAGGAGCATCAGGAGGAGCTCCGAGTCGGACTTCTGCTCGCCACCGCCCGCGCTCTGGGAGAAGGAGAAGGTCGCGGAGACGAGCGGGACGAACTGGAAGAAGGCGAAGTTGAGCACGAAGCGCACGACGGCGGTGGGGCTGAACCGGCGGAGGAACAGGTGGAAGCTGCCGATCTTGGGCCGCCACGGGAAGAAGAGCTGCATGAAGCCGTTGATGTAGAGCGTGGAGCCCATGACCGCCATCACCACCACCACGAACAGCAGCTTCGCGTCCCCGCCGGCGCCGGCCATCTTCCCCGACGTCTGGTCGTCAGTGCCATTTCTACCACCGCCTCCTGTAGTGTTGCACCAAGTGTGGTTGAAAGCCTCCAAACCGGCCGGGATGGCACTGTGGATCGTCCATGACAACGAGCTCATATATAATTAATGGCTACTACAAACTAGTGCCAATATATATATGTATATAGCCAATTGTTATCGCATTTAATTTGCATGATGCAGACATATATGCATACCTATATATACTGGTACCGGCCTGCCTGCCAGCGACATATATTCATCAACAAGGTAGACAGAATCGCCGTCTTTCACCAATTCTTTGCTTAGTTTAACAATTCACTCAACGCACATCCTGCCAGGCAGCGCATGCCAGCCTTCTTTTTCTCTCCAGGCCAGCCGGCAGTGCGTAGGCGTGGGAACGGGTTAGGCCGTGGATTTTTTTCACAATTCTATTTAATTCTTAAAAATTAGCTCAAAACTCTATATAATTTTATTTTTAGTCAGTTTTAAACTTGACCCTTAAATTTTCTAGGCAAAATGGTTAGACTCGTCACCACCCGTACGTGATGGATGGTTCACTATATCCCTGCCCCAAGCACAGCAAAAGGAATTAACGAAGGCCACAGTTAAGTAGCACCCCCCCTGTACAGAAATGTAAGAGATTTTCTCTTTTTATTTGCTCTCATAAACATAAGAATTTGGAGTACTAATAAGCTATCAATCACCTCTTACTTAAATTTATTTTTATCTTAACCCGATATCGACCATACACTCACTTTCACCAAAATAAGACTATCCTATATAGTCTTTTACTTTATCCTTAATTTCCTTAAAACAGCCCAAAATCCCTTGTATCTTACTCGTTGAAGGAGAGGGAGTACAAACGAGTTTATTTTTTAAAATTAAGGCTTATTTTTATTTCTAATTTATTAGCACAAAGAGGAACAACTGACTACCTATCTGATTTTATTAAGGCTCACTGAATGTTTTTTACTTTTGCTATTGATCAAACATTTGATTTTTTTGTTTTTTTAAACATGTGTGCAATGTATGGGGAGAGCGTGTATGTTCTTTTTAACTTGGGTGCACGTCTTTAAATTATCATCCAACGGTACTGACCGAGATTGATTGTTGATTGTGGGATTAAAATTTTAAAATATTTGATCACTGGGTGAACCCAGTGTTTTTACCAATTAGATACACACATGTATATATCGTGTCTCCTGCCTTGAGACTACAACATATTCTATTCTTTTCCTTAATCGACCCTGCATATATACATGGAAAAAAGTTCAGGAGTTCCTTACTCACTGGCCCAGCAAAGGGCAACCTTTATTTCAACCTCGGAGGCAGATGCTTGTGCATGCGCATGCATATTAGTAGTAGTAGATCTAATCAAAATACTTGTCTATCATCGTAAGCAACGAAAAAAAGTTTGGAGGCGAACAAATAAAGTTGACTATACTGTTTTGGCACTTTTGTGGTCCCTAAATCATAAATGAACATGGTAACGGCATTTTTGTGGTCCCTAAATCATAAATGGACATAGTAACTTAGAGCATCCCAACAACTCATCTATCTCATCTTCCATCTTGAAAATAGAGGATGGGGACTACAAATTAAACTCCAACAGAACGATCATTCTATCATATATTTTTAGATGTCATCCATATTAGGAGAGAATCTTTATATTTGGATGATTTCTCCATTCTCCAAAGAGACATAGAGGATGCCTCGCATAGATGATCTGATGAAGTACAAAGAAATATGAAAGATAAAACTGTTTTAGATGATGATCCAAATAAAGATATGGATGACCAAATTTAGATGATGTGTTGGGGGTGCTCTTAGCAAACTACTTCCTCCGTCCTAAAACATAGTAACTTATTACATGATCAGACCTAAAACATAGTAACTTATTACATGATCAGAGACCACCTAATACTAGGAACAAATAAACCATCTACTTCTTCCATCCCAAAACATAGTAAATTATTACACGACTAGAGACCACTGATACTACGGATATGAACATAGCATACTCCAATTAATGCTAAATGAGGATAAATCAATAAATCATGGTTAATTGCTTCAACGTGGCCTTATGAAAGTTTACGAATGAAAGCATCCATTAGATGAAAAAAACCTTCAACAAAAAAATCAAACTCCGTTTGGACTTGTAGGTTTTAGGTATCATTTTTAGAATCTCACACACACACACACACACACACACACACACATATATATATATACTCACGCTTTCCGTGTTATGTTTAAAACCATTGTTTTATATATCCTACATAGGATTACTGAATTCGGTGACACCCAATCTTTTATCAAAAGCTCAATATTGCACGACTAGAAAAAATCAGGTTGTAGCTGGTCCAAAATAGAATGAAATGCTTTAAGATGCAAATAGGCAAAATTGCTATTCTATTTTTACGTATCTGCATGTGTTTTTGTTATTTTAACGGTTAGCCTTTCATATATTCTTATACTAACTAAACATGGTGGCACCTTTATTCTTGTCATATTAGATCATAAAACTCTATGTACTGTACCCTAAATATTTTAACTCCATTTACAAAATAAGATATGTGAAAACACTTTTATGGATTACTGAACACTTCAACAAAAGACACATGCACAGAGCATGCATTGGTTCTATTTGGAATGGAGATATAAACCTATGAAGTGAGGTTTGTTTCAGTCCATCAAAAATATCTCGAGGTACTATATCGCGATACCAAATCGTTTCTGATCGTTAGATCTAACAGTGCGCATACTACTTAGCTAGATCTAATAGTGAAAAACAATTTGGTACCTCGAGATACTGGTACCTCAAGGTACTTTTTATTGGATCGGAGCAAATCTCAAACTTTAAACATGTGCCCATGATTTTATATATTATTTTGGATTATATTCAACTAATCAATATTACGCTTTTTATGGTGGTTTATATAGAGTCTTTCATATGAAAGAAAAGTACTAGTTGACTATTTTTCTAATCTCTACTAAGCATTGATTCTGCCAAATTTTCGTCCGTCCTTCTGCGCCAGGCCACGCGGCCCACTCGCACGCGCTCGCCGTCAGGCCGTCGGCCTGCGCAACTCATGCACGCTTTGCGTTGTATCGTATCCGGATATGCAGCAACGTCTTTCATGGCCAAACGAGGAGAGCATGTTTGGGTTGTGGTTTGTTTGGCACATCTTTTTCTTCTTGTGAACTGTCTTTATTCTTTGTTTTTTTAAGGTAAATTCGATTCTTTGATTGGGCTATGTGGTTAATTTGTTTGACATATTTTGATGTGACGGAAATACTGGATCCACATATCGGTGCTTATTCACTGTGAGCATGGAGAGTTCATATTTGATATCAGATAAAATTTCAAACTGTTGATGATGAAATAAAGAACAATTTATTTCTGTATTTGGGAATTTGAGCTAACTACTAATTCACTTCACACGTTCTTGATAGCGTTTGTTTCCAGAGAGGATACAAAGCTTAATATCTCTTAAATATTTCTTTCAACACAATTAATTTTAAATCATGTAACCACTGAATGTATTGTATAATTTTTCCAACGCACGAGCATTTTTTTTCTAGTAATAAAAATAATCTATGTCTCTTGTCTAGGTACTTAAGCACACAACTCATTAGTTTAAGGTATTAATTCCTTTGTCCATCCAAAAATATAAGGATTATTCAAATTTTGCATGTGTATTTAGGAAATATATATGTAAAATTAAATGAAAGTTAGTAATGATTGATTTAGATTGGAAATTAAATACAGAAATCAAATAGTGGATGGTTGTGATTGGCTGCGGGTTGTTATATTTTGTAGTATAAACTTTTAAGAGCAATTTTACCATAAAAGATATCATTTTTCTATGAAATTAAAATTTTGATACCTCTTAATACCTAATCAAAACCATAAAATTGTTCGAACTTTAAATGCTAGTGTGTGCACGGTATGGGTACATTGATGGTGCCACCGTACCAAGTATGCAACAGCGCACTACACCGCACTACCCTATATACAGAGGGCTAGCTAGCTTCGTCCCTAAATGTTTGACACCGTTGATTTTTTTATACGCGTTTGATTATTCGTCTTATTTAATTTTTTTTATCAAATATGTAAAGCTATATATATGCATAAAAGTATATTTAACAACAAATACGATGATATAAAAATAATTAATAATTATATAAATTTTGTGAATAAAACGAAAAGTTAAATATGTATAAACAAAATCAACCACGTTAAACGTTAACATTTAGGTACGGTACAGGAGTATATCAGTTTGGCAGGCAACCAATCCACGGCGGCGGCTGCATGCCGGTCTGCTCGTGGACCGTCGACAGCAACGGCGGCAACATCTTGTACACGTCGGCCATCTGCTGCATCGCTCCGGCACCACCCTCGCCGCCCCCATTGGCGCCACCGACGTCGTCGTTGCTCCAGATGCTGATCTTGGGCTGCATGCCGCTCACGGCGCCGGCGTTGATGCGCGCCATCTCCTGGTACACGCCGCCGTCGATCATGAGGTAGTCCCGGAGCGCGCCGTAGTTGCCGCCGAGCGCCTGGAGCATCAACGCCACGTACTCCGCCTTGGCCTTGCCGACCATGGCCAGGGCCTCCGCCTCCCGCTGCCTCGCGTACAGCCTCGCGTCCTCCGCCATCTTCTGCTCGAAGAACTTGGCGTCGGCCTGCGCCCTCCGCGCCTCCGCCGACTTCACCTGCTCGTACAGCGTCGCCTCCGCCGCCTTCTGCCGGTCGTAGAACGCCGCGTTCGACTCTTGCATCTGCACCAGCAAATCGCCATGAGCAAACACGATCCAAGAAGAAGTATTGATGAAACCCGTTTAATTTTTTTTTCTTTTGGAAGATTTCAAGTCATCGTGTACCTGTGTCTCGTACTGGACAATGGCCTTGCTGAGCTGCTCGGCCTTGAGCTTCTCCGTGAGGCGCAGCGCGTTCTTGCGCTCGACCTCCATCTGCAGCTCGGCCTCGCGAATGGCGACCGCCTTCACCGCCTCGACCTCGGCCACCTTGGACTGCTTGTCCAGCCCCGCCCGCCTCATCGCCAGCGCCGCCTGCGCCGCCGCGATCTCCGCCTCCCTCTCGTTCTCGTACACCTGCACCTCCGACTTCACCTTGGCCTCCTCCCTGAGGCCGACGCCCTGCTGCCGCACCGAGAGCACCTTCGTCTCGGCGTCCACCTTGGCGGCGTTCTGCCGCGTGAGCCCGTCCCTCTCCTTGGCGCCGACCTCGCCCTTCATCCGCGCCTCCGCCACGTCCACCTTCGCCTGGTTCTGCGCCTCCTGCTGCGTCTTCTGCCCGAGGAAGGAGAAGTACTCGTGCCCCGGCTCGTCCTCCAGCTGCTTGATGTTGGCGTTGTAGATGTAGAGCCCAAACTTGTCGAGGTCGAGCTGCACCTGGTTGAACACCTGGTCCTTGAACGTCTTGGTGCCCTGGAAGATCTCCTCCATGGTCATGGAGGCGGCGAGCACGCGGGTCTCGCCCTCGATGACGCCCTTGATGAGGTTGATGAAGTGGTCAGATCTCGGGTGCAGCGGCGCGATGAGCTTCGCGTAGAGTAGCAGCTGCTCGTTCCATGGGTGCACAAAGCAGAGAAAAGTGATCAGAATTAGACGACGAGGTTCAATTGAAAATTGCTCAACCAGTAACACTACTGGTTGCAGATTTTATAGTATCATGCAAGTTAATTTATTTAGGCTCCAACTTACACCGGTGCATTTTAATGGTAATATTTATACTAGTGGTATTACTAATTTTAGCCATTGATTAAAAAAATATTTTTGTACTTTATTAATTACTACTCCCTCCATTTCATAATGTAAGACGTTTTAGCTATGCTTAGATTCATCTATTAAACAATGCATATTGTTTATATATATGTCTAGATTCATCGATATCTATATGAATTTAGGATACGATAGAAAATCTTATATTATGAAACGGAGGTAGTAATTAATTAGTAGTATTTTGTAACTTTTTGCAATAAAGATCACAATAAAAAGGATGATAATACCCCTTCAAATTTCTACTGCACCTAATATTTTTTGTAGACGTTCGATAAAAATATATTAACGGTGTCGATTAAATTTTTACTGTAGTAGAATGCACGGAAGACAGACCCTTTGTAGATTTAGGCTATTGACAATGTAAGAAAGAAAATCATACAAGTAACATATAAAGTAAACTAAGATACTTAAGACTTCATCCTTCAATAGAGATTTATTCCGATCCAACAAAAAGTATCTCGAATTACCTCAAGATATCAAATTATTTTCCACCATTAGATCTAACAGTACACATTCTACTCAGTTAGATCCAATGGTGAGAAACGATTTAGTATCTCGAGGTACCGATACTTTGAGATATTTTTTTGGACCGAAACAAATCTCCCTTTAATAACATCACAATGTTCTAGCTACGACCTAGTATGAGCAACTAAAAGATGAATCTAATTAGGATGACTAACTCGACGATGGCACAAACTAAGATACTTTTTATTAAACCGGAGCAAATCTCCTATACATAAGTCTGTAATAATTCTACCAAACAATATTAACGAGACATTAAATAACGGGAGTGATCAAAGTGAATAATTAATACTTAATCACGTACCGCTTCCTCATCGCACTCTTGTCGCCGTTGGGCGTCGGCTTCGTCCTCTCCGGGGCTGCGCTTGACCTTGGGGCCGATGGTGAAGACGGCGGGGAGCTTGAAGGCCAGCTTCTCGGAGCTCATGGCCTGCACCGTGAACTCGTAGGTCACCGGCGTTATGTCGATGGTCTTGCACCGCTGCCCCACCCACACCCACGCCTTCTTCGTCAGCTTCACGTCGTCGATGCCCCACCCGGTGATGGCCAGGTACTCCGACGCGCCGGCCACCAGGAAAACTGCCATCTCGATCGATCGATCGATCTGCTGCTGCTGCTGCTGCCTCTCGTACGTACGACGTCGATCGGCCGACCGCCGGCGATCGAGCGAGACTGCGAGAGCGGCCGGGGGCGTGTTGTTTGCTTGCTTGGATCGCTGGCGGCGCCGGCGAAGTTATTGCGGCGGAGAGGCGATCGGGGAGAAGGTGATTGATCTGTTTGCGAGATCTACGCCGCTACGTCACGATCGTTTGCTATATACGAGACGGTGGAGATAAGAGTTCGACGAGATGTTGGACTCGGTTAGGCTGACCGATCGATCGTTTCGCGGCCTGCGCACGGCCCAGGTAGTGCACCTCTCGGCCTCCCTGATTGTGTGCGGCCACTTTCCGGATTTTGGATCAGTTTTTGGAAACAGAAACTGTTTATTGTTTGAAAATTTTATTAGAATTAGAGATTGATTTAGAAAAGTTTTACGTAAACGGAAATGGATATAGCAAAGACACTATTCGTTAGAAGTCAAAAAACTTTTCGAAAAATTTCTCGGGATTTCCACAGGCTCATATATCATAAATCCATAATAATAGCCCAAATAGCCTTAGCTCACTTCAGCAATTTTATCTTAAGTCCTTAACTAGTGACGATATATGCACAAATATTTTACTTCACAATAATTCGCATGATATACACTTTACTTATCAGATGTGATTTTTGTAATAATCTGGTAGATGTACACTTTAATTTGTAATAATGTGTGAACTGTCACATTTACTTGGTATTGAGTTGGGACATTCATTGACAAAAGTGGTACTGTGGTTGCTAAAATTTGGAATTTTTATCTATTGTTGTAGAAAAAAAAATGGTAGCTCGTTTTGAGGGTCTTTATAATGCGATAAATATCCTCATATTCGCACTATTTTGATTTCGATTTTGATTCCAAACAAAGATATGGTTGAACACTCACCGCTACGAATACATATGTGCAGCCTACCCCTGTGAACACTTTCAATGCTGAGTTGCCATATCTTGAGATTTTCTTTTTTGAACTTTAAGTACTACCAGGCATCGCCCAGTAGTTTATATTTTATAAAATGAGGTAAAGTACAGTAATTATAGAGGAAAAGAAAAACCAAAATAAGATTACAAGGTTTGTAATCAGGAAGAAACCGAAACGTTGATATTTACTTTCATCCTGCAGAGATGCAGGAGAACTTCTTGCTTAAAACTCCCAAACCAATTATCCACCACTGCAGGAAGGTTTCTAAATAAGGGAGCATTTCTCTGCTTCCAAATATTCCAACAAGCAATTGATACAATTTCCATAAAGCCTTTTCTGCCAAAAGAAATCCTAGACAAATTCAACATCTGATGTAGCTCAACATTATAGTCCCACTGAAAACCAATTTTGTTCCAACATGCCACACTGAAAGAGCAACTGAAGAAAAGATGTTCTCTTGTTTCCCTCAAATTTCTTCTACAGATAACACAAGACAGATCATCATTTTGTCCTGCACATTTTCTCCTATCAAGCATGTCCCTTGTATTGAGCCGGTCACAAAGTAATAGCTATATGAAAACCCCTATCTTGCTAACACATTTAGATTTTCAGATCCAAGAAAAAGTCTTTGGAGGAGCAAGACTCACAAAATTTACAGCATAAAACTTCTGGGAGGAGTATTTTGAGTTGTTCCAGATAAAAGACCAGTTATCTCCTTCCTCATTCAGACGGTGCAGATTATTTAACTCATCTTCCAACATCAAAAAGTCCTGATAAGCTATGGCTGTCAAAGGTAACTAAAAATAGTCATCTAAATCCTTTTTGCATCGTAACCTGTACCGAATCAGATTTGTTAGTTGCTAGAGCATAGAGATCTCCAAACTATTGGCATCTAACTGTTAAATCTATAAACTAACCAAATATACTCAGATTCGCTGCCTAAACAGTACTCCAAAAAATAATAAAGATGTCTTGTGTTCTTTTTCCTAGTGCAACTTCTGTTCAAATTCGCTAGCTAAACAGTCCTCCCAAAAATAATCGAGGATTTCTTCTTCTTCTGTTCTTTTTCCTAGTGCAACTTCTGTTTTCTTTTTCATAGGGCACTTACTGTTATTTTTTTCTTGTGCAATGGCAGGGGTACGAGGTAATTGGGCCGCATTCGGCATAACTCATACAAAAAAACGTCAAAAAAATTTAAAAATAGATTGATATGATTTTAAAGCAACTTTTTCATAAATTTTTTTAAAAAAAACATGCAGTCTGGTGGTTAAAAAAACACCATCACGGTACTCTCAGACCATTTTCGAAAAAACTAAATGAAATATTTAAAATAAAAATATTTATAAATAAAAATTTTATGTATGTGTTTTTTGAGATAAAAACAAAGGCTAAAAAATAAACTTTGGTGAAGAAACTCTAAAATCAACTCTAAATTTAATATTAAAATTCAAAATTTAGCTTATAAATATAAACAAAAGCAAAAAGATGATTATGTCACACCCACACATTTTTCTTTCGAACTGAAACCGGCAGGAGAACTGTCAATTCTATTTCACATAATAGCGTGCTACATATGGCTATGTTTCAGTTCAGTTGGCGGCGTCCTTTGGCAGGGTAGCCAACCACGACGGTGGCTCCATGCCGGTCTGCTCGTGAACCGTCGACAGCAACGGCGGCAGCATCTTGTACACGCCGGCCATCTGCTGCATCGCCCCGGCGCCGGCCTCGCCGCCCCCACTGGCGCCGCCGTCGTTGCTCCAGATGCTGATCTTGGGCTGCATGCCGCTCACGGCGCCGGCGTTGATGCGCGCCATCTCCTGGTACACGCCGCCGTCGATCATGAGGTAGTCCCGGAGCGCGCCGTAGTCGCCGCCGAGCGCCTGGAGCATCGACGCCACGTACTCCGCCTTGGCCTTGCCCACCATGGCCAGGGCCTCCGCCTCCTTCTGCCTCGCGTACAGCCTCGCGTCCTCGGCCAGCTTCTGCTCGAAGAACGTGGCGTCCGCCTGCGCCTTGCGGGCCTCCGCCGACTTGACCTGCTCGTACAGCGTCGCCTCCGCCGCCTTCTGCCGGCTGTACAGCGCCGCGTTCGACTCTTGCACCTACACGAAGATCCGACATGAGCAGCCTCGATTCGAGCTTGGAAGAAACTCGTTCGAAGATTTGAAGAGAACTTAGACAGCACCTGTGTCTCGTACTGGACAGTGGCCTTGCTGAGCTGCTCGGCCTTGAGCTTCTCGGTGAGGCGCAGC
The DNA here is from genome assembly GCF_000231095.2 of Oryza brachyantha. NCBI lineage: Eukaryota > Viridiplantae > Streptophyta > Magnoliopsida > Poales > Poaceae > Oryza > Oryza brachyantha. The sequence goes on from NC_023172.2 coordinate 12,378,280, forward strand.
GCGTTCTTGCGCTCGACCTCCATTTGCAGCTCGGCCTCGCGAATGGCGACGGCCTTGACCGCCTCGACCTGAGCCACCTTCGACTGCTTCTCCCACCCGGCCTTCTTCATCGCCAGGCCGGCCTGCGCCGCCGCGATCTCCGCCTCCCTCTCGTTCTCGTACACCTGCACCTCCGACTTCACCTTGGCCTCCTCCCTGAGGCCGATGCCCTGCTGCCGCACCGAGAGCACCTTCGTCTCGGCGTCCACCTTGGCGGCGTTCTGTCGCGTGAGCCCGTCCCTCTCCTTGGCGCCGACCTCGCCCTTCATCCGCGCCTCCGCCACGTCCACCTTCGCCTGGTTCACCACCTCCTGCTGCGTCTTCCGCCCGAGGTAGGAGAAGTACTCGTGGCCGGGCTCGTCGACGAGCTGCTTGACGTTGGCGTTGTAGATGTAGAGCCCAAACTTGTTGAGGTCGAGCTGCACCTGCTCGAACACTTCCTTCCTGAACTTCTTGGTGCCCTGGAAGATCTCCTCCATGGTCATGGAGGCGGCGAGCACGCGGGTCTCCCCTTCGATCACTCCCTTCACGAGTTCCTTCACGTGGTTGGACGCATGGTCGAGCGGCGCGATGAGCTTGGCGTACAGGAGGAGCTGTTCATCGTTGCAAGTGTCAGTTCAAACACTTCACATCGATCAGATTGTTCAACAAAAAAAGAAACATCAAATCAAATCTAGTTCGTACCGCTTCCTCGCTCTCAGGCATGAGAGCGCGGCGATGACCCTGTCGCGAGGCGTCGTTCCCGGGCGGCGGCAAGATCTTGGGGCCGATGGTGAAGACGGCGGGGAGGTTGAAGGCCAGCTTCTCGGCGCTCATGGCCTGCACGTTGAACTCGTAGTTCACCGGCGAGATGTCGAACTTCTTGCACTGCTGCCCGGCGAACACCCACGACTTCTTCGCCAGCTTCACGTCGTCGATCCCCCACCCAGTGATGGCCAGGTACTCCGACGCGCCGGCGACCACGAAACGCGCCATCTCGACCGGTCGCTAGTTGCCGCTACTGGTGGTGATGATCCCGGCGAGCGATCGTGGCTTCGACGACGGCGACGAGAAAAACCGGAAACCCGATGGGATCTAAATCTAAGTAGGTGGATGGACTACGTGTTCATGACACGAGGCGGCAGCGCAGCAGCCACCAACAATATATAGATGAGATGGGGATCAATCGTGTGCGTATCTATCTTTTTTATTAGATTCCAAATTTTGGTCGGATTAATTGGAGTTGTTAACTACCCATGAATCGTGTGTTGGTACCAATATTTGGTAAAGCCCGTCAGTTTTGGTCGGATTTGACTTATGTTAATCTTGACTCTAATCTGACTATTACTCCGAGATGGATTTTTTATCACTCCTTTCTGTATTGTTATTTAACAATAACAAGATAAATTAATATGAGATATCACTCTTCAAACATATAAAGTTAAATTCAACTTTTACACATTGTGAAAAAAAAAAAAGCAAAGTGAACTAAGAAAATAGCATGCACTCACCCAAAGTTAACTTTATTTACTGTTGTTATAACTTAGAAACCAATTTGAAATTGCACTATATAAGTCAAATGCGAAGTTGCACGTTTGTAATCTGATATATCTTATATTAATCTATCTTATTAATTTCTAAAAAATATTTATTATTATTTAGATAACATGTAAAAAAAATATGATATCTGACATATTTTTCCCTATTACTATTTACTCCACTGCTATCGCGTGGACCGGTGCCCAGCTGGCCCCAACAACATTGGTTCTTTTATCATTTTTTAGAAATATCTTGAGGTATTAAAAATTTTAGTACAAAACTATACTCCCTTCGTTTCACAATGTAAAATTTCCTAGTCTTGTTTAGATTCATATGGGTACTAATGAATCTAGATAGATATATATAAATTATATACATTAATCAATTGATAAATTTAGGCAAAGCTAAAAAGTTTTACAATATAAAACAGAGGTAGTATACATTATATCTGAAGGTACTAAATTATTATGTAAATTATTATCTAGTAATGGAAAATCTGCCAATCAGACGCTGCCCATGTCGACATTGGATCTGTTGCCTATGTCAAGAAGCTTCCGAAGACACAACACATCTTTTTCTTACAAATTGCACCTTCACCACTCACAAGACTAGTGTGGGGAAGGATCTGCACAAGAAGAAACCTAGGAATTCAGGTGGCAGACAACCCCGACGAGAACCTGTTGACATGGCATGGTGGAACACGACGCCACGACGACGGCGAGATTCTCCCCAAGAAAACGTAGATAAACATTGGGAGACCCTCTGACCACTTGGTGGAACATCTGGCTTGAAAGAATTAGGGTGAATCTTCCAGCACCATATATAGCATCTCACCGGTAGAAGTAGCTAACATAGTTCTTGAAATCAACGAGCTACGGCCTTTGGTTCCGCCATAACGCTGCTATCTTCTCCTTTGTCCACTCTGTTTTCAGTTTTTCTCAGTTGTTCTGGTCAGTTTCCCTGTAACTGTACCTTCTAGCGAAATTTGTTTCCTCACCCTAATCTTTTCATTTATACGTATGCTTATAAGACAACATTCAAATCTTCAACCTTTTGATTTTGAGGGTTTTCCACTGTAGTTTATTTTTTAGTCATGGTTTTTAGGTCGCTGAGCATACATGCATAAAAGTTTTGTTTATAAATTATTTTTCGCTTGCACATATATCTAGTAGAGGTCATGTTGATGTCTTGCCAAAAGAAACATTAAGAGAAGAATTCACATTGGTTACATAATGTGCTACCTGTCGATATATGTGGATAGGATTGTAAATTATAGAGCATCTATAAGAGCATGACTAAATTTTGGCTCTCTAAATCTCAATTTAAGTATTCATATGAAAATATTCCACCTTTAAATTAACGTGCACTTCAGTAGACTTTTCATCATGACCCTCTAAATTCTAACAGTTAGTTAACATCATCTAAATTTTTGGAAACTATGAGACCTCCAACCCATATGAAATTTTATCTAGAAAGTACTTCGGCAGACTTTTCATCATCACTCTCTAAATTCTAACAGTTAGACCATGTCTGTTTCCAGGTACTTTTTTTAAGTCCCCGTCACATCAAATATTTGGACACTAATTAGAAGTATTAAATATAGACTATTAATAAAACCCACCCCATACTCTGGACTATTTCATGAGACGAATCTATTGAGCCTAATTAATCCATGGTTAGCGAATGTGATGCTATAGTAAACATTTGCTAATCGTGGATTAATTAGGTTTAAAATTTTGTCTAATGAAATAGCCTTTATTTATGCAATTAGTTTTGTTATCAATATATATTTAATACTCCTAATTAAAGTCCAAATATCCGATGTGACAAGAACTTAAAAAAAATCACTGGATCCAAACAGCCCCTTAGTTAACATTATCCAAATTTTAGAAACTTCAAGACCTCCAACCCATTCTTCATATTCACTCTCTACATTTCTCTCTAGAAAGTATGAGTCGTCCATATGAGACCCACGAATAGCCATCCAACTTGATGATTTTGGTCTTTGAGAAAGAAAATTTAGCTATTCAAATGACATAATAAGTTATATGAGTAGTCTCTTAGAGTTCATTTTTACAATATAATTGTTAGAATTTAGTATAGAAAGTTATTTGATTATTCTCTTGGAGATGCTTTAATATTAAGAATTGCTTTAGTCCAACAAAAAGTACCTCGAGGTACCGGTATCTCACGGTACCAAATCATTTCTGATCGTTGGATCTAATAGTGCACATCCTACTCAGCTAGATCCAATGGTGAGAAACGACTTGGTACCTCAAGGTACTGGTATCTCGAGGTAATTTTTGTTGGACCGGAGCAAATCTATTTAAAATGAGCAATTTTACCGTCCAACAAAAAGTAACAAAAAATACCTCAAGATACCGGTACCTCACAGTACCAAATCGTTTGCACATCCTACTCAGCTAGATTCAATGATGAAAAAAGATTTAGTATCTCGAGATACTTTTCCAGAGCAAATTTCATTTAAAATTACGAATCTAGGATGACTACAACTTTATACTCTCTCCATACTTCAATAATGTCTTACATGGTGGCGGCAGGCTGAATATAGTAGATTGGTCGTTTGGTTCGAATATAACGGAGGCCATACGAGATTTCGTTGTGTATAATTAGTTAGCCAAAAAAAACATGCACAGTGACCGAGACAATGCATTTTATCCTCACAACAAACATACTTCACTTTTTATCTATTCCATAAACCCACTTTAACATGCTTACAGTTACAGACTTACCAGTACTATATATATACACATCCTCAGACTTCAATCTTGCAATAAGCTCCACTTGCTGATGGCTTATATGCTCAATGCTTCTGTCCATCGACAATTGAGCCAATCGAACAGAAAGCAACAGGACTTGCAACTCTGAATAAATTATGCCACTACTACAACAATCAAGGTCTCCTCAAACGTTCAAGGACCAGTCGTAGTTCAGATATGAGATGTTGATCTGCCCGCCGTCGTTGAGGAGGTGTGTCAAGAGCCCAGCTTTGGTTGGATCTAGGTAGTTCAAGATCCACTTGAGGATCTCCCTCTCCTGCCCAAAATCTGCACTGTACCTGCATACAAAGGCGACGTTGATAAGTTGATTGATTCGGGAGTTCTCCATGGTGCAGACACGATGACTGAACTCATGATCAAACTAACTGTGGTGAAGTCTGAACTTTCTGAACAAGTTTCTTTTTCTTTTTCGGTGAAAAATTGTGTGAATTGGGGATGGCATGGGAAGGAAGTGTACTGACCATTTGATGATTCTGGTGAGGTGGACGGTGCGGCTCTCGAGGTCGATCTCCACGCCGCCGGTGAGGAAGAACTCCCTCGCGGCGTGCCGGAGCTCCGGCTCGACCCCATGCGTGGAGAAGAAGCGCACGATCGGGCTCGACCTCGTGGCGTCGCAGAGGCCGAAATGGACCAGCGGGTTCACCTTCCCCTGCACCAACTGCACGAAAAGACGAAAGCAAAAAACCTCAGCTCCTGATGTCGCCATGGCACTTGGTGATCACAGCTGTTTCACCGACGGCGAGTCGTGGCCGTGTGCTCACCTCGAGCCTCTTGTCGGACGAGCCGAACGGTCTGGCGATGGTGTAGGGCTGCCGGCGGTTGGACCGCAGGATGCCGTTCCTGATCGTCGCAAGAGAGTACGGGTGCCCGCCGACGACGTACTGGAAGTCGGAGAAGAAGGACCGCCGGTCAACGGCCCCCGGCTGGCCGACCCTGACGACGGCGTGGATGGCCATCGCGTTGTGCAGGTTCAGGAAGAACGGCAGCCTCTCCTCGGCGGGGAGCGCCGACATGTCCACCCTCTGGAGCTCCTGCACCAGGTTCACATATCTGCATTGCAAGAGGAAGAGCTCATCACGGTCACCGACATTGCCGGATTAACATACTTGTATCCAAGCAATTGAAGCTGTCGATCGCCGCTGGTGGGGCTGTACCTTCTGAACTCCTCGCTGGCCGCGATGCGACTGTAGTCAAGGTGGCGGCTGTCGTCGGAGGCGTATGCCTCCATGATGGCGACCATGATCTTGGTCATCCTCTGCCCGATGGCGGCGGCCGGCTTGGGCTCGCCGTCGTTGGTGGCTCCCCTGATGAAGTTGTAGTACCTGGGGACGGCAGGGTCGTGTTCCAAGAACCGGTATAGGTTCTGGCTACCATCCTCGAAGTCGTTCTCTCTGCACACATCAATACATTCAGACTCAGTCATCCATGATCAGAAATTCAGAATAGCATTGCAATAGCACAGGCTGAAAGGCTTTCAGGTAAAGATGGATCGTGCGCACTGACCTAAAGACATGGTGGATGAAGTGCTTCCTTGCGAGTTCCTTGCCGATCTCCACAGCCTACAAGTAATAGTTTGTTAGATTTCAGTGAACATGAATACATGATCAATAAAGGCGTAGAAATGATCCGGTCAGAAGCAATTGAATTTCTGAATTAGGGATAATAAGATAATCGTTCTTATCCAAATCCACAGCATTCTACAAAGATTTTCCATACAAGTACGAGAGGTGGTGCGACTACTATAGCTACAACAGCGACAGCAACACAGATGGAAGTCAGAAACTAGATCAGGGATTCAGAGAAACCCACTAATAAATCGCAGCACTACTAGTTGGGTCGGTGCTTAGCCACCTAGGAGTTGTAGGACCAATGGACAAGCTTCTTTCGGTTGTTCAATCACCCCCACTAATCACTAGTCAGAGGCGCCAGCCCTGTCAGCCCCACTAATCACTAGTCAAAGGCGCCAGATTTCCCAGCGAGCTTCCAGATTGCATCGAGCTGACCAAATCTTCTACTGCTAACCACGCAGACCTGGTACCGGTACACCACGAAGGTCGCGTTGAGTCGAGCATTATTTCGTTGTGACTCAGTGCAGCAGCAACCACCAACGTGGTCGACATAAATCTCGCTTTTATTTTGCTAGATATTTCTTGCGTGCACACTTTCCAAATTAATAAATGATGAGTTATAAAAACAACTTTATATATACATAGTAATGTCTATCATCTTATTTTTCTAAGCAGATATTTTAAACTTTATATTGATTAATTATATCATTAATACTTAATAATAGCTAAAAAATAAAATATTTTTTGTCTTTTATTTTTAAGCAACAAAACAGCATGACAGAAGCACATGGTTACCCAAGCAGCATGAAAGGGCTGGTGATTTTTTGACCTACAAAACTTAATAGTTAGTCTTTAATGGCTAAAATTCTAACTACAAATATATAATGGTAAAATCAGTCGTGAGATGACTCATCTCTTATAACCCATTAATAACACACCAGTTGGATTATTAGCTAGCCAGGTCAAGAAATGAACCAAAATGTGGGCGGGCCCCACTTAGCCTTGGCAACACGAACAAAATTGTGTGGGCCAGACTGCCAGAGCGATGAACCTTCGGTGTGTCAGGGTGGGTCCCTGCAACCAACCAAAACCGAACCTGGGTAATGTGGGCCCAGGGATATGGACTGTTCCGTTCCGTTGCGTGCCGGGCCGCTCCCGGCCGCCACCCCCGCCACCCGTTGCGGCGGGACGCGGGAAGTGAAAGGGGCCGGTTCGGAACTACTCGCTCCGGTCGGTGGGGCCCAGGCGCGCGAACCGGTTCGGCACGGCAGCACGTGACGCTCCCCCACACGCCCCGCCGCACGTGATCCTATGTAGGTTTTGCACCTGGGCCCCTCGCTTTCAGTGTAAATACCTTCTGTACACGTATATCTACATTTTTTTTTCTACGGGGATACGGTGTTACACAGAGGCCACAAAACATGGCAGTATTTGATTAATTTTGTTTTTGACGCTTAATTCAGGTGGACTTTTGTTTCTTTCCTTAATCGCGTACGACTTAAATGTACTCCATGTTTGACAAAAAGGTAGGAGTAGTACTAATTTGGTACAGTGCATACTACTTCTCCAAGTTTAATTGTGGTTTTAATCTAAAATTCATGGAAGTTTCGAGTTGGTGAATTTACCAATTTGATCCAAAGCACCATTATATACCACGGTTTTGCTCGACTTAAACAACCCATTTTTAAGCTCATAGTAATAATCCCCCTGAAAATGACACTTTCCCCCAACATTCTGAAACTATTTACGAATCAAGACATTTCTATCTGAAAACAAAAACAGCAAGAACTATTCATGCTTCATGCACAGTTCACCAAAGATCAACGGATCGCTTAAAGAAGTTGAGATTTAAAAACTCAAAGAGAATAAAAAGTCAAACGAAGAAGCAGGGTAGTAGTAAATGATCAAGTGGGACTGACCTTCTTCCTGCTGCATTCCAAATGGTTCACGATGCCGTCGACCATGTCGGCGCCGGAGAAGCAGTTCTTGACGAGCTTGAGCCTGACGAGCCGGTCCTGTATCGGCAGGCGGTGCCGGAGCACCCTCACGATGCCCACCATGGCGTCCTCCTTGTCGTCCTCCTTGCTGGGATCGTCAAACCCGTACACGGGCACCCGCGGCGCCGCGTCGGGGCACCGCCTCCCGGCGAGGTCCCGCACGCGCCGCTCGAACTCGCCGCTGTTGCGCAGGGAGTTGAGGACGACGAGCCCGCCGAGTAGCTTCTCGTTGAGGAAGATCTGAGGGACGCGCGCGGAGGCGCCCGCGCGGGAGGCGAACTCGGCCTCCCGCTCCGGGAAGACGTCGAGGTTGATCTCGACGTAGGGGAGGACGGACTGGCGGAAGAAGGCGCGCACGGCGGCGCAGTCGCGGCAGCCCGAGCGGGAGAAGAAGCTGACCCGGCCCTTGATGTGGCTGCCCGAGAAGGTAAAGCCGTCGTCGCCGGCAGCGTCGTCCTCCGCGTCGGCTTCGATGGCGTCCTTGAGGCGGACGGTGACCTTCACGTTGGGGAGGTGGATCTCCTGCACGCCGTAGGTGTCCATCCCCACCGGAGGAGGAGGCGATGACGCTTCCTTCAGCGAGGAGATGCGCCGCGTGATGGCCGACGAGAGCACGTCGCGGCGGTCGCGGAAAAACCTCCCGATGGACGCAACGTCCACGACGGCGGCCGCCGCGGAGTTCACGGACACGGACCGCTCGACGGGCCTCTGCTCTTCCTCCCCCTCGACGTAACCTTCGCCGTCGGCCGCCGGCGCGGAGAGCGCCCTGGTCAGCCCCGGCGGCGCCTCCGGCTGCGGCAGGTGCGGCGGCGGGCGGAGCACCGCCCCCTGCAGCATCTTCCGCGCGTAGTACACATCCTCTCCCGCATCGATGATCCCGGGCAGAGTCTCGGCTCTGGGCACGCGCGGCGGAGTCTCGACGGCGCCGTCCACGGGAGGATCCTCCTCTTCCCTCCGTCCCGTCACCTCGGGCTCGGCGGACGGTCGCTGCGTCGGCGTCGGCGGCGGAGGCGGGGCGGTGAGGTGCGGGAGCGCGGGGAGGTGGGCGTGGTGGTGGTGCGGCGCGAGCGGCATGGCCACGAGGGTCTCTTCCCCCATCTCCCCCTCGCCTCCCTCGCGTCGCGTTGGGGCCTGTGGGTTTACGAGGAACGGAACGGAACGGAACGGGATTTAGGATTTGGCTTCGATGGGCGGCGCGGCGGCGACGGCGAGGCCAGCAAGAGGTGGGGGGGTTTTATGAACCCGCCCGGTCCACGGATCAGTGGATCACGCCCCGCGCACCGGTGGGCGTGGACCCGGCGCACCGGCCGCAGCCGTCACCGACGCGTGGGCCCCGGGGGAAGGGGTTTCAAAGGCGTGGACGGATCGCGCGCGCGACGGGGTCGTGTCATCGCGTGATCGTGTCGTGCAGCTTCGCCATTTTTTTTCGGTTGGTTTCTGATTAGCATCGTTTTCCGGCGCGTTTTGGAGGGGCGCCGCGCGTCACGGCGAGGCACGAGCCCCTGCCGTGCTGTCCCGCCGCCGTGCACGGCGGGCGCGCCGTTTCTGGCTGGACAAGCGCACGGCGCCACGGCCGCCGCCGGCGCCACCACAACCTCTTTGACTCGTCAGTTGACAGCAGGTAGGCAGCGAGCACGTTGGCACGGTGGTCATGGGGCGACCTGGGGTCATCTTTTCGTTTTTCCAAATACGTATTTGTAAACAAAATAATTTATAAGCAAACTTATAATATATATATCGTTAGCAATTTAAAAGTAAAGATTGAAAAATAAAGTAAAATAAAAACACTTAAATTTAAGATTAAAAATTAAAATTTTAGTTTATAACAGAATCGAAAAGATGAGCGCCGGCACCAGCCGAGCAGATGAACCCGGGAAAAACCCAGCACTGAGATAGTGCGATCGGGATTGGCCGGCGGCGAGTGGCGTGCTGCCGGAGCCGCCGGCGGACATGTACGTCAGTACGGACGCGATGGTGGGGATCCGGCGAGGTGAAAGATTTTTGCTCGGCGGAGCATCCGAAAATGTCAAGACGACAAGATCACCTGCCGAATTGCCGAGACTCACGGAGCAGGCGGTGTAAATCCCGGTCGTTTTCAGCACGGAGAAGACAAGTCGCTAGCTACAAGACTTGCTCTTCTTCCTGCATCGGTTTCACCGGGCAAGAAATGGACGCAGTCCGTGAGCTCAATCTTTGATGAATTGCTAGTGGCTGGATGCAAATGTGCATTGCAAAATATTAAGGGGTCATTTTTTTCGTGTTTTTTAAGAAAGACAAACGACATATTTTCAAACGAAAAATAATTTGTGACTAAAATTTTATATCCATATTCTTAATAATCTAAAAACAAAAGATGTAAAAATAAACTATGTTAAAAAAACCCTGATATTAGCTTTAAAATTAAGATTAGAAATTTAAATTTTAACTTATAAACACAACCAGAAATAAAAAAAAATAGGCCGTTAAATTTCAGCCTCGAGGAATCAATGTATAAACAACTGGTGGGCCAAACTGAGCAGAAAACAATGTTGGACGGACAATATGCAGTTTAACTGTGCCATTTGGTTCCTGCTGAAATGCTTTCAGAGTATGTACCGATATCATATAATTCTCGCTCCATCAGTGAAGGTATCCCTACAAAAATTATGCATATGATATTACGATGAGTCTGTATGATTTGTGTGGATCAAATGGGTCCAAGAATTAGCCACTCATGTAGCTTCTGAATGTAAAGAATATCTCTTACCTGACTCACTTAACAGTTATACTAGCATGCAGAAGTACCAAGTCAAAACAGTCAAATGCCGCATGCTCAAACCTGGTACTCCCATCAGATGATCACAGAATCACAGAACCATCCTAGCTAAGCTTGGAAGGTAGAGTTTGTTGAGTCTTGGACGCGAATTCGAGACCATTTCAATCGTGAGAGAGAGAGAGCGAGTAGCTTGTGTACGCACGCCTAGCCTGACTCACGGGCATGCATGACAACAACCGTTCAATTTTGATTTCGTTTCAACATCAACACGTCAATTGGTGAAAAGCGCCCGTCTATTTTCGTATATGAACGCAGGTTTCGACGGTCACCAGATGGAGAGACCTCTGCATTCTCTGTATTTTATTAGGAGGTTTCAGGTTCCTGATAGCTCTGTTTTCTTGCTAAAATGAGACCCGTTTTGATTTGGTTTCGTTGCTAGATGTAAATTTTCTGTATGATACGACGGCATATATATACATATGGTGATATCAGTGTTGTTTCTAAAGGAAGAAGAAATCAGGGGCGGATCTACCACCAGGGCTAGGAGGACTGTAGGGCTTCAGCCCCCCTACTCGATCTGTGGCAATGAAGTCCACTTTAGCACCCGTAACAAAAATTTTGGCATTACTAAAGAGAACAAAAGGCTAAAAGTATTTCTCTTTCGTCCAGTCCCTTCTAATATTTTTTCTGGATCCGTCACTGAAGGAAATGGAGTGTATAACGGTGCTTTTGATTAAAAAAACCATAATGTCATTCAGATAAGTTAGTATTGAGCTTCTACTGGAAGATCTAGGACCAGTTGACGGTGGGATAAATAAATCCGAGACACTTGGTTGTTCTTTAACACGGAATTGTTAGTACGACTTGATACCTCAGCTAAACCTCGAGCGTTCGTCGAAGGCGTCACATGTAGGTGATCCATAAACACCAAATTTTTTTAAAAAAAAACTCAAACTTTAAAGGAAGTTCAATGGAAGATTTTAAGTTTTGGGGTATCTTGGCAACATATGCAAAAGAGATAAACATGGATAATTGGTAATATATCCGGTCTTAAATATTTGAAGTTTAGAACAAGTAGTATTATAGTACTATTCCTCTAGCCAGGATTTGGTTGGCTGTCAGATTTCAAAGTTGCAACTGATCCAGAAAACATCTCGGTTGACACGTTCGTACAACTCATGCCGACGTTTAACCATGTGGGATGTGATTAGCAGGAACTTTTCAGATCAATGCACCTTTCTTTTTCAGCACAATTCAATTTGGGAACAAGAGGCCCTCTTATCATCTCAAATCAGCTTATGCAGAGACAGTCTTCAGGACATGGCCCTGGCACGCACAACATAGACAGGTGATGCTTTGATACACCTACCAAATTTATTTTTGTATTAAAAAAAACTACTGACAAAGACATGACGAGCAATCCGAACACATAAGTATTTGCAAACAACAACAGACAACCCATCGATCATAATGAATCTAATCAAAGCATAATAAACACAAGTATCCACTTGAATGCTGATTTCTACGTGGGAGATCATACATTTGGCAAATTAATTTACCGGGAATCCTATCAAAATGTCTGATATTTGATTCTGCTGGACCATAATTCATACGTGCTTGATCTAGCTGGATGAAGTTTTGTTCACTATTAAACATGGATACTGTCCTGCAGGATACTAATAAAGAGATTCGTGTTCCAGCTCGGCAAAAATGTCATGAAAGCACGGATATCCAGTACACAGTATCATACTGTCATCCTCATGAATAAACTCTCATGCAGAGCAGTACATCTGAATGGAGCACAGGGTAAATGCATAATAAAAGCATCCTCATGAATAACTCTCAAGCTGGGACAAGTACATCTTAAGGGAACAAAGGCTAAATGCATAATAAAAGCTTGTTCATTGACAAGCCGAAAGTAGCAGGATGCTTAAAAGTGAGAACATTTATGATCAAATCACCAGAGATTTTCTCCAGGCAAAAATTGAGTGGAAGTTTGATCTTCTCTAAGGACTTCAACTTGATGAACATTGGCTTATTAGCCATTCTACAGCCATACACGAACTGTCAGAACTATGAAATCCCTGAATTCTGAATCAACTTCTTTACCAGGTAGCAAGATTTGAGTGATAGGTTAGACCGCAAGAGCTTATGTTCTTATCATGGGTATAATCATATGAATGAAGACTGGGGGCAACCATAAGAGGCATTTAATTGATGTAAAATTCCAACAACATATCGGACCAAATCCTTGTACATGACAAAACCGGAGCACTGACACAAATAAGGCAGGTCAGAGGTTTTTAAGAGCGGAGGTCTCTAATGTCAATGCGCAACTTATAATCCTTCACACAGTAGACATGCATCAAAGTCATGTTTCCTTTTTCTCTTCTGCTGCCTCCTCAAATGTCTCTCCAGGGACAAGCTCAGGAACATCATCGTCATCCTGAGCAGCTCCAGCACTGGCACCAGCCTCATCACCAGAAGCACCAGGAACCTGCTTTTGGAATTGCTCTGCAAGCCTCCGTAGATTGTCCAAGTTGTCAGGACCTGGATAGAAGGAACAAACAAAGGTAAGCAAAACTTGAACCTTTGAAAGTTGATGGAAACTACAGCCCAATAATTTACTTCACTTCAGTGGATTTTTAGAAAATGACAGAACAACTGAAACAACAATAGGTGAAATTTTGATAGTGCCACACTATTATGGACCTGTAATTGTTTCAGAATTCGTGATACATTGTAAACTGCAAAGAGAGACATACCAAGTTGGTTGATAATTGATGGCAGCAGATCTTGCAACTCTGTCCACAAAAAGGGAAAATATAAAATTATTGTTACGCTAACACCAGAATAACTTAGTAATAGACTTTTGTACAGCTAACATTCCACCATTACATTAATCAAAGAAAGATGTCTGCAAATTGGAAAATCGAAATTGGTCATACATATTTCATAGCTATTATCTAGTCTGCACAGGAAATTCGAACAAAATGACAGGCTGAAATATTGTTTTAAGATTTATTCATAAAAGCTACATCAGAAGAGAAGTAAATGGCATGGAGAACATACTCTTTGTTTGTGGAGTTCCACTGACAACCCATGTATTAGCAGGAATTGAAGCTTGCACTGGGAAAAAAAAAGATATAAAATGTAAGAAGCAAGTAGATTACATTGTGTAGAACTTACATTTTACTCTCTCTGTACCAAAACATAAGCATTTCTAATATTTGAATCTTCTACCAAAATAGAAACATTTCTAACACTATTCACAATAATACTTGTCCCATCAATCAGTTCACATTCAAAATTCTTCCTATTTTATCCCAACCTAACCTCCCACCCTCATTCATCCCTCATTTATTAAGGGGCACCATGATTTTTTTTCCTCAACCTTAATATCTGATAGACAACCTAGAAATGTTTACATTTTAGAATGGAGGTAGTAGTATTTAAGTGATCTCACCTTTAGGATTCAGAAACTGAATAACCACATCATCCTTGAAAATGTTCACCTCTTCAATGCCAGGGATTGTGTTCACTCCTACTCTTTTCAGAGTGCTCTGAAGTCTTTTGTCATCCGTGGTTGTAGTCTTATGGACTGCCTTCTTCTTCCTGTGACCAACACAAAACTTGTCAATTATCATTTGCAAATTTCCCTTATCATAATTAGAAGCCTAAAAGCACTAGCATGAAACATCATGACTAGTGAGTAATACATCCTTTCTAACAGTACATACTGATTGCATATATAAGAATAATACACACCTGCGCACGCTGCCCTTCCCCCCGGTGCGCACAGCACCCGCCATCTTCTTGAGCTTGTCAACATTCATCTGCATGAGACAATAAATCAGTTATTTCAGTAAAGTATCAGGCAAACCTACTAAAAAAAGTATACATCAACAGAATAAGTAACAGAAAAGGAAAAAAGAATCCTAACCACAAGATAAGACCACATATCATGTACGTCAGGAAAGGCCGACAGGAAAGACCGATTACGCTAGGTCAACAAAGCAGTCACATGGCGCAATAGCTTACCAATACAAAACAGCTGACATGGACGAAACAGATACATAGCCACTAAAAGCACATATCTGCAGCATTACTGGTCAAAGATACCACCATTGTTGATCTTACTACCTGGCTAAAGCTACTTGTTCACTCCATCCTGTACAACTATCCATCTGCCATTTAGCAGCCGCCCAATCGCTTCAGCTAAAAGCTCCACCCCAATCCAGCAAATCCCCATATCTGCTCCTTGGTATCCCACCATCACCAAACCACTCGCTCAACAACTAATAACATCTCTCGTAGGGCAGCCACAGCACCCCAAATCTAACGAAACCGCGAGCACTACGCAGCAGACGGCCAGTCGGCTACAGCGGAATCGACTCATTCCCAGCTTCTACAGCAATTCCCCTGATAAAACCAGTTGAAACGATTGCCTGAATCGCATCGCCCAAAGCCAAATGGCCCCAAATCCTGCAAAGCGCACCCCTATCCAAACCAGCCAAGAGCACAGATCCAACCACTCCTATACTGATAACTTCACGCGAGAGCGAGCTAAGCTACGAGTGATAGAAGCGCTAATGACACCGGAGCATCTCACCTTGGCTACGAGGAGGAGGGCGGAGCCCCGGCGGCGGCGGCGGCGGGGTGGGAGGAGAGGATAGGAGGGGACGAAGACCCGGAGAGAGGAAAAGGATAGGGCTCGGGAGGGTTGCCTGCGAGCCTTTTTAGGGTTTTAACCCACGGCGAATCCTGGCCGTCCGATCCGTGATGGCCGGACGGATGCTAGGGACTTGTCGCGTGGAGGGTTTGTGCTCCTGCTCGAAATTTTTTTATTTTTTAAACTTTTTTAATAAATAATTTTATTGCTAAACATCTGGGAAAAATATTTTCACCGTATGAATATTTTTGTCATGTCACCAATATTGACGCGGCAAAACGACCCACGCACATTGTTGGTGGTGTGGTGAGACTATCACGCCATGGTACGCCGACTCGGCTGTGACAGCGTTTTCTTGGCACGTCACTGACACCGACATGATCAAAAGGTTCAGTTCTGAAAAAAAATTATTCGATGGCTTAATATGAGAATTACTTGCTAAAAGGTTTATTTAATAAAAAAAATTTCCTCCTGCTCTCAGCCAGCCGCCACTGGTGCGCGTCCGTTCACCTTTGTTGAATGAAATTATACTTGAGATTTATATTACTAGTATGCCTTTTTAGTAACGACCAATCTTATCTAAAATTTCCATTCGTAATCTGTTTGTAATTTCTAATATATACGAGACAAAAGTCCAGTAGATTTTCTAACAAAAAAATTCATGCCCATTGTTATCACCATCATTTTTTCGCTTCTACCTACTCATACAAGTCAAAATGTAATTTTTTAATATTAAATTTAGAATTGATTTTGAGGTTTTTTTTAACAATAAAAATCCATATATATAAGGTTTATTCACAAATTATTTTTTATTTACAAATATGCCGCCAAACAATCCACCCCTGAAAAGCAAAAAAAAATGTTGATGTTGTTTCCACTTCATTTCATTAGTCAGCAATACTTTGAGGTGGACAAACAAAGTTAGAAAAGTTTTCCCTCCGAGATGGAAAACAAGCAGCTGCCTGCTGAGGACAAAATCACTGCATCCGTCAGAAGAAAACCAACCTACTTAAATGTTGGCCAAAGAATACAATTTACATTTATAAGTAAATATATTTACAGGCAATGTACACCCTGGATTAAATATATTTACAGGCAATGTACACCCTGGATTAAATATATTTACAGGCAATGTACACCCTGGATTCCTGGAACCAGCTAAATCACACAAGAAAAGAAAAATAAAATAAGAAACCAGCTAACTGACGGATGCATAATCCTAGCTGTTAACTCGTAAGTCGTAACCTACTGTTTAACACACATTTGCACTCCTTAAAGAAACAAGGGCACCTTATCTTTCAAGCTGCTCTTCTTTTTCATCGCGGGTTCTACCTGCTTCTGAATATCGCTGTGGAGGTCATTCTTCTCGGTTGGACGATTTGCACTTTCTTTCTTCTCGGTTGCATGATTTGCACTCTCGACTAGTGACTCTACAGCCTTGGATTTCTTTTCATATCCCGAACATTTACTCAACAGGGGACCGAAAAATATGTTTAACATATCTTGAGCAACGTCTCCTGTCGCAGTGAAGCTTGGCCTACACTGTACTTGCTGTTTGTTGCTCTCAGCTCTACTAGACTCACTTGGAGCTGTATTTGATTTGGTTGTTGTTTCCGGCAGTTCTGATCGAGCATTGATTATTGATCCTCCTGAATCTGCCTTGGTGGAAATTGAAGGACGATGCTCATTGTATCTGGCTGTCTTTGTAGCTTCCACTTCATGCCTCTTCGCTTTATCAGCTTTTACATACTGCAAAGTGTAATAAATGTATCAGCATATCTTCACACATGTCCAGCTAAAAAATTGTCCATCAGGGATCCACATGACCCCTGTTTGCAAGAAGGGCATAAAATGGAAACATAAGATCATAAAGTCTAACGAGAACCGTTAAGAGAGCAATCAGTTGCATAAAAAGAGTTAAGAGGGTGTAAAATCTCACATTGTTCCTTAGCTATGCCTTTGAACTCCAGATCGTGTTGAAAAAGATAGGATTGTTTGTAATTTCACATATTTCTGTTTTGATGACTTACATGCACAAATTTAACAAGATCTGAGCCTAATAACAAATATATCACCTCTTATTATCAAAGTACAGCTATTAAACCAACAAACGGCAATCAAACCATGAGCTAAAATTACAATTATATGTTACAAATGTTCATTGCAAATATTCCACGCATATGAACTCACAGCCATGCAAGAAGTTATCTATGCACCTGAACTCGCCATGAACCAGTATTTGATTACTCTGTTAGTTTCATTGCCAGATATCAAAGGCTAATGACAGTGTTAGACAGTATGAATTAAGCTAAAGAAGACTCTATGAAATACCAGTGTAAACAATTTAGGTAGTTTATTAATATCAGCAGGGCTTTAACTGGAGTTGGAATTGATGGTTGAACATTAGCACAATATTAGTGAGCTAAATAACAGCACTTGGGAAAAAAATTAGAATTCTGCCAAAGCATAATATAATTTACCTCTTCAGCTATGCTCACTAGATCTTCCACAGTAAGCTCTATATCGTCATCAATTGTTTCTGATGGTGCTTCTAACTCAACATTCTCCAGCTTCCGCTTCCTGCTGTTCTTCGGAGCAGATCGTCCACTTACTTTTCTTGCATTCTTAGTAGTTATTCTTGCACTTTCTTCATGATCATCTTTGACAGCATCCACACACTTTCTCCTCGCCTTTTTCAAACCCTGACATGGCTGCAAACCTCCCAATTCACCCGCATCCTCCGCATCCACAGTTTTATCCTGCCTTACCCTTTTCCTTCTGACAGGCTTGATCTGGTCCAGATCCACTCCCTGCTTGTCGGATTCCAACACGGGCTCATTCCGATATTGAGTCTTTGACACTTCATTGCTTGAGCATGGCTTCAGCATCCAAGCCGGGAGGCAGCGCCTACTATTATCTTGCGAAACCATACACGCTTCAGCCATCTTCTTGGAAAGGGAGACTCACCCAGGTCAATCCCTGAATGCGTTGGCCATAAAAATTGAATCACGGAATATTTGCC
This sequence comes from Oryza brachyantha, assembly GCF_000231095.2. Classification (NCBI taxonomy): domain Eukaryota; kingdom Viridiplantae; phylum Streptophyta; class Magnoliopsida; order Poales; family Poaceae; genus Oryza; species Oryza brachyantha. The sequence continues at coordinate 12,396,652 of NC_023172.2, forward strand.
AACCGATGCAGGGAAATCAGCCACCTGCAACGAACTACATGGTTAATCTTGGTTCCTGAATTACGCAGACCCATGCCAACAAAAGAAACACATCAGCAAATTTATCCCAGCAACCTATCCCCAATTCTCCAACCAGGATAACATCATATAACCCATGTTCTAAAATACGATAATTTGATCTCTTCGCGTCAGGCATAAAGGCTCTCTACCTTGAAACTAGGAGTACTCCAACACCCAATATAGGAAAGAAATAAAGAACTCCCCAAAAGGAGCAAACCCTAGCCGAACCCATAACCGAAGAAGCAGCAACGGCGCTCTCCACGGAGGTCCAAGTCCGACCTACCCGGCGGAGCGAAGCATCTGGGCTCACCGCCGGCTGGCCGCGTCGGGCCTTCTCCGCCGCGGGTTGAGGAGGAGGAGGAGAAGCGCGGAGGCGAGGAGGTCAGCAGTTCAGCACCGAAGCCGAAGGCCAGCCGGCGGCCGAGGAGACGGTGGAATCGCGGTCACCACGAACCGTCCGATTACGTCGTGCGGCTAGGATCGAGACACGTATCCCGGTGGATGGACACTTTTCATGTAGATCCCTCCGATTAGTATTTAATTTCGTTTAGCTCCCCAAATTTGATCGTTGGACGAATTTTAATGGGCCAATATTTTTAGCCATGGAAGTGGGCTTTATTTGGGTGGGCTTGGCTGCGAACAGAGCGCTTCTTGGCTAGAGCATCTCTAATATTTGTTGTTTTATAGACAGACAGTACATGGAAGAGATAGGTTGCATTGGAATAACGTAAATAGAGTTTCATTTAGATAAAACTCATTTTTTATCTCTTTTCATTGCCTCTTTGCCACATAATCAAAGTGTTAACATGGCATTGTATTTAATAATAATGAAACTCCTACTAATAGTATAATAGCCTTAGCCGTCTATTCGTCTAATTGGGTCAAAAGAAGGCATCTATCTATTTGGTCATGGTAATTTGTAAGACTTGCCAATTTACTTGAAAATGACCCCGTCGTTTGAACACCTGATTTTTCAAAACTTAGTACCGTACATGTTGACTACTGTAGAGTTTTGGCTATACAAAATATCAACGTCACGTCCAATAATTAAGGCGTATAAAACGAATAAAAAGTCAGCACCCGCAAGCTTAGCAGCCACAGGGTGTATTCATGATGACCATATATGGAGAAGAAAAAGAATGATATGCCACGCTACGTGGCCAACACGATCATCCAGGGGATAGTTAGGATTTTAAATTCAAAGGTTATAAAATTCTGGGCAGCTGTTTGAGTAAGTTAATTTTTACACGAAACACATCGCCTATAAGATTAAAAACGTGCCCGCAAAATTTCAAAAACTATAGTTGGATTAGAACGGGCCAACTCTCATGTGCCACAATTCATCTACTCTCTTGGTTGAAGAGTAAGATCATCATGGTTCTTCTTGTTTGTTTGAAAATAAATTTACTTTTAAGCAATTATTTATTGGAGCTGTAAAAGGAAAAATAAACACATTGCAACTAGATAAAATAGGGAACAATTGTATCAGATTTTGATAAAATAAGAAGCACTTTAGTTTTTCTTTTGTATTAGTATATTAATATTTGTGGGATTGATACGACGTGGAGTTATTTTGGAAACAAGGGAGTACAAACTTAACCGATGAAAAATAACTATCTATAATTATCGAAATTCATGAATTGGTGTACAACCAACATACAGTGTGTAATTTTGCGAGAATGGTTGCTGATTCACACAACGAACGCGTGAATTGTAGTCCAGCATTATTATCTTTATAAAATCACACCAGATATTATTATGTGTGTTAGTTTGGATAACGTTTTTAGGTTCTCTGAAATTAATGCAGGATTTTTTTTAAAAATCACATATATTAGCTCAACTTCCACGAAAAGCCCATAGGATTCTTCACACAAACTAATGCCGTAAAATGTATTATAGTGAAAAATATCAAAACCGTCTCCCTCCAGACAAGTCATACGCGACAGAGTGGAATTTGCCGGCCTGCAGCCGAACAACAAATGAAGGATATATATCCTATGTACGGTTGTGCTCATCATAGCTTTATTTTATTCGGTCGAAAAATTATCTGATTTTTTGAGATTTTATAGCATTGTCTAAATTTATTAATTGATGAATATATATAATTTATATATATCTAGATTAATTAGCATCCATATGAATTTAGGTAAGGTTAAAAACTCTTACATTATAAAACGAAGGGAGTATATAATAATATAAAATAATATTTACTAACACATGATAATAAACTATATATATATAACCGATCGTTTAACCATTTAAGAAATTATACATGTAAAAACCGATAAATAATCTAATAAATTGTTAAATGGACGGAGCCCATATCATTCGTCATATTATTTATACAACGTTGAACCAAGCGCGGTGCACACTTCCTTTCTGGCTTCACCATCCGGCCCAAATCCATTCCCATCAGGCCGCGCCGACTTCTCGTCTTCGATTCCACATCCAGTCGCCGCCGGCCGGCGTTGCGCCGGATGGATCGTCTCATGCTCGCGCCGGCTGTGGCAGTGGTAGCGCTGGTGGTGTTTGCCTCCGCTTGGGTTCCGGTCGCCGCGGCTGACCCGCAGGCCACGCTGCTCAACCTCGGGTGCAGCCAGTACAACGCGACTCCGGCTGCCGCGTTCCTGGCCGCCCTCAACGCCACCTTCGCGGGCTCCGGGGCAACCTCTCGTCCGGCGGTGGGGGTGCGGGTGGCTTCGCCACGGCCGCGGAGCCGCGAGCCGCGGCGCCGGCGTTCGCGATGGCGCAGTGCCGCCCGTATGTCAGGGCCGGGGAATGCGCCGCGTGCTTCGACGCCGCGGCCTCGCGCCTCCGCGCCTCGTGCGGCGCCGCCAACGGAGGGCGAGCCATCCTCGACGGCTGCGTCGTGAGGTACGAGAGCGCGGCCTTCTTCGACCAGGCCACGCTCCCGGGGAGCACGCAGGTGTGCAACGGCTCCGCTGTCGCCGACGGCGGCTTTGCGGACGCGGCGCGGGGGCTTGTCGCTGACCTCGCGGCCGCCGGGCCTCGCGCCCCCAGTCTCGCCGCGGCGGCCGCTCGCGGCGGCGTGTACGCCGCGGCGCAGTGCGTGGAGACGGTTGGGGAGGGTGGCTGCGCGCAGTGCTTGGAGTTGGCCGTGAGGAATATCGATGGGTGCCCGCCCAATTCCGACGGCCGCGCCGTGGACGCCGGGTGCTTCATGAGGTACTCCGACAAACCGTTCTTCCCCGCAAACGCGACCGTAGACCTGGCGCCATACTTGCGATCTGGTGAGTTCACTTCAGTTACGTATCATTTCTTCATGGTTTTGCGGCGAGTTGTTTAACCTAAAAACTTCAGCACTATCTTTTGGCTGTTTAGAAGCACAAGTGAAACCGCTTATTAAGGATTTAAAAATAATTTAGGGTAAAACTTGTATATGCATGTTCTTAGCGATCTAAAAGTGAAGCTAGAAAATAAACCACGATGAAAAACCTCAAAATCAATTCAAAATTTGACGTTTGAAATTCAAATTTTGGCTTATAAACATAAGCATAAGTGAAAAAATATCTCGTGAAATGCGTGAAAAATCTTTATTGTTACCTTTTTTTTGTTGTACTGGGCCCATGCGTGCAGTGCTTACATGTTTGTTTGTTATTCATAAAAGTGGTATAATTTAGGAAAAAGTCTACTTAACCCCCTGAAGTACTAAGGTTGGTCCACTTAACCCCCTTGAAGTATGAAACCAGGTATTTTACCCCCTGAAGTATTTAAACATGTTTAAAAATCCCTCTAGAGTGGTTTTATAAATGGTTCTGGCCAGGTACACGATGTTGCTTACATGGCATATACTTCATTACCATGTTATTGTCCACATCATAGTCCACATGTCTAAAACTACTTATAAAACCACTCTAGGGGTTTATTTGAACCGGTTTGAATACTTTAGGGGGGGTAGAATATCTGATTCATACTTCAAGGGGTTAAGTGGACCAGCCCTAGTACTGCAGGGCGCTAATTAAACTTTTTTTCTGTAATTCACAGCCCCATCCTTTCGCTCATGCTTATGGTTGTAAGCTAACATTTGAATTTTCAATTTTAAATTTGAAGTAGATTTTGAGGTTTACTCATAGTAGTTTATTTTTCAGTCATGGCTTTTAGATTGTTGAGAGCACGTATATAAAATTTTTACTCACAAATTATTTTTCATTTGCAAACATGCCGTTTGTTTTTTCCCTTAAAAAGCTAAACAATCACCCCCTTATTGATCAGTTACCGAAAACTTTTCATACAAGTGGTATAATTTAAGAATTCATTATTATGTTTTTTAGTTCGTTCAATTTAGCAATTATGTTTTGGTGGTCTGTGTTTAACAGGCCACTTGTCAACGACAATGAGACTGATTTTTTTGTACAGATATTTCAATCAAGTGAAAACTTAGAACCGTAATTGGGATGGATAAGAAGATGATATTTTGGTTGTTGGGGTTTGCAAAATAAGTTACCATATGGTAAATTAGTTCTGCAGTTCTGGAGAAAATAGATGTGCCATTTTTTTGTGCTCCAGGTCATTTTTGTACATTTCAGGAAAATCTTCTGTCAGGAATTTTATTTTTTAAGTTGGTTTATTTAGTGAGTAGTGTTGGACTCTTGGTTGGGGTTATTTTACTGTAGAACTTCACTTGGGGAGCAACAAGGCTTACTGAGGCATAGTCAAATGAAATATCGTCTCTCCTATTCAAAGCTCTTCAGTTCAGAGCTCTCCATGTATGGTCTATGCAGGGAAATCAAGTCAGAAAGGAGCTGTCATAGGAGGAATTTTAGGAGGTATGGCCTTCCTGTTCCTTCTTGGCCTATTGGCATTCTTGTGGACCTGGCGGTCTACGAAGCTGTTGAAGCCTCGTAGAGGTAAGCAACTATCCGATCTGAAGTATACCACTTTCTTGGACATAAACTTTATGTTCATGTCTAATTCTTCAACGCTATCTTAAAGCATGGTGAAAGATCAGGTAGGCATGTTAGCTAAAACTAATTTGATACATTTCATGAATATGCCACTTTAGGAAGTTGTGCTCATACATGAAGGACATGACTATTGTTTTTTACCCTCTTATTAGCCAGAATTATACATGCTTTCATGAGCACAATGTTGAATGCCTTAAATTCTTGATACATTTTGTGGTATCTGAAGCCAACTTCTACATTTATCAACATCACAATGAGTATTTAGATGGACATACAAAAATAGTATGCATAGTTTTGTCTTGCAAAGTACTTTCATAATTTTGCTGTTTTGGAGTATTTGTCAATGCCCCCAAACAGTACTTGTCTGTTACTAGAGGGAGCATAATTTCAAATCAAGGACAATGGTTGGTCATGGTGTAGGGAGAAGTTGTGTTTCATGCACATCTTTTTCAAAAATGTCTCCAATGTACTGGGATCCAGGAAAGATCCTTTTACATTGTTTTGCATTTGCAAGTTTAATTAATTTGCCATGTTTAATAACTAATTAAAAAGCTATCACGATCAAGTTTTGCAAACTACATTTTTCCATAGTGTTAATTGGAAAGAAAAGGAACCACTTTAGCTTGTTCGTGTCTCTGACTGTATTTTTCTATAGGAGATATACTTGGCGCAACAGAACTGCAGGGTCCAACAAGTGTTTACTATCAAGATCTGAAGGCTGCAACCAATAATTTCAGTGAGAAAAGCAAACTTGGAGAGGGGGGTTTTGGAGATGTATTTAAGGTATTACAATCTTCAAATGTTGAATCCTCTATACAGATTTTCAGACGAGAGATACAACTATAAATAGGATAAGAACCATTAGATCACCATTGACTATAGTAAATGCAAATAAATCTTGAAAAAAAATCCATTTCTGACAGGGATTGCTGCAAAATGGGAAAACTGTAGCTGTAAAAGGGTTGACAGTGATGGAAACCAGCAGAGCCAAAGCAGATTTCGAAAGTGAAGTGAAGTTAATTAGCAATGTTCATCATCGGAATCTTGTCTGGCTCCTTGGTTGCTCTAGCAAGGGCTCGCAATGCTTGCTTGTTTATGAATACATGGCAAATGGAAGCCTTGATAAATTCCTCTTTGGTATGGTTCTCAGTTCTTTCTTCTTTATGTTATTTAAATTATCTGGGCACTTGCTGGACATATGGAAGATTTTGTTGGTGCGTCTGATATTTCCATTTGAAATTACACTTCTATTGCTAGCCATTGCTATTGTTATATGTTATTTAAGAGGGGAATGCTTTGCTAAAAATCAAGTGCAGGCTGCAGTTAATTAGCTTAAGATGTCATTTCACCTCTCTTTTTTGCCGGGTCATCCGAAGGGCGGACGAACAAATTTCATTTAAGGATACTTATACCTCTCTTTGGCCTTGTTTTGTTGTAACAGGTGAGAAACGTGGTACCCTTAATTGGAAGCAGCGATTTAACATCATTGTTGGCATGGCTCGTGGCATTGCATATCTTCATCAAGAATTCCATGTTTGCATCATACACCGTGACATTAAATCTAGCAATGTTCTCCTTGATGATGAGTTTCAGCCAAAGGTTGCTGATTTCGGTTTAGCAAGGCTCCTTCCTGATGATCATAGCCATCTCAGCACTAAATTTGCAGGAACATTGTAAGTTTGAAGATGAAAATATTGCGTTAGGGCATATGTTGTGTTTCTAATTATGTATATTCACTTAAGCAGGGGTTACACAGCTCCTGAGTATGCCATCCATGGGCAACTGTCTGAGAAGGTTGACACCATACAGCTTTGGTGTAGTCATTTTGGAAATAATAAGTGGCAGGAAGAGCAATGATACAAGGCTGGAGCCTGATAGTCAGTACCTACTTGAATGGGTATCCATCGTTCTTAAAAACTCTTTCTTTTTCACACATACCATAGTTTATTTTCATTTTTTCTCATACAACCTTTCCATGTCTTATTTGTGCTCATGATTATATTCCTGCTCATTCCTAACTTGGTGACATGAATGCACTTGCTGTTTTTTAACTATAAGCATCAGATTTGACAAAGTTATTGCTGAGCAAGCATTGCATTACTCTTAAGGTTCCACGAAAATTGGTTCATGTTAAGATCAGAACTAAACAATTTGAATTATTCATTTTCAATTTGAAGAAAATGCCATAATAGTTCATATGATCATCTTGTAATGATTGTACTGAGATTCTGTTATGTGTCTACTGACACTTATTTTTTCCTATATGGAAATTTGATGATTTTGATCATGCCTGCTTGTTTTACAGGCCTGGAAGCTATATGAAAACAACAACTTGATTGAATTGGTGGATAAATCATTAGACCCAGAAGAATATAATCCTGAACAGGTAAAAAGAATAATGGAGATAGCGCTTCTCTGCACTCAATCAGCTGTTGCTTCACGACAAACAATGTCAGAGGTCATTGTATTGTTGTTGTCAAGAAATGCTTCAGAGTTTCAGCCCACGAGACCTACTTTTATTGATTCAACTAGTAGAGTACGAGGTGAAACATCCTCCTCCAGTTCATCTTCTGCATCCAAGGCCACTGTTTCGATAACACAGTTTTCAGCCAGGTAAAGGTGTTGTATATGAAAGTGCTTTGTTTTTTGTGTGTGTAACTTCTATATTTGTATCTTTTGTCTATGTTCTATACAGAAACAAGTGGATATTTACTTGTGAGCACATACGAAACACAGTATAAAATCTGATATCTTCTTTTTTTTGTCCATGTGACTATGACTCTCATAGCATTTGCTCCATATGTTCTGAGACAAATCACTGTCCTTGTATGCTTGGAACACATTTGAGTGAAAAGTTGAAAAAAATACCTTGATATTTATGTTATCCTAAGATGCCATTTTGTGCAAACCTGGCCCAACACATCTAAGAAGGCTGTGAGGTTGATATGCAAACCTATGCAAGTGCATTCGGTTAAGTTCTAGAATCAGCTACCAGAAAGTAAGCTATGGAACTTGAATTCTGCAGGCATAATTCTGATAAGCTTTGTGTAAACCTAATAAAAGCTGTTTTTTATAAGAAAATATTGTTTATTGAAATGCCAAAAAGGTAATACCAAACTACACTTTGTTGGGAACAATATAGCAGCACTGTATGACTGTATCCGATAAGTTAGGGTTATTTTGGCAGGAGCTAATGCAAGGTTACAAGCTACATAGTACAGTGTAGGAACCAGCAGACAGAGGCTGATGTTGGTTGTAGATCATTGATTAATCTCACCACGGTGTGGATTATAGTTTATATATTTATCATTACTCAGAAGAGTGCAAATGATGTGCCTTATGCTATCATTATCAATTGATTGTTGGAACACTTCAGTGCTGCCATATAGGTAACCTTTATTTCATTGTTTTTTCTTTCCTGAAAATACTGCTGTGCTTCATTTCTTTAGAAGAAAGAAAAACAACACCCATGCAACCAAGGTCTCACAAGCCCTTCATCCAGAACACACTCACAGAAAGCATCACATGAGGCAACATACAACCAAAACCAACTTTGGACAGCTTAATGACCGGGGTTAGCGACCTACAAAGGAAATCTTGGAGCGCAAGAGCTCCAGCTAGGCACCAAAAACTACCATCCATTTATCGATGAATAGTTATCTTCTATAGCATACCATATCCTTAAATGTTTCAGTGGTCTAGCGTTATGGATAGTTACCTTAGTGTGTGCCACATATGCTGTCTTTACTAGACAGCATACAGACAGTAACGAGATGGCAGCATCCAAGTTGATGCACATCAATATAATTGTTATCATATTATTGGTTGATGGAGATGATTCATCAACTGTAATTGTTTTCATACTGTTGCTTGATGTAGACAGATCACCTGCCATCATACTAAACCCCTTTCTGTTTTATCAGTAAATAGTTCCACCATTGGGCTCTTGTTTATATATATTGATTCTTTTTTATATATACAAACTACCCTGTTGACAATTATAGAGAAAAGGGGATAGTGACTACCATGACCATTGAATGTTTGCTCTCAATTTTTATTTCTCGTACTAGGTTGTTGAGGTAAATTAACTTATCTATGGTTAAGTTTAGGCTTGTTCTGACCAATGAGTTTCAGATTTGACTGTGTTTCTTTGCCTGCCATAGTTTTTGCTGTGTACTTGTATAAGCTCTTTTATATAATGTATTGATGAGTTCTTTCTGATATGTTTTTCATGATGCACATTTAGTTTTTTCTGAGATTAAATGTTCCAGAAGTTTCAGTATCAGAAATTGTATGTAAATAATAATTAGGGCAAGTTTAAAAGTGAGTGAAGTAGAAGAAGAATACCACGCAAAATGAGGTATCTCAATAGTGAATGACAAATTAAGTATGAGCTATTGCAAACCAAAGAAATGAATTTATATGATTTTGAAGCAACTTTTAGATGTAAATTTATTGGAAAAAACATACCCTTTAGCAGTTTGAAAAGCATACTTATGGGAAATAAGAGTTTTGTTTCTTTTCCCTTAACAACGAATGCAGCCTTAGAGCAATTCGCGGGGCCCTGCCGGAGCCTTTAAATGTCTCACTGTAAAATGACTATGGCTTGATTTTTTTCTAAATTTATCCAGTCCTATTGAGCTCATCATCCAAACTTAGCCAAGGGGACTGAAATGCAACTTTTGATCTTACCTACTTTAATATTCTTTAAATCTCCTGAGGAGGTTGAGAAGCACCTTGAACTGGAAAGTGTTAATAAATAACTGGGCTGATGAAACTCACAGTTGAGTCCATTTCAACTTGAATGCTCGGTACAAGATAAACACGTCTCTTGTAGTTTCCATGTTAAAGATTTTATGTAGTAGTCTATTTCTATATTGCAATAGCATATCACTTCATTTTAGACCTCATTAACTGGTATCTAGAAGGTCCGCATAAATTTCATCATTCAGGAGTACCAACCATAGTGATGAGTCAATTAGAATTTGAAGTAATGTGCGCATAAGAATCAGCAATTGGTAAAATTAGGAAACATGTCTGGACCACAATAATGCATGCTGCTGATGCAGTTTGATCTCTGGGGCCAATTAGATTGTGATCATGTGGCTGTTTCAGTCAATTACATTGTGATCTCACCGGCCAATTGCTTTTGCCATCTCTAATAGATCCTGACTGATTTATTTTGTCCTTTTGTTCTAACCTTCTGTATGAAGATAAAATTTCATGTCAGACTGCAGCAACTCGATAGAAGTGCTTATGCATGAAGATTAATGATTTGCACCGTGATGTTGAAATTACATTACTTAAAACTGTGTCAGACTAGGACAGCATTTGAGCTTCCTCCTCTTTTATCGAAAAAATATGACTTGTGGGGTACATGCAGGGTGCAGAGATGATGGAATCCAAACTGTTCAAAAAATATGACAAAGGGGCATATCGTATTTGTTTCTGTTCAAGATCCATTCTTATATCGCATACAGATCTGACAGTTTCTGACAATGTAGATTCTCGACGTTTGTTTCTGATGATCTCATCCTCATGTAGCACAGGTAGAAAATTTTCATTCCAGTGATCAATAATTTGAGGTCAGGAAACTGGGTCTGGGGGGCAACGAGTCATGCTGATGAACCTTGGCTGAGCTGATCGTTGGATCACCTATTTATCTGGAACATACGAAGGAGGTAATGACACAGTTATTGATGCCTATGGAAATTACTGTTCATATTTCTTTTATAGTTCGATTTCTATATTGCTTCCAGCTTGCTAGTCCACACATGCTCGATAGTTGGCCAGTTCACGTCAATTCTGGTGTCTAATATTTGTATCTAAAATTTTCTTCCATGCAATGGATATAATAGTGGCCTTTTGTCTGGTTTTTCTAAAAGAAAAGAAGAGCACTTCTGCATCTTCCTTTATTTTAGTAGCCAGCTAATTCTCTTGTCATTATTTTGTCTAGAATGTCATATGAAAATGGATAGAATCTTCCTGCAAGAGAAAAGGCTCAATATCCGTGTTAAGCATGCAAATGACAGGTTTTCCAACATAAAATACCCAGACAAGTACAATGACTAGTATACATATTAAAAAATGTAGCCCACAGATGTTTAGACATCAATCACTGGTGCTACAAAAACAAAGTGTGCATTACCTTGTATGTATTGTTTTTTTTTTTTGTCTTAGATAACAACCAATTTATGTTCCTCACTTCCTTGTGAGACAAACACTGCCTTTACTTTGCCCTCATAATTTTAGGGTGTGGTTAAAAACAATTAAAAACAGCTGTTGCTATGCCCACCAGAAGACAGGAATTGTCTTCCTTCTGTCATTGTACTTGGTGTGCTTTAGAAAAGGGAGGAAATAAGTAGTTATAACAATTAGTGTGTTGTTCACATCTGCAAGTGTATGCAAATATGCTACGTTTTGCAGCATACGTGCTTGAGAACAACATGTGTCTTGTCATCCATTTAATTATCATAACTAGGATATGAATATTTTAGTGTACATTATAAGGGCGGCTCATGAAGACTAGGAAAGATTGTCCTTTCAGTTTAGGGGGCGATGATCAAATGCAAATAATATAATAAGAAATCAGTACAAAAGAACCAAGAGCTCGATTGGTAAAGGTTGGCTCATTTCCCATCGGAGTTGTTAATGCCTGGCCAAATCGATTTTGTAAGAAATGCCCTAAAGTGAAAAGAAGATAAGAGGCAACATGGACAATGGCCTGATATGAGGCAACAACTAATTTAAACAAAGAAATCAAAAAGATAATAGTGGGACAGGACCATCTGATGAAGTATATAACAGCTTCTAATTGTTTAGTTACGCAAGTGGTGAACATGGCATCAAAAAGAAGCATGACCATTTTGAAAATACGCCATGCCTATATATGTTGATCCTCTTTGCTTTCTTCCTCTCTCCACCTGTACTTTCTGTGATTGCATGGAAAAGTTTTTTCCTCTCTGTTTTTTATGTGTTTCAGAGTACCTATTAAGGGTACTTAAAGAGAAATAATGGAACTTGTTTTTTTACCAGATTTTCTAATATGATATAACAGATTTGCAGTTTTGCTGTGTGACCTGCAAATGTTTTCTAATGAATGCAATCACCGGTGCCACAAACCTTTTCAGACTGAGCTGATTCTGAGACTTGCATGCTGATCAAGTGCAGTCATCACAAGAAAAGGCACCTTTACTAAACATTATGTCCCCTTTGTCTTCCTATTACAGAATAGTTTTGTGGTGGTCCCATTATCTTATGCATCATTAAAATTGGGACATCTATTCCCACTTTTCTGTGACATCATTTGCATATCTTTGCCAGGGAATTTCCTTTAAGTCCCTCTCTGGTGAATTCATGCTACTGACAGGGAGATAATTCTGCAGCTGGGAAGAACCGCAGGTATTAGACTGTTTCACTCTCCTGCTTCATAGACAGTTGCATTTGTTTTATACCATCACATACATATCCCCTCGTGTCCATGCATAGTTTACTTGCATCCCACTGTGCTGCTGGAAAAAAGCCTTCTGTCTTTAATAAATTAAGTGGTAGAACTGAATAATCTGTCTTGTGGAATTATTCCTTAGGAATTATAATAGGAAATCTTTGATCTGCCATCTCCTGGACAATCTATGATTTGTCCATTAGCACCACCAAATTCTATTGGTGTATTCTCTTCAGTGGTGCACAGTCACACTGTATGCACACTATGGAAGGGGAGAAAAAGGCATTACTCTCTGTTGGCATGAAAACGTGAGCTGTAGTAGACTAGTCGTAGGTCAGGACCACCATTGTACTCTACTAGCCATATGTAAGATGATGCGCTTGGCGAGTGTCCTGAGGCTATAAAGCCCGAATCTCCTTGGGCCCAACCATGCCATGGCTTTTCATCCTCCCAATACCAAGTAGTTCCAAAATCTAAAGGGGGGGACTCAGTGGAAAGGGTGTGCCTGCTCTTTTCCATACAGATTTGTGTTCATCAATGGCGTAGGGGATCTCATGAGGTCACTGGGCTCTCGCAAGTGGGGAGAAAAAGGGAGATCTAGGAACGACTTAGTGGCCCACCTTTTCTCCCTTTTTTTTCCCCACAAGGACGAGCTCATGGATTGAAGAAGGAAAGTGATTCTGCATTGGGTCTCAAATCTTGGGGAAGATCATGTAGTGTACTCTCCACTCAATCGGCAATGAGTCATTTTGTTATTGCATGATGGCACCCTGACCCTGATCATGCATAGGCCAAAGATATCAGACGTGAGAGACCTCGTCTATATACATGTGGTCGCTAGGATAGGATGCTTACATGCTTTTGTGGTTTTTCTTCTCTTGGAGCTTTCGGTTATCATCACACCTCTAGATATTTGCGGGTTACACAGTTACAGCACTAGTTTTGGATGGCTTAGCTTGCTTAATAATGGTTGGTTTGCAAGTTTTAAGGTATATTGCAATATGCGATGGCAATCTAAATTATTCTGAAGCACTTGATAGACAACTGGCGTAACATCAACGTCAAGCTCATGCTATATCTTATCTTACGTGGAAACTCCGGAACGGAGATATGGTTATTAAGTATGTTTTTGTAGTTGTTTAAACTGTTCTAACTAGGGATTTCTAAATGAAGATTTTGTGCTTCTGGTAGCACTACGTGAAATATTTACTCTGGGTTTATGCCTCATAGGCTGACAGAGAAAAGAAACATTTTTTTAACAGTCCACTTGATTATTTATTGTCTGTTTGGAAGGGATTTTTTTTTTTGCATGACATGGGGGTGGGTAACAGGATGAATGACTCCGTTTTTAAGTAGTAGATATATGATGATTTTAAACAAAACTATTTCAGTAGGACATTCACAGTCATCTTTTCGCTTTT